>NC_092382.1:38542755-38859030 GCF_030028105.1 Mobula birostris | reverse complement strand
CCTGGTCGTTTTAACCAACATCAGTCGGAAGACAAATTTCACACAAACTTTAATCACTTTCCAACTTTCACGAGCTGCCTGAGTTTCCACTGAAGCAAAGGAAGCATCTCTCCGCGAATGTAATCAGGACGTCCCTCTCCTGCATCTGACCGTCTTCCTCCCCACTGTGTTCTTAAAACTGCATATTCCGTTTGGTATCAAAAATTATAGAATGTATATTTCACACCAGGTGCATTTGACGATGTTTAAAGCCTAGGTAACACATTTCTGAAAACGTGATAGACTTCCGTAAGTTCTTGAAATATTGATCGTGACGTATTTTTATGGTGACAAATCAACTTCATTCTTGCTGAGAAAATAAAACGTATTTGAGAATATAATGAATATCATACGAATATAAAGGCAAAGCTACAACAAATAGACGGTGAGCCTCGTGGTATAATTTGAAGAGAATAACACTCCCTCAAAGTCGAGAAACGGGAAGAGAGGTGCAATAATTGTGATTTGTGCTGCTGCTCCATTTGCAAATCCCGTTGCCCCTGGTGACGGTCAGCGGCGGGAAGCTGCTCTTTATCCAGAGGTGGTTCCTGTCAAGGATACTAACTTCACGACAGTCGAGATGCCGCAGATTTAATCGATGATGCGCTATTCGGCCCTTTGCCTCAAAAAGTACGAAATCCATCAATCGTCAGCCATCGTTATCTGTAACCTCCGCTCTCTGTTTCTTTACCGATATTCGGTCCAACATATTGCATTGAGTGTACACACATTTGCAAAGCAGTTTAACTTTTGCGATTGTTTTATTCTGTCAGGTACGCTCATTCTTGACATTGTCACATACAGAAAAGTGGATTACTTTATATGTAAATGCTTCCTGATGTGTTTACCCTCATTGATTCCTATCTTCGCAGTGAACATGGTGACCATATTCGTCCTTTCTCGGGGAAAGTGCGGCCTCTCCAGAGTTGTCACTTGCTACCTGGTTGCCATGGCAGTGGCGGATCTGCTGGTTCTTATCCTCGACCTGATATTGAGCAAGATTCCACTTATGTACGTACCAATCGACGTTTTCTTCCGATCAATGACCAAGGGGTGTAATATCCACGCTGTTCTCCTTTACACCGCAACCGACTGCTCCGTCTGGTTCACGGTCACGTTTACCTTTGATCGGTTTGTCGCCATTTGTTGCCAGAAGCTGAAATCAAAATATTGCACCGAGAAAACCGCTGTCGTGGTTTTGGGGACAGTGAGTGCCATTGGCTTTTTAAAGAATATTTACTGGTATTTTAGACTCTCGGGGTACTACACGTGGATAGCTGTTCCATTTATTTGTAGGGGGAGAGTGCATTATTTGAATTTATTTATCGCGACTCAATTTGAACTATTTTATTACATCCTCACCCCTGTATTCCCATTTGTGCTGGTTCTGCTGACGAATTGCTTCACCGCCAGGCACGTCTTAGTCACGAGCAGAGCGCGCAGGAGACTCAGTTTTCCTGGCAACGGACAGAGTGCCAGAGACCCGGAGATGGAGAAACGCAGGAAATCCCTCGTTTTATTGCTGATCGTCTCGGGCAATTTCATCTTGCTGTGGGCACCTTTCACTGTGTATTCTGCGTGGAATCGGCTGTATGCTTTTGTCACGTATGTGCGCCCACCTGATTCGCTGCGAGAGCTGGGCGCCATTCTGCAGCTTCTGAGCTGTTGCACGAACACGGCCCTTTACACCGTTACGCAGACCAAGTTCAGGGAGCAGCTAAAGAATGTGGTAAAATCACCGCTCTCTCTCATGTTTGTGAAGAACTCGTGACGTTGCGGCGTCGCTCGACCTGAAACCACTGAAGTTCTATCCACTGTGGGCAATTTTTGTTCCTCTGGGTCCTGCGATATCCTTGTTCCACTCACACCTCCCAAGCGGAAATTACATAAATTTTTCATTATACAGCTGCAATGATCGCCCCTCATTCGCCGGCCTATCTTCTCATCTCTGGCCTATTTATCCAATTTACACCGTAGTTCCACCCTGCAATCCTTCTGGCTGCCCAGAGACATTAGTCCAGGTGCAAAGCCATTCTCCTGCGAGGTTGCCTGGGTTCCCGAAACAACCCGTTCATGCCCTACATTGACGGCTGAATTGGTGCTGTCAGTCCAGTGACGTCTGAATTGGTGCTGCTTCCTGCACCTACGCTGAGTTCGTCAATTTTATTTACAACTTACCACACCGACCTCAGATCAACTTGTTCCCATTCTGACACCACTTGTCTCTCGCTCTCTCTGTTCCCAACACCACAGATCCGTTAGAAGCCCGAATTCTATAAACAGCCCCATATTGGCCTACACACCCCTAAATCAATGGACGTTTCCAAATCGGTGTGTATCTCTCTGTTAGCGGACTCTGTTCTAAGTCTGCGCAATCTGGAAATAAGTACATATCACAAACACGCTGCAACCCCATAATAGATCATTCCAGAGCAGGAATCATTTCAAAAATTTTCGAAAATGGGGGTATTTCGACATTAAAAAACCGTACGCAACCCAAATATCTAAGTTACTACAAATCTGTGTGCAGCCGGATATTCGACAACACGCTCTAAATCTGAGCATATCACCAAATCCGTGTGTACCCCCAAGGCAGAGCACACGCCTAAATCTGCATGCATGCCGAAATCCAGGCGCAGCCCCCAAAAACTCTGTGCACCGTATACATACCGAATTTACCTTAACTCTGTGCAATCCCCAACTGAGTGCGGATCCCAAACACGCTGACACCCACCACATGATCCGAACAGTATCCGGGTCAAAGAATAATTTCAAACCGTTCGCAAACTGTTTGCCATAAAGTAACAAGAATACTGTTGAAACTTCAAAGTGCATTGATTCTGAAAGTGTTTATAAATAAAACAAAATTCAGATACGTCACACTACAAATCCACAAGCACCACATCTCTGTGAGAAACCCGAAATCCGTAAACATCCCCATATTAATCTGCATGCTCCTAAATCAACGAGCATTCGCGAATCAGACTGCACCATTATACTGGTGGTCACGTCACTGAATCTGTTCGGATCATTTGACCAGTGTGAAATCCCCTATTTGCCAACACCGCCCTAAATCAGAGCACTCCACAAATTAGTACCCACTCCAAACAGGCTGAAACTCCAACATCCGCAACAGATTAACTCAGAGCAGGAATCATTTCAAACCGTTCAGAAAATGACTGTTTCCATGATAAAAATCCGCACGCATCCGAAAATTCAACTGCAACTGCAAATCGGCCGATACACCCAAATATGGTGTACCCAAAATCCGTGTGCACCTCCATATTAGACATATCAGACCCTACATCTGCGCACATCAGCAAATAAGAGCGAACCCCTAAATCCATATGCATCCCAAACCCGCTGACAACTTCACATGAACATTAGGTTATCCAAATGCGGGAGTCATTTCTAACAGTTCACAGAATAGCTGTTTCCGCTTTCAAAAATCTAGAACAAATTCAAAGTTCGATGTGCATCTGTTATTAAAGTATCTATAAACGAAAAGACCTTGAGACATCCCCAGATCCGTGTGTACTCAAACTCGCCGTGAACATCTCCAAATGTCTGTGCACCTTCAAATACAAGTGCGCTCCTGCAAGTACGATTGTTTATCCTGGAGTGAGAATCATTTCGATCTTTTTCACAAGATGGCTGAATCCACATTGAAAATAGCAAGAACAAAGTTCGCTGTTGAAGTGCATTATTTATTAAAGTATCTCTAAACGAAACAACCTTGATATTTGTCATTAACCCAAATCCACCAAGACCCACAAATCGAGATGCACTCACAAGTACGGATGGACACCCATATCGCTGCTCACTGCGAACCTGACAACACCCTTTGGATACACATCAGCTTATCCTAGAGGAGGAATAATTTCAAATAGGCCACTCAGTAGCAACCTCCATCTTAAAAATCATAGTAAGAGCAGAGATGAAAATTAAATGTGTATTTATTAATAAAATACCTCTCAATGAAACAACCTTGAGATTCGTTACAACTCAAAATCGACCAACATCCCCAAATCCGTAAGCACCCTTAGACCGTATGCACCACCAACCCAGCTGACACCCATGTACGCACATTTTATTTTCAAAGAAGAAACATTTTAAAAACATGGGGGTGCACAGGCAAGTGGGGCTGCACACGGATTTGTGGGAGCCGTTGCATGTGGAGTTGTGACAAATCTCAACATTCCTTTACTTCCGATATT
The DNA here is from genome assembly GCF_030028105.1 of Mobula birostris. NCBI lineage: Eukaryota > Metazoa > Chordata > Chondrichthyes > Myliobatiformes > Myliobatidae > Mobula > Mobula birostris. The sequence goes on along the minus strand of NC_092382.1, from coordinate 38,854,774 downwards.
TTATTAATTAAAGCACTTCCAATTATGAACTTTGTTCTTACTGTTTTATAAGGTGGAAGCAGACAGATTGTGATCTGTTTGAAATTATTTTGCTCAAGAATAATTTAATGTGCATGTGGAGATGTCAGCGAGTTTGCGGGTTGCGTGAATTTGGAAGCCGACGCAGATTTGGGGTTCCACAAGGATTTTGTGGTGCGTGCTGATTTAGGAATGTGCACAAATTTAGGGGTATGTTGGCAAATATATTTGCACACCGATTTGGGGTGGGGGGTGGGGAGTGAAAAATCTCAAGAATGTTTCATTTATAGAAACTTTAATAATAACTGCTGGGTCTGCCAATTAAGATTAGTTAACTGAAAGGACTGGGCAATCGCAGGTCGGAGGCAGTTCAGAAAAGTCTACACTGCCAGCTGGGTATTCTGATGGTCTAGGAGTTTGCCAGCACTGGACTACCAGGTATCCTTAAAACGAGCTATAATGTCCGAAAGGGATTTGCCTTTTATATGTGGACTTCGGGAAAGTTCGCAAAAATCCCCGTGCTGTCGGGCCGTCATTAAAATGGGTTCCATTACCTTAGCGATCCATGGCTTGTCTTACATCGCCCGCCCGACCTGGTTTCCAGTCACGTTCGGACGTCTGTCTGGGACTGGAGAACCTACTCTGTGTCCCTCCCCAAGAAGTTCCATATGTAACACTGAGAAGTGCGCGCAAATCCCCGGTCTGGAAAACTTGACAAGTTTGTGTGAGCCAGTTGGTTGTCTTAGCGGGTTAGGAGATTAATTAACGGTATTCTATACCACAGGCGCGACCCAGGGCTTTAGAATTGTGATTTTCCCCACAATTTTCGGGGAAACTCACTGATATCTTCCCCAGTAGAGTTATCTACTGCTTCTCTCCTGTTCCCTTTTGATTTTTTTTTTCTGACCTGTCTGTTCCCGACTAATAGGTGTTAATTCGGGGACCCGTTCTGACCCGGCACCTCGGCGGAAACAATAGCCGACGCAGAGAGCGCCACCTCGAAATCATGATTCATTTGTTAGAAATAGGTTCTTTCTTGCGTTCAGTTGTAAGTTGTTGGTGTCCCATTTGTTAGAACACCATAACATGTAATCGAGGTCAAATATTTCATTTTTAGCGAGTCGAAAGCACCGCCATAAATCCAATCCCCTTGACTCCAAGCATATGACTCACTAGAAAATGTGACAGAGTACATGCTATCCCCTGTTCTCAACCAAACCTTATCAGCGGGCGATCCTGCAGGAAACCAGCAAATTCTTTGTCTTGTACTTTTCGACTTCCTACATCGCGGTGTCGTTTACCGGTACTTTCGTTTTAGGATCACTCGGGCGTCGCTCGTGAGGCGCCGTTCTTGCCGGTTTACCTTTAGAGGGGTCCACCAACCTACTAGGACGGTAACCCAACATTTTTCAGAATTAAAGTGTACTTAACAGATGTTGCAACATTCGCGAGCCTCAGTTATACACTTATACAATCCACTGATTATAACAGCGAACATCTGGGTCACAAAGTGGATCAGTTTTATTTTAAAGCAATTTTAAATTTCATGGTTCCCTGTCCCTTCTCGCAGTTTTCTTCTTTTCCTTACCCGAACGCAGGTACACTGATCACCGGCTGGTGAGGGACAACCTTTTCTGGCACAGTCCGAGGGGCCAAATTCTCGGTCAAGGGTTCACTATATCGCGTTTAAAAGGTCCCATCCTCGTCGCCAAATTTGTCAGGCCAAGTCAAATCACGTTCGGACTCAAATAGTGATATTGTCGGAGAATACAAAACAACACGCGGACTCAGATATTTGAATGTCTTTTATTTCCATGGCCATGTGAGAATCGTTTCTCAGAGCGGCGATTCTGAATTTACAGTTCATAATGCTCAATTTTCATCAGTCACACATTATCATTATCCCAATAAACTCTCTCACCAGTAGTTTTCCCCCTTTCACCTTGTTACATATACCTGTTAGGGTGCATTCTCCAGTTACCTTATAAGGTAACCGTAGCCTTCAGCCAGAAGCAGATGACACCAGGTGGTTCCCAACCTTCACAGAGTGTTTCGACCCTTAACCACGACACTCTCCAGTTGATGGGCCGGCAGTGGTGGCCAAATCACTGCCCATCTCCTCTTGGCTTCCAGCTCCCCTCCTCTCGCCTACTCCAAATCCAACAAGAGGCTCGTTCTGCCTCTTCCCCCATCCTACAAACTGCTTGATTTTTTTGCTCCTTTCGTCCAGGCGCAGATCTGAGAACAACCGCTATGCTGATTTCGCTGGCCTTTCATCTTAAGTACATGCACTCTGGTATTAGTTATTTCATGTTTCATGTTCAGCGGAAAAAAAACAAACGGGCTGTCCACGATGTCAGTGCCTTTCATGTTCCTATGAACTTCAATCAGGCCTCCCTCAGCCTCTGCCGCTCCAGGTAAAATATCCCAAGACTGTCCAATCTCTCCTTATCAAGGAAGCATCTTGTTAAGGCTCTTCGACTCTCAGTTCAAAACCTCCACAATTTTCCAATAATAGAATCCAATACTCAGGATGTGGTTAAACTGGAGATTTATAAAACTGCAGCATAACTACCTGACCCTGGAACTCAGTGCCTCGACTGCTAAAGACAAGCAGGCCCTACGCCGCTCGCAGCAACCCCTCACCCTGTGCAGCACCTAAAGAGAGTAATGAACTGGGATCCCAAACCCCCTTCTAGATCAACACAGTATATCAACACATACCCATCTTCCCCATGACCTAAGCCCCAGTCCTGGTCAACTTCCTCTGCAGTCTTCCAGCACAAAGTATCATTGATATAGAATGCTAACCAGAGCTGAATGCAGCATTTTCACGGAACTTAGCGGGTCAGGCTGGATCTATCGAGAGGAGTAGAGTCGACCTTTCGGCGACAACATTTCCATTACAGCATTGACAGTGGCCCTTCGGCCCACCCCTTCTGTGGCGTTCAGGTGCCATACAAAACATTCCCATCTGCCTGCGTTTGTCCCGTCTGCTCTGGGATGGAAATTTGCCTGAATGTACATCTCAGTCGCAAGGCATTGGGTCTGAAGGGACTTTTCGCTGCCGTAAGAGTCGTTGATCGAACCTTTTCTATCCTGTAGTTACCAACAGTGTTTTTTTTAAATTTGTTTAAGTACAGGACCTCTAAGGGGGCAGTGTTTTGTCTCTTAAGGTGCATTAGGGTGGATAATTTTCCAGGGCCAGGCGGGATATACTTGCAGATTACTTGGAGAAGCGGGAGATTAAAACTCTGAGGACCTCTTCTCTGTAGCTACAAGCAAGATACCCAAAAAGCGGAGATAAATGGTATTCCATTATTCATAAAAGGGGATGGGTTATCCTGGAAAATATCAACTGCTGAGTCACACTTCGGGGTATGAAACTTACTGGAGAGGATTCTTCGGGATTAGATGTAGTGTTATCGAACACCACACACATAAACATTTTCTCTGGCTCTTCCAATCTCTGCCGAGCTGCTTTCTGGCCTAGTCCCAACGACCTGCATTAAGACCATAGCCTTTCATATACTTCCCATCCATTTACCCGTTCAAGTGTCTCCTAAATGTTGAGATTGAGCCTGCATTCACCACTTCCTCTGGCTACTCATCCCACGTTCATACCGCCCTCTGAGTGAAGAAGTTTCCTCTCGTGGTCTACTTTCACCTTTAAAATATGAACTCTTGTTCCAGTCTCACCTAACTTGAGGGGAGAGTGCCTCAGTTTGGGAGAGAATAGGCCTATTGATTCTCTCCTTCTGACTCAACCCCTCAATTTCTGAAACATCATAATAAATTATCTCTGTAATCTTTCAAGTTTATTGATCTCTTTCCTGCAGATATGTGATCTGAACTATACATAATGCTCCACGCTGATCCTCAATAACGTCTTACACAACTTCAACATAACATTTTAATTCGTGTACTCGGTACTCTGATATATGAAGGCATGTGTGCAAAGATTCTCCTCATGACCTTATCTAGGAATTTTGAAACTGTATTCTCAGAACCCTCTGCTCTCCTGCACATCTGAATTACCTTCCACTAATTGTATAAGTCCTGCCCTGGTAGGTCCTGCCAAAGTGCAACAGCTCACACTAGATCCCATCTCGATGGAATTTCACATTAAGTTCCAACTTCAAAATGTTCAGCCCGTTTTTCCAGCTGCTTCACTCACGCTAAAAGTTTTCATAACCTACTTCGCTGTCCACTCACACTCCGAATCCAGGTGTCATCTGAAAATCCAGTTTACCATATAACGATTGACTTATATATCCTGTTCCTTTGAAAGTTTTTCACTCAGTTCTGGGGGTACACGCATATTTGGGGGTGTCGCTGGATTTGAGGTGCACACTTATATGAGAGGAGTGTGCAGATTTGGGGGTGTAACATATTTTGTCATCCTGTGAATGGTTGGAATGATTCTAGTTTTGGGATAATTTGGTTTGCAAGTCGATGCCCAATTCTACTGTCATTATCCTTCACCGAATTTACATTTATCCCCCTGCAGCTCCAGTCTTATCCTTATCAAAAACTGTTTGCGAACCTCCAGAATTATACTACTGATACTACTAAGTCAAGCCTGTCTCCCTCCCTGGTCGTCCATCTAAATACTCTTTCAGGAAACATTCCAGGACCCATCTGAACCATAAAGCCCCATCATCCTCAAGGGATAAGGGAATGCCAGTAATGTTGGAGTGATTATTTACCCGCAATAACTGCATGATTGCTTTTACATCAGCCCACAACCTCCCGACCTGTCTGTTCCTCTGTCTTACAGGCTGCAGGTATAACACCATCAGAGCCATTGCACATTCCTTATTATTGAGCTCTACCTGCATCGTGTTACTGATGAAGCCTATGGGATGATCTCGGACCTGGGACATTCTGACATTCTGCCTGATCAGCAGTGCAGAACCACCCCCGCCCCCGCCACCCTCTGGATTGCCTGAATCATCTGAATTCTGGAATGGTTAGCGACCAGCCCTGACCTTCTCTCAACCAGAGCTCTGCAATATCTGGCTCACTGTGTCACGTACTAATCCAGGTTCTAAGTACGTCTGTCTTAAGTGTTACACACCTTTACTGACATAACCTCACTTCAGCCCCTCGGAGACACCGGGCTCATTAACGGGGTCCTGACTGGACTTCATTTTGGCATTCCTTGACCTCGTCTCTACCTTTTACTCAATCCTACTTACTCACTTGCAGTTCCATTTCCCACTCTCCCGCCCAACCCCCAAGACCAGGCCTGCACATGCCACATGTTAATGCCAGGGCAGATACATCAAACTTGCCAGTTAGAATATCAACTCCCTTTCAGTGCAGGTGTAAAACCAATGTTCTTACACCAGTCCACCAAACCTCGAAGAGAGCCCAATAATATGTGTATACGATGCCCTTCCTCCTGCACAAATTGTTAGCCACACAAGTACCTGTTCTTCCTTAGCATCTTTTCCCTCTTAAGCCCGTGACACGGGAAGTAATAGTGAGATCACTTTTCCGGAGTTGCCAGTTCTTAAGCCATAAACCTCCTTAGCTACTCAATTATCTTGTTTGGAAATTTTGAGGGGACTATAGACTTGCATAGCACGACTCCCCTGATCCTCCACACTGCGGTAAAATCTGCCATTTGTGCTCTATAATCCAGTTTGAATTTTTATTATGTATCAGCTCGTACTGTTACTCATGGAAGTCCATCTATCACATCGTACCCCAGCTCTACACCGTGTCGACGTCCCATTGTAACCTATGATGAAATTCTACGCTATCCACAACAACAGCACATCGGTGTCCTTCATTCAATTAGAGATGAAGCTAAGAACAATGAGCCACGGCGCCCAGCAACCTCAATGTTACTCTAGCCTAATCGCTAAGTTTTGTTTCCTTTTTTAACTTGGGAGAAAACCCATAAATATGATGGGGATTTCGTACAAATTCCTTCCAAAAAACATCAGCATTGAACTCCGATTTCCAGTGCCCCGAGCTGGAATAGTCTGATTCTAAGCACTACACTACGTGGAGCTTCAAACTGCAAGTTACCAACCCACATATCCACTTCCTCTTTCAAGTCGTTTACAAATATGAGAAAAAGTAGATCTCCTGGAAACGCCCCACTTACTGCCAGTCCCATACTCACTGGGCAAGGTAAGTCTAAACCCAGGCAGCTGAGTTTCCATTAGTCCCATGCCTCCCGACGTTCTGGGTGAATCTATTGCAGGGGCTCTTGTCAAGCGCCTCACTCAATTCCATACACACAGCGTCCACCACTCTAGCCTTTGTTTTGTCAACCCCTCAGAAAGTCATTCAGGTGCGTAAGGCATGATCTTCCCCTCACAAAGCCATTTGACTGTCTCTAATTATGCTTCTACAAATATTTGTCAACCCTATCGCAAAGAATTCCCTTCAAAGATTTAGCCTCCATTAATGCCAGGAGTCATGGTTATACAATTAACAGGATTATCCTCACTACCTATTACCCGTCTTAACCAAGCTTACATTTAGAGTTTGTATTTAGATATCACCCCCTCACAATGAACATTAATTGACATCACGGACCAACCACTGAATGATTCAGATTGATTCCTCAATTCAGTTTTGTCTGGAGTATGTAATATCTGAATACAAACTGCCACTACTCTCATCACCTTTCTAATTGTATAAACAATAATATCCCTGATTGCGTTTGTTTAGAGAGATCCTCCAATTTTCCAGTTGCATGAGTTCAAAATTAACTGAGCCTCTGTTCCATTAATTATCAAGTGTCTGTTTCTGTAACACTGTCCTTTTCAACCATTATTCGCTTGTTCTTTGTCCAGGGTCGGTTCTGTGTTGGCACAGCCAAACATCTCGTTGACACTGACTAGGATTAGACCAAACACAAACAAGAGGAGCTCTGCAGATTTTAGAAATCCAAAACGCTGGAGGAGTTCTGCAGACCAGGCAGCATCTATGGAGAAGAGTAAACTGTGGACATCAGCATCTATGGAGAAGAGTAAACTGTGGACATCAGCATCTATGGAGAAGAGTAAACTGTGGACATCAGCATCTATGGAGAAGAGTAAACTGTGGACATCAGCATCTATGGAGAAGAGTAAACTGTGGACATCAGCATCTATGGAGAAGAGTAAACTGTGGACATCAGCATCTATGGAGAAGAGTAAACTGTGGACATCAGCATCTATGGAGAAGAGTAAACTGTGGACATCAGCATCTATGGAGAAGAGTAAACTGTGGACATCAGCATCTATGGAGAAGAGTAAACTGTGGACATCAGCATCTATGGAGAAGAGTAAACTGTGGACATCAGCATCTATGGAGAAGAGTAAACTGTGGACATCAGCATCTATGGAGAAGAGTAAACTGTGGACATCAGCATCTATGGAGAAGAGTAAACTGTGGACATCAGCATCTATGGAGAAGAGTAAACTGTGGACATCAGCATCTATGGAGAAGAGTAAACTGTGGACATCAGCATCTATGGAGAAGAGTAAACTGTGGACATCAGCATCTATGGAGAAGAGTAAACTGTGGACATCAGCATCTATGGAGAAGAGTAAACTGTGGACATCAGCATCTATGGAGAAGAGTAAACTGTGGACATCAGCATCTATGGAGAAGAGTAAACTGTGGACATCAGCATCTATGGAGAAGAGTAAACTGTGGACATCAGCATCTATGGAGAAGAGTAAACTGTGGACATCAGCATCTATGGAGAAGAGTAAACTGTGGACATCAGCATCTATGGAGAAGAGTAAACTGTGGACATCAGCATCTATGGAGAAGAGTAAACTGTGGACATCAGCATCTATGGAGAAGAGTAAACTGTGGACATCAGCATCTATGGAGAAGAGTAAACTGTGGACATCAGCATCTATGGAGAAGAGTAAACTGTGGACATCAGCATCTATGGAGAAGAGTAAACTGTGGACATCAGCATCTATGGAGAAGAGTAAACTGTGGACATCAGCATCTATGGAGAAGAGTAAACTGTGGACATCAGCATCTATGGAGAAGAGTAAACTGTGGACATCAGCATCTATGGAGAAGAGTAAACTGTGGACATCAGCATCTATGGAGAAGAGTAAACTGTGGACATCAGCATCTATGGAGAAGAGTAAACTGTGGACATCAGCATCTATGGAGAAGAGTAAACTGTGGACATCAGCATCTATGGAGAAGAGTAAACTGTGGACATCAGCATCTATGGAGAAGAGTTAACTGTGGACATCAGCATCTATGGAGAAGAGTAAACTGTGGACATCAGCATCTATGGAGAAGAGTAAACTGTGGACATCAGCATCTATGGAGAAGAGTAAACTGTGGACATCAGCATCTATGGAGAAGAGTAAACTGTGGACATCAGCATCTATGGAGAAGAGTAAACTGTGGACATCAGCATCTATGGAGAAGAGTAAACTGTGGACATCAGCATCTATGGAGAAGAGTAAACTGTGGACATCAGCATCTATGGAGAAGAGTAAACTGTGGACATCAGCATCTATGGAGAAGAGTAAACTGTGGACATCAGCATCTATGGAGAAGAGTAAACTGTGGACATCAGCATCTATGGAGAAGAGTAAACTGTGGACATCAGCATCTATGGAGAAGAGTAAACTGTGGACATCAGCATCTATGGAGAAGAGTAAACTGTGGACATCAGCATCTATGGAGAAGAGTAAACTGTGGATATCTTGGGCAGAATTGGATATATATATATATATCCAGTCCTGTTGCCTGAGCTGAAGCTTTTCTCCAGCACTATGTGTAGGATTAGACCACATCAGTTCCCATTTTCTTCACTGTGTCTTTTGTTCTGGGTTCACAGCATCTCCTCTTCCACCCAACCACACCTCCCACCCCCGCAACTCTTTCTCTGAGAGCTAAAATTCTGACACTGAATGTTAGTTCAAACGGGAAAACAAAAGGAAAAACTACAGGTAGAGACAGAAGAGAAAAAAGATCGTGAAGGAAAGGACGGGTAATGATGGAAACAGGAGTGCTTGATACCGACGAAATTATACTCCAAAAACAGACAGTTTTGTCAGAATCGGGAAGAAGGGGTGGCCGGTTAGCCTCAAGATTCAATTTCAGTGTGACGAGGGTGAGATGCAAAGGGGATTTTTCTGGGATGCTGAGGCCACTGGTGCCGTCGGGATCGACTGTAAATAGCTGTTTTATAACGGTAAGGCAACACACACAAAATGCTGGAGCAACTCAGCAGATAGGGGGCAACTTTGGAAAAAAGTAAACATTCAACTATTCGGGCAGACAATCTTCATGATTTCGTGTGTGTTCTGTATTTCGAGCATCGACAGAGTTTCTCATGCTTTGTTTGTAACTCTGTTCATCGTATTGTTTCCGTTTGCTCACAAGTGGGAGTACAGAATAGGGACATGAAAGCAGCTGAATTGTACTACTGCACAGCATTTATTTATATCCGCTGAATGAGTTTCAAAATCCATTTCAGTGGGTATATCACCGCATTCTTGAGTTCCTCTCGGAATTTGCTCTGAGTCAGGGCGTAAATACACGTGTTGGCGCAGGAACTGATGATCTGCAGCATTCCCGATGTCTCTTCTACAATGTAAACGGGATGCATGACAGAATAATAAACAAAACTCATTGAAATCCGTTGATAGATATAAAATACCAAATTTGTTCCCCACAACAATATGAAACTACCGGTTATGCTGAAGAGCAAAACGATGGATTTGCGTCGGTTCTCCATCTCCCGGTCCTTGTCATTCTCTCCAGTCTTTTGTCCCCGGAGCCTCCTGCGGGCTCGACTGGCCACTAGAATCCGCCTGGCTGTCAGAATATTGAACAACAAAATCAGAAAGAATGGGACACAAGGGGTAAAAATGCGGTGAAGCATCTCAAATACCGCCCATGAAGAAGAGTATTTGTAGCTCGATGTAAGAACACAATACCAGGGAACACCATCAATTATTACAAGAGGTTCAGAAGTAAAGCCCCAAGGGACGTTCTCCAAACAGGCCAGCACACTCACTGTCCCGATAACCACAGCCGCCGTTCTCTCGGTGCAATATTTTGTTTTTAGCTTCTCATAGCAAATAGCCACAAATCGATCGACGGTGAAAACGACAGTTAGCCAGACAGAGGCCGCGGTGCTCGCAAAAATCAACCATCTGGCGAGACTGCACACAGGAGTAATGAACAGGAATGATTGTGGAAAATAAATCCAAGCAGTCCACATCAGCAGCGGTTGCGAGATAACGACCAGGAGATCGGCCGCTGCCATTCCCACCAGGTAGCGAGTGACACATTTGGAGAGACCGCACTTTCCACGGGAGAGGATCACAATCGCCACCAGGTTCGCTGGAAGAGAGACACAGAACCTCAAGTTTGGAAAATACTAAACAGAAACCAATGCAGCAATTTGAGGGAACTTCGTAGCATTCCACTTCATTATTACACGTGAGCGTGGAAGGGCGACGAAATGGTGCAGATCTGGACGAGGCAGAGAATGATACAGTAAAATAAAATCAATGTGACCTAAACACGGATTCCTTACTGATGACCGAAATATCAGGTAGGAGCGGAAGCTAACACTGGGTAAATACGCCAGCAGGGTGAGTACTGGATGGAACATTTTCTAGCGGCGCCTCCACGTCTTCTGTGAAGCAAATGAGTAAATCCAGACGCTGATAGCAGGACTCTTCCATTAGACAATCTTTAAATTGCATGGTGATCCCTGTCAGCGACAGAACAGCCGAAGGGCAAAACAAAATCAGGACATGCTGGAAACACTCATCCAGACAAAACAGAACCTGTGCGGAAAAGCATTAAAAGTGTATCTTCTCAAACCTGTTCTCAGAGAGGCCCCTGACACGCGTGTTAACTGCATTCTCTTTCCATGCACACTGTCTCGGTCTCAATGCCTGCAGAATTGTCCGTGTTTGTTTCCTATTCCTCACTGACTTTACAACAGAACATTGACTGATTCCAACAGATACAGCGCAGTTTGACACAACCTGATAGACAGACGTGTCGCCTCCCTCTGAATCCAACACCGGGAAATCGGGGAGAGGAATTGAACGTCCAGCAGCAAACTAGGTACCGCAGTCTGATGTCCGTAACGGTGTCAGATGTAAGTAGAATAGAGTGCATTTCAGAGTATTTGTAACTGTAAAACAACACATCAGTTAATTTGCTCAGAAACAGCTTCATTTTGCTGCTCATCAGCTGCTTCACATTCAGTCAGAGTACATGCATTTTTTTTTAAAGTCCCCAATCTCCGTGCTGCCACATGGAATTCCTCTCATTAGCTGAAGAGTTACCACAAGTCGATGGTTTGATTATTACAGGTCACACAACCGCTCACATACAAATACAAACAATCAGTCGGTATAATCTCCCTGAGTGTTTAATCACAATATTTGCAATTGCTGTGCCCCTGCTACCAGACCAATAGCACAGAGACACGAGCATCACAGTATTGAACACAAACAGCTGAAAGAACACTGCTTAACATGTTGAATTCCACAGCTGTTGGCCGATTCGCTAAATTTCTGCAGCGGTGTGTTTTTTATACCCGAATCCAAGAACCCACAGTCCGAGTGTTTCCATCCAATTCCTGAAATGTGGAATACTGGGACTGGATATGTGACAGTGGAAACCAGCGACAGAAACAATCACATCATTGGAATTAAACTTAAGTTCGCATCAACGGCAGCTGACTCTGCGACTTACCGGGAATTCCAAAGGCTGAAATAAATGGATAGTAAACTTTCCCTATCCACACGATGACTGGATAGTCCATTTCAGTGAGAATCTGACATTCGTTGCTCCTGAATTCACAGCTGCGGCAGAAGCTCTGAGCGTATTAATGCAAAATGGCCATGATTTATACAGAGGATCGGTCTCCAGAGATTCAGTTAAACCCTTGACTAACTTTCCTAGTTGCAATTACTTCAACGGAAACTATGATTTAACATCATTGACTCTGATCAGAATCAGAATCCTTTATTATCGCTAAGTATGTGGACAAATACAGGGAATTTGATGCCGGTTTCCCTGAGATCTCGCTCTACAGAATCAGAAAGCAAACAGAACAATAGTGCAAATAATCGTGCGCTATATGCAATGAGGTATTCCTGTGTACGTCCAGGTGGACTTGGTTTATAATACACGAAAATTCAAGTGTTCATAAGACTGATGGCATACGGAAATAAATTGTTCTTGTACCTATTTGTCCTGGCATACAGTGATCTAACGCGCCTACCAGAAGGAAGGAGTTGGAACAGGTGATGTCCAGGGTGTGATGGGTCTACAATGATGCTGCTTGCTCGCTTCCTGACTCTAGATGCATCCAAGTCCTGGACCGAGGGCAGCTTCACACAAATAATCCTTTCCGCAGCCCTGACGGTTCTTTGGAGTATATTCTAATCTTGTTTGGTAGCTGATCCAAACCAGACAGTGACGGACGAACAGAGAACAGACTGAATTGTTCCTGAATATAATTGAATCGGCAGCTCCTGAGGCAGGTTGTACTTCCTGAGTTGACGTAGGACATACAACCTCTGCTGAGCCTTTTTGATAAGAGTATCCGCGTTGGGTGTCCACTTCAGGGCCTGGGAGATCGTGACACCCAGAAACCTGAAGATCTCCACAGCAGACACAATACTGTTAAGTATAGTGAGTGGGGGGTGTATTGGGGCGGGGGGCTCCTCCTGAATCCACTGTCATCTCCACAGTCTTGAGCGTATTTAGCTCCAGATTGTTCTGACCACACCAGAGGGCCAGCGGTTCCACCACACGTCTGTATACAGACTCATCACCGTCTCGGATAAGGCCAATGACATTTGTGTCGTCTGCAAACTTCAGGAGTTTAACAGATGGATCCTGTGAGGTGCAGTCATTAGTGTAAAGACAGAAGAGCAGTGGGGAAAGCACACGTCCCTGAGGGCCACCGGTACTGATTGTCCGGGTGCTAGAAATGACGCTCCCCAGCCTCACTTGTTCACCCTGTCAGTCAGGAAGTTTGTGATCCACTGACAGATGGCGGGGGAGACAGTGAGCTGGGTGAGTTTGGAGTGGAGGATTTCTGGGTGATGATGTTGAACGCCGAGATGTAAATATTGTTCCGATTGCGGAAAAAAAAAATATCAACATTCTTTGGAATTACCTGAGCACTGATTCATCTGGTGGAATCAACGCCGCAGCTCTAATGACAAAACTGAACTTTGTCACTAAGCAGCCACACTTACAGATTGAATGTTTTTGTTGTCTAATTGTTCATCTATAAACAGAGTTCACCATCGCCGTTCGGCCCCAAACTACAGAGGGAAGTGATGCCGAGCCCAAAGCTGGAGTTAGTGAAGAAAAAAAAAGTTATAGTAGAGTGCATAAAAGCAAAAAACAAAAAAATCGCATAGGTCACTAGATTGTAAAAGGACAATGGGTGGAACGGCTGTTTATCTAAATGCCCCTAGTATTAGAAAAAAAAAGGTTACTGAACTTGTGGCACAGATCAGTACAAAGGCATATGATTTAGTGGCCATCACAGAAACGGGGTTTCAAGGTGATGACTGGGAATTATATATCCAAGGCTATCAGGTAATACGGATAGGCAGGAAGGCAGAGGAGGTGGGGTGGAACTCTTGATTAGGGATGAGATCAGGGCAATTGTGAGAGACGATGTAAGATCTACGGAGCAGAATGTTCAGTCCATCTGGGTAGAGATTAAGAATAGTAAAGGGGAAAAGATCAGTGGTGGGTGTTTTCTATAAGCCACCTAATAAAAATATTGCAGCGGCACAGGCGATTAACCAAAAACGGAACGACAGCTGTCATGGGGGATTTTAACATCCACATAGATTGGGTGAATCAGGTTGGTCAAGGAAGTCTCGAGGAGGACTCCATATAATGCATAAAGAGAAAATACTGTCTTAGGTCTAGTCCTGTGCGATGAGGCAGATAAGATTAACGATCTTGTACTCGGGGATCCTCTTGGGAAGAGTTGCCGTAGTATGATTGAACTTCTTATTCAGATGGATGATGAAATAGTTAGATCTGAAACTAGTGTATTGTGCTTGAACAAGGGAGACTACAACAGGATGAGGGAGTAATTGGCTAATGTGGATTGGGAGTACAGGCTATTTGGTAGGACAGTTGAGGAACAGTGGAATACTTTCAAAGAGCTCAGTGCTCAACAAAAAATCTATTTCAGTCAAAAGTAAGGACAGTAAGTGTGGGGAGAGCCAGCCTTGTATAAATAAGGAAATAAAAAAAAAATAGTATCAAATCAAAAGCTCGTTTGTGCAAAGTCGTAAAGAGTAATGAGAGACTGGAGGATTAGGAAAACTTTAAAAGGCAACAAAGACCAACTAAACAAGAAATAATGGAAGGGAAGATAGAGTGTGACAGTAAATTAGCACAACATATAAAAACAGATCGCAAACGATTTTATAAATATATAAAACGGAAGTGGATGGCTAAGGTCAACGTAGTGCCTTCAAAGACGAGAAGGGAAATTGATATTGTGTGATAAGGAAATGGCTGAGGCATTGAACGACTATATTGTGTCGGTATTCACGGTGGAGGACACCTCCAATATGCCAAAGAAGGATGCTATGCACGAAATGGGTGTGGGAGGACCTCGATAAAATCACTGTCACTAAAGAGATAGTAACGAGTAAACTAGAGGGTCTGAAGGTAGCTAAGTCCCCTGGTCCTGATGGGATGCATCCCAGGGTGCTGAAGGAATTGACGGAGATTATAGTAGACGCGTTGCTAAGCATTTATCAAGACTCTTTAGTGTCCTGGCGGATTGGAGGACAGCAAATATCATACCACATTTTGAAAAAAAAGGATGTAGGAAAAAGGCAGCAACTATAGGCCAGTTAGCTTAACATCTGTAGTTGGGAAAATGCTTGAAGCTGTCATTAAGGAAGAAATAGCAAACTATTTAGAACAGAGTGGTTCGATTAGACAGACGCAGCATGGATTCAGAAAGGGCAAGTACCATGCATCCGTATCTTATTCATAAGTCCCTTATGCGGCACCTTATCGAACGCCTTCTGGAAATACAAGTATACAACATTCACCTGTTCCCTCTATCCATTGCACTCATTATGTCCTCAATTGGCATGGATAGTGGATTGGTTAACCAACAGAAGGCAGAGAGTTGGTGTAAATGTGTCTTTCTTCGGTTGGCAGTCTGTGGTGAGTGGGGTGCCGCAGGGGTCGATGCTGGGCCCGCAGCTGTTCACTATTTACGGTGATGATTTGGAAGAGAGGACTGAGTGCAACGTAGCAAAATTTGCTGATGACACTGAACTGAGTGGAAAAGCAATTGTACAGAGTATCTGGAGAGTCTACAGGGGGATATAGATAGGCTAGGTGACTGGGCGATCAGGTACAGCAGGTTATCAAGAAGGCAAACGGAATGTTGGCCTTCATTGCTAGAGGGATTGAACTTAAGAGCAGGGAGGTCATGTTGCAGCTATATAGGGTACTGGTGAGGCCGCGCCTGGAGTACTGTGTGCAATTCAGGTCTCTATGCTTGAGGAAGGATATACTGCCTTTGGAGGCAGTGCAGAGGAGTTCACCAGTTTGATTCCAGGAATGAAGGGGTTAACTTATGAGACCAGGTTGAGGCACCTGGGACTATGCACTCTGGAGTTCAGAAGAATGAGAGGGGATCAGATAGAATCATAAAACAAAAAGAAAGGGATAGATAAGATAAAAATAGGAACGTTGCTCCCATTGGTAGATGAGACCAGAACTAGAGGTCATTGCCTGGAGATTCAGGAGAGAAGATTTAGGGCGGAGATGAGGAGAAACTATTTTTCCCAAGAGTAGTGAATCTGAGGAATTATCTGCCCAGAGAAGCAGTTGAGGCTTCTTCAGTAAATATATTTAAGAAACAATTTAATAGGTTTTCACATAGTAAGGGAATTAAGAGTTATGGGAAAAAGGCAGGGAGATGGAGCTGAGTTTATCGACCGATGAAACATGATCTTATTGAATGGCCGCGCAGGTTCAATGGGCCGGATGGCCTACTCCTGCTCCTATTTCTTATGTTCTGATGTTCTTATGTACTGCCCCTGCGGTTACCCATTCTGACCACTCCTTCTGTCCATCACCGAACACACACACACACACACACACACACACACACACACACACACACACACACACACACACAATAGACAGACAGACACACACACACACACACTAGACAGAACAAGGTCGGGATGGCAACGGTCAGCTGACTACGTTGCTGATGTAGAAAATATGAGAAATGCTGCCGATTTTAGAAATAATCTGCAACTTCCGTATTCAAAATTCTATCCTGATTGTTACAGAATGTTAAATCTTGACAGACCTCCCCTTTTCTGCGGTGCTTTCGCATATTGGGTCAAAAAAAAAAAACAATAACTCAATGAATTCACTTCCCTGCAATCCATTAGTCGCTGGGTGCTCCCATTCAATGTTTGTGAAAACAAGTTCTCGATAACTATAGATCACACTCAAATCTGCCTTTTTTAAGCACTCTGATGGTTAAGCAGGTAACGTGGAATTGTCCTCAATGTGGAGACATCTCTGGTCATGGTGGTATGAAGGAAAATTTAAAAAATCTGTGATAAATAGTTGGAGGATTGCTCACGAGACTTCGTAAGCCAATAAATTTAAACGTCGCCAATTCAATGGAATGCTTATTTGGGGAATTGGGTGGAATAGAGGCAGCAAGCCAAATGACAGAAGGACTAATTAGAAGTAGCAATTTTGATTTATGACCCGTCTTGAAGATAAGCTGACCACCTTAATAAGAAGGCAACATATTTGTGGGGAGGGCAGCTGCGAGGGGCATTTCCGTGGTATACTTCTATCAGTTTTAGAAGGCTTTTGAAAGAAAAGGGTGATAAGAAGTACATTAGCTAGTAGCAAAGTGGAAGGATTGCGTAAAATGTACACTGATTTAAACGCATTTTGAATGTAATGCCGAAATCATTATCAGAGAAGAAACGTAACAGTGGAGATCAAACGCAGTGTCTAAAGCAGATAGAAAAACTGCTGGGCCAACAACTCCATTCAGAGAGAAATAATAAACAGGGTCTGGATTTCAAATAGGACGTTGGTGCTGGACGTAGTGACGCAGCCTGGTTTCGTTATCCTGCCAGCATACAACCAAACAACCCAATACTATTGTCACCACTCCTTCCCCTTCTCCATTTCCGACCAGCGAGAAAGTCACTATGGAAAGAAACAGGGGCAGGAATCTTAAAGAAGAGTATAACATGCATTACCCATCCTTCGTGCCTCAGCATCTGAGAGGTATTGATCATGATATTCGGACATTACTGCCCGCGGATAACCGTAGTGAGCTGATACGGGCAACCAATCAGCGGAAAACAGTGGGCACTCTCGGTAATACAGATGAAAGGGAATTGATTGGACTGTGTTTCTATGCGAACATATCATGCAACCATAACACCGAGCAGCCTTTAAAACCTCAGAATTATATTCATAACACTTGACTTTGCCGAAAACACAAGGATAGCCAGTGAAGAAGTAAAGAATCCGTTAAGTTTCCTTTGGGTGTTAACAAAGGTTACCGCTAGACATACCAGCCAAATGTACCCAGACGAGCGACACGGACAGAAGGTCATTTACATCAGATGTAAGAATGGTGTTCCAAGCGCTGTAATTAATCAACATTATATTGAGAAAATTTAAGGAAATTACTAACACATATTACGTTCAAAATTTTAATGTCTCAGCACCGACGAATCATAGTCATAGTCATAGTCATAGTTATAATTTATTGATCCCGAGGGAAATTGATTTTCGTTACAGTTGCACCAACCAAGAATAGAGTATAAATATGCAATATAAAGCTATAAATAGCTAAATAATAATACATAAATAATGCCAGGAAGTAAGTCCAGGACCAGCCTATTGGCTCAGGGTGTCTGACCCTCCAAGGGAGGAGTTGTAAAGTTTGATGGCCACAGGCAGGAATAACTTCCTATGACGCTCTGTGTTGCATCTCGGTGGAATGAGTCTCTGGCTGAATGTACTCCTGTGCCCAACCAGTACATTATGTAGTGAATGGGAGACATTGTCCATTATGGCATTCAACTTGGACAGCATCCCCTTTTCAGACACCACCGTCAGAGAGTCCAGTTCCATTCCCACAGCATCAGGCGCCTTTCTATCTAGAATCGAGAAAGTCTTTAGTAATGTTTGATTCCTTTGTCTTTGCACACTGTGAACAATTGAGACTTAGTTAAAAGTTGTCGTGTGTGAATAAGAAAGAGCAAATGTGAGATTATAAGGGAGGTAACGACTAAAGGAATATACCTTCAGTAAGGCGATAAAGGCGATAGATCCGGACTGAATTTGGTAGGGAAATGTTCCCAGTACAGTGTCTAAATATATTCATTCAGCGATGGTGATGGGGATTACATCACCTGATACTACACAGCAAAACGTTCATTTAATCTAAATCCTATCCTTGGTTAGAGATTGGAGGCGAAAAAACGTGCGCGCCGATGGATATTTGGTGACGCGGTGACGTCATGTTTTAAATTGTTGAATATTAACTTGCGGATGGTAAATATCTTGCAGTGTTCCTTTGTTTTAGACTCCAAATAATTTGTTAAATGCAATCTGATTCTAATTATAGTTTATTTGTTAACTCTTCAACACTTAAAATTATGCCATTTCTGCGACTGAATGCATTGACAATGTGAAATATTGAAGGAGAAGTGGACATTTGCGAGTTCACTTGAAAGATATGGAGAGGTAATTCTTGCGTGAATGCACGGAAGGCAGTTATCTGTTTGAGAGCTTTGTATTCACAGGATGTTTGAATTAATCGTATGTTTTACAACAGGATATGACTGTCTGAAAATGTCTGTTTCGTTTAGCGAAATAAATTTCCAGGAACTGATGTGAATTTCAGGGGTAGGTTTCATTCCGAAATTACATGAAGTATTAGTGTATGTGGGCTGCAACCACCGGCCTCGTCCTCCCGTCTGTTCTTCAGAATATTTGATTAGGAATTTCACTCCAGCAATTAACTGTTTATTCTCTATACGCCAATAACCTGCAACGGTTTTGAACGCAGAAAAGTGTAAACTTGGATTTTTGTTTTGCCTTACCTGCGTATTTCAATTTTGTTCTTTTATTTGTCTGTTTTGGTATTGAGTTCAGAAGTAGACGCGGATTTCACAGATGCCCAGGTAAATCATGGTAAATGTATCGCGATATGAGCGTATCTATTCCAGGTACGATAAACCCGCTGTCCAACGGTAATTTGGCATTAGGAGTTTGATATTCTCATTTTGGAAGGCTGGTTCATTTGGAGAGCGCCAACAGATGTTGCTGAAGACTTTGAAATCTTGACTTTGAGTGTACCATCGGAAAATATTGTTTCGATATTATTGTAGCATCTGCCCCGTAATATATCAATGGGAGTTCAGATTATATAGCGTGCAATTCCATTCTGAAATTTCGTATTTTGCGTACATCGTCTGCCCTAATTCAATAAATTACCCAAGCCCTGCAGGGTAGTCGAATTAAAGTTTGTCTCTCAGAACACTGTAATAGCAGAGCGGATATATACTTGTAAACTGTACTAAAGTTTATACCTTCCTTGCGGAACATCACTGGCCTCTGTCCTCAGGCAGAAATCCCTCCATCTACTACCTAATCTGCCTTCTGTTAATTAGCTAATTCTTAGTCCACGCAACCAGGCTTCGCTAGATGCAATGACGTCTGAGCGTCTGAACATGCCCACCAAGCATAACCCGGTCAAACTCTTCACAAAATTAATATCGACTGCTCTGACATCATCTGTATATTATTTTTCACTTTTTGCAAAAAATTCATTCGGGCTCATAGGGACGATCTGTTGACTATCCCGAACCAGAATACGATTCTCCAGGTACGCATGAATTCAATCTCTCAGCATGCTCTACAATACCTTGTCCACTACTGCCGGAAGATTCACTGGCCTGTAGTTCTCAGGACTATCCCCAGTACATTACTTGAACAAAGTGAAAACATTTACCATCCTCTGATCCCTTCGTACTACTCCTGCGGCCAGTGAAGATGCAAATATCATGTTCAAAACCCCAGTAATATCCAGTCCCGCTTTCACTAAGTGCACTGAGAGCATCCGTTCTAGCACCGGGAAACGATCTATTTTAATGTTTTGCAAGTTTCCAGCGCATAATTCGTAACGTCGGCATATCCCAGCACATATGCGTCTTTACGCTGTATCCACATTCATGAAAGTCTCGCACACTGTTGAATACCAAAGCAACGTATAATTAGCCACCTTCACTGCCTCCTTCCACTCCAGACCCATGTTTCCTCTTTTATCGCTGATCCGTCCCACCCTC
The DNA here is from genome assembly GCF_030028105.1 of Mobula birostris. Classification (NCBI taxonomy): domain Eukaryota; kingdom Metazoa; phylum Chordata; class Chondrichthyes; order Myliobatiformes; family Myliobatidae; genus Mobula; species Mobula birostris. The sequence goes on along the minus strand of NC_092382.1, from coordinate 38,834,375 downwards.
TCTCTCGTCATCCTCCTGTTCTTCGCGTACCTTAATGCAACTCTCCAAGGCTGTCTCATGTCCCGTTCTAACTCTTCCAAGTCCATTGTTGATTTCTCTCCTGGTTACATTGTGAATTTCCATAGCCTTGCCTCATTTTTTCTTCTTCAACCTTAAGTATTTTTCTTTCTTTTTCTTGACGAGCTGTTTCATATCTCTTGGCAACGAGGGTTACTTTACACTAACTTCTGTTGCTCGCCTCGATGAGACAATTCTATTCTGACCCCCAATCAAATGTTCAATTTACAATCACTTGTTGCGCATTTCAAGGCGAACACCAATTCCAAAATTCCTAACTACTAACACCAATTAGATACATTCCGTAATGTCTGCTCCCATCCCAGTGTAATATTATGGTAAATGTCGAATAGTTGACTTGAGACGAGATCTGCAATCTGATCCGCTTCATTTTCTGATACTAGATCCTGAATGTACTGTTTTCCAGTTCGCCTGCCCGCTTATTGTGCTAGAACACTTTCCTAGGCGGAACTGAGAAATTCTGTCATATTACATATTTTAACCTGAGGAAGTTCCAATGAATATTACGGAGATTAAGTTACCTGTGATAACAGCCGTGTTAATATGGCAGATGTCCAAAATCTATCTGACGAACAGCTCTTCTTTTCTCCGTACTTTTTTTTTTTGGTGATGGGATGGGGGTGGGGTCGGGTGTTTGGTTGTGTTGTCTCTATAGAATACTCCCAAACGAGTGACTGGTCTGCTTCTGCTTCTGAAATCTACTCACAGTCTATCCAAAGACCATCTCTCTACGGTTTCTTCCCTCGCTGCTGTTGTATTACTATCATTCACTCCCCGTGTTTCAATGGAACTCCCTTTACTCTCGTAATCCAACTCTCTCCATTTTGAAATTTCTGAACCCGGGTATGTCTGGAAGCCAATTCCGTCCTTGTATTTGTCAATTTTCTGTGATAGTTTGGAGTGCACTTCAACCAATGTAACAATCACGCCATCCCATTGAAAGTTTACCCAGTTTCTATGAAGAATGCAATTCCAGGATGACCAGGTAAATGATTGATTGATTTTATGACAAATCTACTCATGCTTAAAACTGTTTTATTCGGTAACTCCGCTGAATTGTCATTAAACGCGGGCGTTATCTGCACAGATGGCCATTTAATGTAAACACATACTTCAGTCCATTCTTCAGCTCTGCTCTGAATTTCCTCTGTGTCAGTGTATAGATACAAGTATTGGTCCACATACTCAGAATTTGCAGCATGAACCCAAATTGCTGTAGTATATATACCGGGAACCTCAAATACCTGTCCTGATAAAAGTAGTTTTCCGGTTGCCATTTTAGGGAATGAGCTACATACGGCATCCAAAATAATATGAAATTAGTTGAAATTGCAAACAACAAAATCATCGATTTTCTGCTGTTCTCAATCTCGGTATCCTTCTGATAGTCACTGCTGTTCCGAAGAGTTCTGCTGACTCTATTTGCCGCGATTATATGTCTTATTGTTAACCCATTGAACACTAGCGTTACGCCGATTGGTAGCAATGGTGTTAAAATGCTGTCCAGTAGCTCGTATACTTTCCACACGGGTGAAGTAGCGAATTCATGTGTGAAGGCGCAACGCCACGGTATGTTGTCAATGATGACGTAAGGTTCAACTGCAAAGTAAAATGGAGCACATCTCCCGCAGCTCACTATAACCGCGGACACCACAACTACCGTTGCTGTTCTCTCAGTGCAGTATCGTTCCCGCAGCTTTCGACAACATATTGCGATAAAACGATCGAAGGTAAAACTGACCGTAAACCAAACAGAACAATCCATCGTTACAACCATAAAAAGAAGTGTCAGAGCGCATACAGGGGTGATGAGCAGGGATCTGGAATAAATGTAGATATTGTTGGTCTGTTCCACTAAACCCACAAAGATAACCACCATCAGATCCGCTGTTGCCATTCCAACCATGTAATGGGTGATGCATTTGGAGAGTCCGCATTTTCCCCGAGATAGGATCACAATCGACGTTAAATTAACTACAAGTAATTTGGAGAAACAAAAAAAAAAAAATAAAATCACAGAATTATCGTTAGCTGCAAATGTCTGAATGACCACCATTCTTCCAAAGCTATGCAGTGTATAGTACTTTTGGAAGTGAAAAACAGAAATTCAATGTGTGCGGACTCCGTGAGTGCCTCCGGCTGGAAGACAACAATGGACAGAAGTGGCAGTGGGTTGGCGACTTTTAGACCGTTTGAAACCGGGCATCTGATTTCCATGATTCACGTACCGGTGAACGGTCGATCGCTCCATAAACAACACCATTTCCATTATTTGAGGTGAAATAGCTGAATGGATTATTTGGATGAAGTCATGAGATTTAATGAATAAGTAATGTTTTAGTGGCTTATGGAGGAACAGATCTGAGTGTCGATATTCGACTCCTGGTCAGTTGAAAAAGTCTCTCATCTTGCAAAGCGGCCAGTGTCGCTTCTGAAAGCCGAGCAAGGTAAAACTATGAAACTTTGGCAATATCGGCACCAACGTAATTGACAACAGAGAAAAAAAAAACACATCACATGGAAAAAAAAAAGGAAACTGAATAACAAAACTAACAGTTGCTTGAACCCTCCATCTGGAAGTACATTTCAAATGAAGGTAACATCCGTGCTCTGTAAAAGTCCAAACTGCTCGGCGGAAAGAAAGCAAGAAAGACGACGGCCCATACATGCAGTGTCTAACTCCAGTATCTTACCAGGGATACCGATCGCTATAATTGCTGGATAGAAAATGCTCGCAATGTAGTAAATTGCTGGATATCCCATAATCCGTCAGAGGCAGCGTTCACTTCTACCGGATTTTCCAACTGCTCATATGGACTGGTGACAGGTTTTACGGAGTTATATGCAATTCAGAGTAATTCTACTGAGGCAATTAGTGTGGTTATGACGTCAGTCACATTAGTGACAACCAGCTACACAAACATTTGTATTAAATTGTTTTCTTACTCTGTCACTGGGCCATAACGTCGTTTCACCAAGATATATTAAAACTTATTAACTTTGAATCAAATGCTAAAATGAACATTGCCGATTTAATTGCCAAGACACCTGGCTTAATTTGCGAAAATAGCGCATTTTCTGATCAATGTTGTTTCTAACATAGAAAATCATCCTGAACAGACTACATGGACAATCAACTTCAAACAGATTTATTTTGTAACATTCGGTCGAGAACTTTCGCTTCTGACACTGAGGGCGGGGCATTAGATCGGCAAGTGTAATTGAGTACACATTAGTGAAGGGGAAGTTAGGATCATTGTTCCCTTTCGCTCGTTCTGGCCATTTCAAGTCATTTGAATGACCAAAGTCATAGTAAGAGCTGGTTATATGTTTCACAATAAAACACGCTGTACGTGTGTTCTTCTCAGCCTATGAAAGAGATAGAAAACGAAATTTCAGGGACATTTCAGTATAAATGTTACACACCCACACGACTTTAGCTGCGGATTGTGTCCGGATTGGTGAACGTTCTTGTCTGGATTAGCAGAGAGAGGACGGCTGATTCTTTGACTTTGACAAGTGTGTTGCAGGATTAGAGTTAGGTCCGTTGTTATTATCATGTATTTTAAGAATTTAGCTGTCAATATAGAAAACTGAATGAAAAGAATTGCGGACGAATCCTAGGTTGGGGGCGTTGTGTATAGTGAGGAACTCAATGTAAGTTTGTAGCTTTATGTTGACAGGCTGGAAAATGGGTTGAAAATGGGAGATGGAATTTAATATCGATAAGTGTGAGTTACCCTGCGTTGTGAGGAAAGATACAACAAGTTAAGAAGCACATATTGAATAGGTGGACTTTCCTGTGCAGTATTTGAAAAGAGACCTGGCAATACAGATCGATAATTCCAGGAAAGGGCTGATCGTCTCGTGTTGAGCCCAAATTACATTGACCTTCACAATCAGGTCTCTGAGTTCAGGAGTTGGGATGTTATGCTGAAGCTGTACAACACGTTGGTGAGGCCATAGATAGAATACCATGGACAGTTGTGGCCAGCTACCTGCAGATTTGAAATGTCAATAGCTTCAAAATGTGCAGCGATAATTTGAAAGGGAGAGTTCAGAAACTAAGGACAAGAATTAGCAGGAAATGTTGAATTGGAATTTATACTCTTGAGAGCAGGAAAATGAATGCAGATCTTACAAAAGTATACAAAATTGTGAGAGCTAAAAACCGGATGAATGTCCGCAGATTTGCCCCATCCACTGATTGAAACTACAACTACTTCATAGGTTTGCATTGAAAGGTGAAATCTGAAGGACCGGTATATGGTAAAGGTTATTCGCTAAGAGGGTCGAGCAAGTGTGGACTGAGCTTTTGCGGATTCAGAATCTGAATCAGAATCAGGTTTGTTATCACCGACACGTGACGTGAAATTTGTTAACTAATGATATCATTTCAGTGAAGGTTGTGCAGACATGTGAATGAGAGGCGGACGGAGGGTACAGATAAATGGGACGAAGCGAAGGATTACAGAGGGATGATCCAGATGGACGAAAGACTACTTCTCTGTAGTAATAATCTATGCCTCCATCACTGCCTCTGTCCTATTTCTCTATTCAGTGTCTTCTGATTTTCCACTTCGTTACCAATCTAAGTATGTGCAGAACTGTGGGTGTGTTCACATTCACATTTCAACCACACTTCCTTCTGCCTTGATGAGCGGCTCTCGGCTTATTGGAAAAAGAAAAGTCTCACCACTCTGTATCCATCGTGGAACTGGCATCGCTGTGCGGGCCTCTGATCACTCACCTGTCTGTATCCACTGTGGTGCTGGTATCGATGAGCGGCCGTCGGCCACCCTGCATCCATTGTGGAACTCGTACTGATGCGTGGCTCTCGGCTCATTTGAGAATATCTCAGCGCTGATACACGCTTTCCGCTCTTACACTTTGAATACCATTTGTGAGGCTGACTGCGCCAGTCTCATCGATTTACTCACCTTTCCTTGTGAATTGATTTCATCCATAATTGTTGATCAGCTGTTCTTCTTTGCGACCGTTGTTCACTCAATTTCTACTCTGTTGTTTGAAAATGTCAAAAGCGTCTTTAATCAATACATCGGATTAATTGATTAATACATCCACGCCAGCACTGGTTTTGCTTACTTCTGCGAAATATGAGTTGTTACCAAGGCATCGTTTATTATCTGTCTCCAACTGCTCCTCAGAGGGAATCGAATAACTTCTGTATGATTGAAGCCTTTCCAGTATCGGATGGAAAGAGGCAGACCGAATGACAGTGACGTATGGAGATATATTTCTCGGCAAAACATGTGTCTGACACGCACAGGATCTCTGAGGTGACAAGGATTTCCTGCAACTGTGGTCATTGCTCCAGACGCTGGAGATGCTGCCTGGACGATCACTGTAATTGGTTTACAGTGGCGAATAAAATGTCATAAAGTGAAGTTCCTTTTCTGGATGGTATTAATAATCCCGCGACTTGCTAAAGACCCATTTCCCCGTTCAGTGGGCAATATTCCATCATTTCTGTTGTTGAGTGCCCTGTGTGGACAGAAAGTAGGACACTTTAAGAAGCGAGTAACAGAGCAAGTCTCCACCGTGAATCTGTGCCTCTTGTTGCAAGTCAGTCTGAAATTGAATTTACCAGCCAGCCTGGGAATCACTGGATTCCATGCTTTTTGACCGGACGCATATCCATTAGGATAGGAATACTTAGAATTGTTTACACCTCCATTCACTAATGCAAAGGCCGTGGATTGTAGAGAGTGACTGCAAACGATGGTGTTCTACAATGCCGCAGCCCATCTACATTGGGTCTCAGCACTGGGGGCTGCCATACCTTTAGAACCCGATATAAACGTCTGACCTGGAGGGACAGATTTCCCTGAATGGTGGCTGGTGAGGGAGGAGGTGTAGATGCTGGTGTGGCATTTGTAATGCTTGCAGGGATAAGTGTCAGGATGGAGATCAGTAGGAAGGGATGCTGGGAAAGGGATTGATGTACAAAAGATACCTGCAGACAGCGGAGAAGGCGGTGGAGGTGGGATAAGGGATGTGAATCAAAGTAAGATCTGGTTGGAGACAGAGGGGGTTACGGAGGAGGAGATGCTCGTATGTCAGGTAACGAAGTGAAGACACTTTTCCCAGATGTGACACGGGGACATGGTAAGAGGGCAAAATCTCTAAAAAGGTGCGACATGAATAACAGCAAATTCTCAATCAGTTCTGAATGCTAATATCGTTCAGCCAAGCCAAGGTTTGGCAAATTTTGGGGTGACATCCAAAGGTCTGGATCCTGCAAAATAATGGTGATAACTATCTGAGGCAAATGAGAATACGAAAAGTCCGGTACATCGGTGGGATTCTGAGGGATTTGGGACGGACGGTAAACTTACCTGCGAGAAAGTATTGTCCACCCAACTCTGCAAAAACTCCAGATGGTGCGTCTGCGTGCAATACAATTACCGTCATTGTCGGCGTGAATGTGATGATATCCTACTGGTCCAACAAATATCGTAAACATTTATTATGCTGAATATCATCAACTGCAACCTTCATTAAATTAGTAATGGCTCAGGGAAAAGTGGATGTCCACCTTCAGGAACAGATATAGTTCATTGTACCTGCCAAATAAATTCCCTTTCTTTATTAAAGAACATCGGAGCTGGCGAATTTTCAGTAAAACCTGACACTTACATGGAGCTAATTGTTCATGTTATAAAAATGACTAAGTATTACGTTAAAAAAGCAGCTGAATTTTCGTGCCAAAGTAAAATCTCCAAGACCTTCATTTAAAGTGTTATAATCAACAATAAAACAACAAAGTTTGTAATATTGTAGGGGACAAAATCCACTGCTAATTGCTGCAATGAATAATGACATTAATTAAATATTTTTTCTCAAGTGCTTTTCAGTGCATTGTAACTGATGCGCCAGAGGACGCGGTCACACTAATTGAGGCCGCTGCGTTTGCCTCTGTGTACAGAAGTCCATCAACTCAATCACAGTGCACAGCGTCCGTTGGAAGACCTCGAAAATGTAATAGCAATTTCGTATGGAATCTATAAGATGCAGAGATTTACTACATGGGAAATATCTCCTACGCTATATTTGTATCTTCGGTATCGGTCATATGAGAATGCATCGGGATGCAATTTGCATGTTTTCCCTTTCTTGCTATCTGCTGCATCTTAGAACAGGCGCCTTGATTCCGTCACAAATGTTTCTGATAATACGTTCCAGCACTATTCCGAAGTCAAAACATTTATTTTTGGTTTTACTGTATCATCGATTTTGTCGGGTGCATCAATTAAGTCAACGTATTCTGTCCTCGCTCACGGCTTTCCCCGTTTTCCTAAGATAAGAAGATAGGTAAGCTCTAGCCACTGCGTATTTTATCGTTCCCAAACGCGTTACAGTACCCAGAGAAATGAGTAAAAAAGCAATTCATCTCTACGACCTTACAGATTCATAAATTGATTAGGAATGTTTCGACTTCTAACAAAGTGCTTCTAACTGACAGCGGCAGAATGCAAAGTACAGGTGATCTGAAGATGGACGACCTGATGCCGAAAGGTAATTGCTGAATAATGCAGTGACAACTAATCAGCAACAGCTGTGAATCTACAGTAAGCAATGAGGTCTAGTAATTAGAAATATCATAACAAAACATACCTGGAAGGACATAACACACAGCTAATATTGATACTCTTCCAGCATTTTATCGTGCACCATTTTCACAATCATTGCTAGTACACTTTTGTTTACTAGTTATGATTCTGCAAACATTCCAAAGAAATCATCACCACGGCTATTTCAAAGAAAGAGGTTTTCAGTTTATCACCAATGTAAGCGCATAAATTAATAGAATGATTGATATATGCGTAGATAGAGAGACAGACAGACAGATAGATACATAGATAGATGGATAGATAGATAGATAGATAGATAGATAGATAGAGGTAGAGAGATAAATAGGGAGATAGACAGACAAAGGGATAGACAGTTTGATAGATAGATAGACAGATAGATAGATAAATATATTGATAGATAGATAGATAGATAGATAGATAGATAGACAGACAGACAGATCTAAATGTCCAATTACCTTTTTATTTGCCTGAAAACATCTCCGGTTTTCTTTATGTTGTTCTTGGCAAATATGTCATGCCAAATTCAACATCTGTTTGTTTTCACTTCCTTAGCGTTATCGGTGTTGGTAAGAACATTTTGAATGATTAAAAAAAACATTTTAAGTCTGGAGATAGCAGCAACTATCCGCTTATGTGCTTATGTGCTTATCCGCTATGGTGGACGTCGGAGAGCCCGTGGAAAATGCTCTCTTGATACTGCGCCAAAACCACTCAGATCCGCCGTTGAAACTCTAATACACAGACTACGGAACAGTACCGCATACTACAGGGTTTTCGCCTCACAAAACTCTGCTGAACTCTTAGCCTTCTCCAAAATCAACCCACCAATTCTTTTTGTATAATCTTCTGTTTTCCTTTCATTCATGCGTCTCTGTCAGAGTCACTGAAATGCCCCTAATATATTTGACTCGAACAGTACTCCTGGCAGCGCGGTCACGGTGAGAGTATTCTGCCTTCTCTCCGTTAACCCTGATGAGCCGACCAATCAAAAGCATATCAAGTTCCGCTTTAAATGCTATCTCGAATACCTTGTCCTCTGCTGCCGTTTGTTGTAGTGACTACCATAGATTCATCACGTCTCTTTCTGTCCCACGATTGAACACACGAAGAGAATATCACCGCCTATTCAGAACCACCTCTCAGTATATCGGTAATATCATTGTCTGTCCAGCCTCACGATGGACACCGCGAAAACAAGATATGACCACAAAGCAATAAAAAAAACATAACAATATCCCGCATCATAAAATGTTTCTCACCAAAATCACATTCTTATTGATAACGCTTAGTAGTCACACACCACACTGTCACGTCTTTATTTGTCAATGCCCGCTCCCTCGGAAGAAATAAAATATACCTCAAATGTGCAATCATTAATTATATTTATAGCAGTCTGCACAGCGGGGTATAGCTGCCGAGTCATGGACAGAATTTCCATGCATCCTCTCGTTATGGACTTGAACTTCCCGCCTGCATAGTTCAGAGGAGAGAGATGTGCGGCCAGTGAAACAAATAGTGATCAGCAGTGGAACCTAGAGGTATTAAACCTCAGCATTTGTTTTTATTTTCGTACTGAAATCAGGAGTGACCCGGGGGTTAAGGAGAAATAATCAGTCCATTATATTTATTACCGCATTGTGCGCATAATTATATATGGAAACACCGGCACATTTTTATTTGCGTATATCTAAATGAAATTCGGTGCAAATTTACTTGTAAGTCCTGCTACAGTCTTTTCTTTAGTCAGTCCGCACGAAAACAAATCTGGACATTGTACAGTGGGTTTGAAGATGAAGAACCTCAATGAGGAAAATAGGTGCAGCTTGTGTTCAGTCGGTTCAGATAATGGAAACCACCGGGGAACAGAAGAATGCCGAGCCTTCGTCACTTACACTTTTACACAACCCTTATTATATTCTTTGATGCCACACAGCAGGAATAAAATAGTAAATATAGTTGTTCAGATACGCTGTGTAAACGGAAACATATGTTTAACATACTTAACAATTGAAGAAAAATATGCTGAATGCCGCGAATAAATGTGCTTGTTTTTTGTAGTTTCAGTCGGGCTGTGTAATAACAACAAGGGAGAATTATTGCACATCACTAATCAGGTTAATTACTGTCAAGATGAGATGCAGTTAACCCGTTATAGTTCAACACTTGCAAATTTACGGAATAGGCTCAGTTATACATTTGTGTACAATAAAAAAACAGTTTATTTTCGCAAAAAGATTTTGAAATAATTTGTAAATATTGTTGGAAGTAGATAAAACATTGCAAGGAACGGAATAAAGAGGTCTTTGCAGATGGGCAGTAATGTGAAACACGGCCGGATGAACGTGCACAACTATCCAGTAAGAGCACTCACGGTCATCTGTCTGAGTTACTGGGGAGCCAATACCTGGATTTGGATAGGACGATAGCAGTTATGAAGCAGACACATTGACTGTAATGCTGAAACTTCAGAACGATTACAGGCCTGGTCTATAGTTCATAGAGACCCATCCGTTCAATAAGCGGCATGGTCCGCGCTTTACGAAAATGTCACTGACCGCGCTGATGTTATCACTGCACCTCTTGAACCATCAATGAGCTGAAATGATAATATCACTGCTGGCCAAGCTGATGACATCATGTCTAATCCTACTGTCTATCGTTAACCCTACTGATAATTTTGTTGCTTCTGCAGCCTCGGCTGATCAAATTAATGATGCCACAGTGTACCCTGTTCATTCACTGACAGCATTCCTCTGACAGACATTTTTTTTACTGTTTTCTCTCTCGACAAAATTCAGCTGGAGATTTATCCAAGTCCTTGTGTGATCGCTTCAGTCAACTGATAGGCAAAGGTTGATGAAAGGGATCAACTACGTTCAGATCTGCATTCTGTACAATACTCTTTTTTAGTTGTTAATGACGTTGGCAGCATTGACATTACCGCCCTAAACGATAGAGCAGATGAACCAGATGGAGAATTAGTTCAGATGCTACTATCACGCAGCGCAGCTCTATCTCAAATGCAGGACAACTGCATATCCCATGCATTGGCTTTGATCTTAGATATGAAACTGTTGTGTCGTGATCGTAATGTCAATTGATCGCAATTTGTCAGAATGAGGCTGGTCTCGTGTCTATAGATATAAGTGATTATAATACAGATTGGAAATGATATTAAATGAACACCAATGGATATAACGTTTCATGATAGATCGGACGAAGGAGCGAAGTAATTAAACAACGCAATAATGTAATCTCGGCTGGGACATATTGCTCAATTCAACTACAGATTCAGAGCAGGCAATGTTTCAAATACTTAATAACAAGAGATTCCGCAGATGCTATATACCCTGAGCAACGCACACACACAATACTGGAGGAACGTAGCAGGTCAGACTACATCTATGGAAGTGAATAAACAGTCGACGTTTCAAATCGAGGCTCTGTGTTAGGACTGGAAAGAAAGGGGGTAGATGCCAGAATAAAAATGTGGGGGAAGGTGAACCCATGTAGAGGAGATATCCTTCTTGCCTATCTCTTTTCCTTTTCCATCTGTCACTTCCCAGCTTCCGGACATATATTTTCATTTGTAAGTCTAAACGGAATGCAGTAAATTTATACTGATGTCTTCCCACATACAGTTCTGTGACATATCGGTTCAAATTTAAATCTATACACTTATGCAGATCAGTGAAAACAAAAGCAGAAGTTGCATAGACATGTGCCACTTGTATTGTACCAAATAATGAATGCAGAAACATTGTTACTGAAATGTTCAATGGTGTTTAGAAATTTATACTGCACAGCTGAACTTGTCTGCTGTATCGTGTCGTAAAGAATGGGGAGAACGTACAAATTCTTTGCAAGCAGTGGCGAGAATTGAACCCGGGTGTCTGGTATTTTAAAGCACTGTGCTAACCACGTCCTGTTGCAGGCGACCACAAAACAAAGAAATGCAATGCAGAACAGGAAAACCCCCACAACACGTTAGTCCCCACAAGGCCGTCATATATCCCACGTGTGAAAATAAAACAAACCGTGCAAGCAATACTACAGCAGCGAAAAATAATAATCTCTGATTCGAAACGGCCAAATTCAACGTGGATCCGTGTATCATAATCATTTAGGTAAGCCTCCCCTCCGAGACCTAGTCAAACGCACAATGGAGTTCCTGTAGACAACATCCATGACTCCAACTTCACCGATCACCTTCCAGAGAGAAAAGGAAATCTCTTGAATCAGTCAGACGCCTGACAGCATTTGCCGAGCCAAGGAATTTCGACTCTCAGCGATGGCGGATCAAAGTAGAGGAGACTGAGAGAGGGAGGGGTGATTGTGGTAGAAGCGCGATGGTGGATGTTGGGTGGCAGGAAATCCCAGTGGCGGACACGGCTGATTTCACACACAGGCTACATGGTCTCTCCACAGGTGCGCGTAAACGGGAGCCGAAAGAGAACATCGGAAATTGATTGGACCGTAAGATCTGCCTACTCTGCCTAGTAAAGTTCACAATCATCGCGATAGTTGCCGGGATCTCATCTATGGTGAGTCGAACTAGGGGGAATGCCATACTACATCTAGTACTAGTTATTATACCGGGTCAGATCACAGATCTCTCAGTGGGTGAGTATCTGGGGGACAGTGACCACCGCTCCCTGGCCTTTAGCATTATCATGGGAAAGGATAGAATCAGAGAGGACAGGATTTTTTTTTTAATTGGGGAAGTACAAATTATGAGGCTATAAGGCTAGGACTTGCTGGTGTGAATTAGGATGATGTTTTTGCAGGGAAATGTACTATGGATATGTGGTCAATGTTTAGAGATCTCTTGCAGGATGTTAGGGATAAATTTGTCCCGGTGAGGAAGATAAAGAATGGTAGGGTGAAGGAACCATAGGTGATAAGTGAGGTGGAAAATCTAGTCAGGTGGAAGAAGACAGCATGCATGAGGTTTAGAAAGCAAGGATAAGGTGGGTCTATTGAGGAATATAGGGTAGCAAGAAAGGAGATTCAGAAGGGGCTGAGGATATCAGGAAGAGGGCATTAGAAGGTAAAGTAGGGTAAAAGAAAATCCCAAGGCATTCTTCAAGCATGTGAAGAGCAAAACGATGACAGGAGTGAAGATAGGGCCATTTAGAGATAAAGGTGGGAAGATGTGCCTGCAGACTGTGGAAGTGAGCGAGGTCCTCAATGAATACTTCTCTTTGGTATTCACCAATGAGAGGGAACTTGATGATGGTGAGGACAATATGAGTGAGGTTGATGTTCTGGAGCATGTTGATATTAAGGGAGAGGAGGTGTTGGAGTTGTTAAAATACATTAGGACAGATAAGTCCCTGGGGCCTGACGGAATATTCCCCAGGCTGCTGCATGAGGCGAGGGAAGAGATTGCTGAGCCTCTGGCTAGGATCTTTATGTCCTCGTTGTCCACGGGAATGGTACCAGAGGATTGGAGGGAGGCGAATGTTGGCAAAAAAGGTAGGAGGGATAGTCCGGGTAATTATAGACCAGTGAGACATACGTCTGTGGTGCGAAAGTTGTTGGAACAGATTTTTAGGGATAGGATCTATTTGTATTTAAAGGCTCATTGTCGGATGAGGGACAGTCAGCATGGCTTTGTGAAGGGCAGATCGTGACTAACAAGCCTGATAGAATTATTGGAGGAGGTGACAAGGCATATAGATGAGGGTTGTGTAGTGGATGTGATCGACATGGATTTTAGTAAGGCATTTGACAAGGTTTCACACGGTAGGCTTATTCAGAAAGTCAGAATGCATGGGGTCCAGGAAAGTTTGGCCAGGTGGATTTAGAATTGGCTTGCCTGCAGAAAGCAGAGGGTCGGGGTGGAGAGAGGATTGGAAGGTTGTTCCTATTGGTGCCCCACAAGGATCGGTTCTGGGACCTCTACGTTTCGTGATTTTATTAAGGACCTGGAAATGGGGGTAGAAGGGTGGGTTGGCAAGTTTGCAGACGACACAAAGGTTGGTGGTGTTGTAGATAGTGTAGAGGATTATCGAAAATTTGCAGAGAGACATTGATAGGATGCAGAAGTTGGCTGAGAAGTGGCAGACGGAGTTCAACCCGGAGAAGTGTGAGGTGGTACACTTTGGAAGGACAAACTGCAAGGCAGAGTACAAAGTAAATGGCAAGATACATTGTAATGTGGAAGAGCAGAGGGATCTGGGGGTAAATATCCACAGATCCCTGAAATTTGCCTCACAGGTAGATAGGGTAGTTAAGAAAACTTATGGGGTGTTAGCTTTCTTTAGTCGAAGGATAGAGCTTAGGAGTCTATAAAACTCTGGTTAGGCTACACTTGGAGTATTGTGTCCAGTTCTGGTCGCCTCACTATAGGAAGGATGTGGAAGCATTGGAAAGGGTACAGAGGATATTTACCAGGATGCTGCATGGTTTAGAGAGTATGAACTATGATTTATGATCGGACATTAAGGGAGCATGGGGCTTTACTCGTTGTAGAGAAGGAGGATGAGAGGAGACATGATAGAGGTATACAAGATATTAAGAGGAATAGAGAGAGTGGACAGCCAGCGCCTCCTCCCCAGGGCACCACTGCTCAATAGAAGAGAACATAGCTTTAAGGTAAGGAGTGGGAAGTTCAAGGGGGATATTAGAGGAAGGTATTTTACTCAGAGAGTGGTTGGTGCGTGGAATACACTGCCTGAGTCAGTGGTGGAGGTAAATACACTAGAGAAATTTAAGAGACTGCTAGACAGGTATATGGAGGAATTTAAGGTGGGGGGGGTGTTATATGGGATGCAGGGTTTAAGAGTCGGCACAACATTGTGGGCTGAAGGGCCTGTACTGTGCTGTACTGTTCTATGTTCTATGTTCTATGTTCTATGTTCTATTTTATATGTAAGTGAAAACAGACAGGCTGTTGCATTTGGTATGACATATTTGTGAAGATGCAACATAGAGAAAACGGGTGATGGAGATGCTTTCAGGCAAATAAAAAGGTATCTTGACATCTATACCTATCTATCTATCTATCTATCTATCTATCTATCTATCCATCTATCTATCTACCTGTCTGTCTGTCTATCTATCTGTCTATCTATCAATCTATGCATCTATCTATCTATCTATCTATCTGTCTATGCATCTATCAACAATATAACAATCTACTTACTTATGCGCTTGGGTTGGTCGTAAACTGAAACCCTCCTTCTTTGAAATAGCCGTGATGATGGCTTCTCTGGAACGTTTGCAGAGCCATAACGAGTAAACAAATGCATACTTGCAATGATTGTGAAAATAGTTCACGGTGAAACGCCGGAAGATTATCAATGTTAGCTCTGTGTTATGTCCTTCCTGGTATATCTGTTATTTTATTTTTAATGTCCATTTTCAGATCATTTGTACTTTCCATTTCGTCGCCGAGTTGGAAGCACTTTGTTGGAAGTCGAAGGAGTTCAAAGCAATATATGAACCGATATTTCGTGAGGACGCCGAGACGTAATGCCATTTTAGTCAGTTCCCTGGACACTGTAACACGTTGGTGAACGATAAAACTACGCCGGTGCTATAACTTACCTTTCCTCTTATCTTAGGAAAACGGAGAAACTCGTGCGTGAGGACAGAATACATTGACTTAATTGATACACTCGCCAAAAAACTGAGCAGTAACAAAATCAATGATAGAATAAAACCAAAAACAGATATTTTGAATTCGGAGTAGTCCTGGAAAGTATCACCAAAAGCATTTGTGACGGGTTCAAGGCGACTGTTCTAGGATGCAACGGACAGAAAGAGAAGGAAAACTCACAAATTTCATCCTGGTCCATTCTCATACCACCGACACTGACGGCTACAAATACAGTATAGGAGATATTTCGCTTGCAGTAAATCCCTACCTGTCATAGATTACATGATAGATTTTCCATTAATTTTCAATGTCTTCCAACGGGCGTTGTGCACTGTGATTGATTTGACGGATTTCTGTACACAGAGGCAAACGCAACGGCCTCAGTAAGTGTGACCGCGTCCTCTGGCGCATCAGTTACAATACACTGAAAAACACGTGAGAAAATATTTTATTAATATTATTATTCATTGCCTCAATTCGCAATGGATTTTGTCCCCTAAAATATTGTAAACTTTGCTTTTTTATTGCTTATTATAACATTTTAAATGAAGGTCTTGGAGATTTTACTTTGGCACGAAAATTCACCTGTTTTTTAAACCTAATAATTAGTCATTTTAATAACGTGAACAATTAGCTCCATGTAAGTGTCAGGTCTTACTGAAAATTCGCCAGCTCCCAATGTTCTTTGATAAAGAAAGAAAATTTGTTTGGCAGGTACAATGAATTATATCTGTTCCTGAAGGTGGACATCCACTTTTCTCTGAGCCATTACTAATTTAATGAAGGTTGTAGTTGATGATATTTAGCATAATAAATGTTTGCGATGCTTGTTGGACCAGTAAGGGATCATCGCATTCACGCCGAAAATGACAGCAATTGTATTGCACGCAGACGCACCACCTGGAGTTATTGCAGAGTTGGGTGAACAATACTTTTTCGCAGATAAGTTTACTGTCCGGCCCAAATCCCTCGGAATCCCACTGAAGGACCGGACTTACTTCTCGTATTCTCATTTACCTCAGATAGTAATCACCATTATTTTGCAGGTCCCAGTGCTTTGCATGTCAACCCAAAATTTGCCTGATCTTGGCTTGGCTGAACCATATTAGCACTCAGAACTCGTTGAGAATTTATTGTTATTCGTGTCGCATCTTTTTAGAAATTTTGCCCTCTTACCATGTCCCCGTGTCACAACTGGGAAAAGTGTCTTTACTTCGTTACCTACCACACGAGCAACTCCTCCTCCGAAACCCCCTCTGTCTCCAACAGGATCTTACTTCGATTCACATCCCTTATCCCACCTCCACCGCCTTCTCCGCTGTCTGCAGGTATTGTTCTGTATATCAATCCTTTTCCCACCATCCCTTCCTACTGATCTCTATCCTGGCACCTTCCCTGCAAGCATTACAACTGCCACACCAGCATCTACACCTCCTCCCTCACCAGCCACCGTTCACGGAAATCTGTCCTTCTAGGTCAGACGTTTATATCGGGTTCTGCCGGTATGGCAGACTCCACATTGGTGAGACCCAATGTAGATGGGCTGCGACATTGTGGAACACCATCGTTTGCAGTCACTCTCTACAATCCACGGCCTTTGCATTAGCGAATGGGGGTGTAAACAATTCTCAGTATTCCTATCCAAATGGATATACGGCCAGTCAATAAGCATGGAATCCAGTGATTCCCAGGCTGGTTGGTGAATTGAGTTTCAGACTGCCTTGCAACAGCAGGCACAGATTCACGGTGGAGACTTGCTCTGTGACGCGCCTCTTAAAATATAGCATTTTCTGTCCACACAGGGCACATAACAAGAGGAATGATGGAATATTGCCTGCTAAACGGGTAAATGGGTCTTCAGCAAGTCGCAGGATTATTAATACCATCCAGAAAAGGAAATCCACTTTATCATATTACATTCGCCACTGTGTACCGATTGCAGTGACCGTCCAGGCAGCATCTCCAGCGTCTGGAACAATGACCACAGTTGCAGGGAATCCTCGCCACCTCAGAGGTCCCGTGCATGTCAGCCACATGTTTTTTTCTTTTTCCGAGAAGTAAATCTCCGTCCGTCACTGTTCTTCAGTCTACCTCCTTCCATTCGCTACTTGAAAGGCTGCAATCGTACAGAAGAGAAGGTATTCAGTTCCATCGGAGGAGCAATTCGAGACAGATAATAAATGATGCCTGGGTAAGAACGCATATATCGGAGAAGAAAACAAAACCAGTCCTGACGTGGATGTATTAATCAATTAATCCGATGTATTGATTAAGGGCGCCGTTGGCAATAAAATAGCCGAGTAGGAAATGAGTGAACAGCTGTCGCAAAAAGGAGCAGATGCTCACGAAATAGGGATGAAAATAATTCGCAAGAAAGGGTGAGTAAAACGGTGCGACTGGCGCAGCCAGCCTCACAAATGGTATTCAAAGTGTTGGAGCGGAAAGCGTGTATCACCGCTGAGATATTCTCACATTAGCCGAGGGCCACGCATCAGTACGAGCTCCACAACGGATGCAGGGCGGCCGACGGTCGCTCATCGATACCAGCATCACAATGGATACAGAGAGGTGAGTCATCCCAGAGTGATCAGAGGCTCGCACAGCGATGCCAGCTCCACAATGGATACAGAGAGGTGAGGCTTCATTTTCACATAAGCCGAGATCTGCTCATCGGTACGAGTTTCTCAATAGGCACAAAGGGGTGTACTGCAAGAGCAGAAGGAAGTGTGGTCGAAACGTGAATTTGAACACATCCACAGTTCTGCACATACTTAGATTGGTGACGAACTGTAAAATCAGAAGACTCTGAATGGAGAAATGGGACAGAGATAGTCATGGAATCATAGATTATTACTACAGAGGAATAGGCTCTTCAGCCCATCTGTATCATTCCTCTGTGATGCTTCGTCCGGTCCCGTCTCTCCTGCACTTACCTAGATAACCCCCCCTGAAATGATACAATTGAATCCGCATCTACCACTTACGCTGGCAGAACCTTCCACACTCCTTGATCCTCTTAGCGAGTCAGCTTTTGCACACACCGCTCTTGCATATTTCAACTTTCACCCCACACCTATGAGCTAGTTTTAGATTCACTCAGAGGATCGGAAAAATCTGCGAACAATCACCCTGTCCGTAACTCTCACAAATGTGTATACTTCTGTCAGATCTCCATTCGTTTTTCTGCTGTCAAGCGAATAAATTACAATTCAACAATTCCTTCTAACTCCTGTCCTCAGTTCCAGGACTCTTGTTTTCAAATTATCGCTGCACACTTTGAAGCTTATTGACATTGTAAAACTGTAGGTAGACTGCCGGAGTAGCCCACGATATTTAGTCTACGGCCTCACCAACGTGTAGTACAGCTTCAACATAACGTCCCAACTCATGTACTCAGTGAACTGACTGCGAAGGTCAATGTGATTCGAGCTCAGTACGATCCGATCTGACGTGACGCTTCTTTCCTGGAATTATCGATCTGTATTCCCACGTCTCCTTTTGTACATTAAATTCTATCTATTCAATGTGCTTCTTTACCTGTTGTATCTATCCTCACAATGCAGACGAACTCATACTTGTCTTTATTAAATTCAATCTGCTATTTTCCAATCCATTTTTCAGCCAGTCAACATCAAGCTACAAGCGTAACAACGCCCCAACCCTCGGATTCGTCCAATATTTCCTGATTCAGTTTTCTACATCGACATCTAAGTCATGAAAGTACATGAAAAAAATAAGAACGGATCTAACACCAATCGCTGCAAGGGACTTGTCAGAGTCAAAGAATCAACCATCCCCTCTCTGCTAATACAGAAAAGAACGCTCATCTATCCGTTCACAAGCCGCAGAGAAAGCCGTGTGGGCGCCTAACTTTTTATTATGAAATGACCCTGGAATATTGCTCTCGATCTCGTTGATATGCTTAGAAGAACATACGTACAGCGTCTTTTATTCTGAAACATGTCATCAGATCTCTCTGTATTTAAAACGCTTTTCCATTATTCTTTTATACCCGACATGAGCATTTTGAAACATCACACCCCGAAGAGTCCGGAAGTCATCCCTCCCCTTGTGATTGAATTGACTTTATTTCCTACGTCCTTCACATACATGAGGAATAAAATCTTTCATTTTCATTTTTAAAAATATTTTTATTGATATATAATCTTCTACAGTTATAAAGTACAAAAGTTCAAAAAAATAGCATATATCATTAATAAAGCTGAAGAAAAAATTGTATACGCTACTGAAAAAAATATAAGAAAAAAGGGAAAAAAAAGAGAATCCCAACTAACTTAAAAAAAAAACAACTAACTACAAAAAGAAACAAAGAAACATTAGGAACCAACTCCCGGAGCAATACATCTTACAATCATCTATATATATAACCGCCAAATCACATTTATATAACATAAAATTGGAAGGAAACCATATAAATCAATTCAAATTAAATGATAATATTTGGCAAAAGAGCCCCACCTTCTCTCAAAATCGAATCTGGGATCAAAAGTTCTACTATTTTTTTTTCAAACTAAGACGTAACATTACTTGGAAAAAACATTGAATTAGTGTAGGAGCAGAGCTATCTTACCACTTCAATAAAATATCCCTTCTTGCCAACAATGTAACGAATGCAATTACATGTTGGTTTGAAAATGAAATTCCTAAATATAATGCGGAACTATTCCGAATTGAACAGTCAATGTACTAGGTTGTAAATTAATTTGCAAAGCTTTAGAAATTGTAGAAAATAAAGATTTCCAAAAAAATATTTCAATGAGGGACATGACCAGAACATATGTGACAGGGTAGCTACTTCATTTTTACACCTATCACAATAATTGTCTATATTAGGAAATATTTCGCATAGCCTTTCCTTTGTTAAAATATAACGGTGAACAATTTTGAATTGAAATAAACAATGATTGGCACATATCAAATAAGAATTAACCATTTTTAGAACTCGCAACTAATCTTCATTAACAAAAGTCATATTAAGTTCTCTCTCCCAATCTTGTTTAATCTTTACTGAGAAGTTATCTTTTTGTAGTAAAAATAAATTATAAATCCTACCAATGGAACATCTCACTAAAGGATTCATATTTAAAATAGTATCCATCAAATCAGATTCTAGCCTATATGGAAATGGAGAAATATATTTTTGTAAAAAATGTCTAACCTGAAAAATTTGCAAGAAATGTGTATGAGTGACGGAATATCTGCAGATTAACTCTTTTTATAAAGCCATCAATCGACCATCACTAAATAAATGTCAAAAGAACAGATCCCCTTATTTCACCATAAAAGAAAAATGGGATCAGTAATTGTAGGTTTAAATAGCAAATTTTGAAATACAGGGCAAGACAATTTAAATTGATTAAAATTAAAGGAGTTGCGAAACTGAAATCAAGTCTGTAAGAACCGTTTAATAACAGGGTAGAGATTTAAATTGGGAATTTAGCAAGTTCTCAAGGTAATAGACCTCCGAATAATGAAGTTAAATGAAACTGTTTAATAGCTTTTAATTCCAAATCAATCCAAACTCGTTTTTGGCTCTTATCGAGCCAATATACCTAAAAACATAGATGTCGAATATTAACAGCCCAATAATACAATCTTAAATTAGGTAGCGCAAGTCCGCCATTTTTTGGGAGATTTTTGGAAATGAAAATTATTAACTCTTGTTTTTTTTTATTATGCGAAATAAAGTAGAATCAATTTGATCAAAAATATTTTTAGTTAGAAAAATAAGTATATTTTGAAAAATATATAAATATCTAGGTAAAATCATCATTTTCACGGCATGAGTACGACCTATTGAAGAAAGTCTATGAGGATTCCAACTAGAAAATAATTGTTTCATGGAGTCCAATAAAGGAACCTTATTAGCTTTATAAAAATCTTTTTTTTTTGTAATGATAATACCAAATATTTAAAAGAATTCACAATTCTAAATGGAATATTATTATATATAAAAACAAGAACATTTAAAGGGAACAATTCACTTGTTTTAAAATTACGTTAATATCCTGAAAATTTTCGAAAATCATTTAATATTTCCAAAAGATTAGGAAACGATTCTTCAGGAATCGAAATATAAACCAAAAGATCATCTGCATAAAGAGAGATCTTATTTATGGTCCCATTTATAGAAATACCATGAATGTGTTTTGCTTCACGAACTGTTATAACCAAAGGCTCCAGTACAAGATTATATAGTAAAGGACTTAATGGACAACCTTGTCGAGTACCTCGCCAAATTTCCAAAGCCAAATTTCTCTAATACATTAATAGATTGACTTATTTAACTCTATCAAATGCCCTTTCTTCATCCAGAGAAATAACACGTTGGGGTGTTTTGGAGAATGGTGAATATATAATGTTCACCAATCTCCGAATATTAGAAAAAGAATAACGGCCTCCAATAAAGCCTGTTTGATCCATAGAGATAATTTTAGATAAAATGTTTTCCAAACTGTTAGCCATTATCTTAGAAAGAATTTTAGCATCCACATTTAATAGGGAAATAGGTCTATAAGATGAGCATTCAGTAGGATCCTTATCTTCCTTAAGGATTAAAGAAACAGAGGCTTCATAAAAAGAAGGTAAATTACCTTTCTCAAAAGATTCATGAAATATTTCTAAAAGGTATGGGGAAAGTAATTTTTCTTTTTTTTTTTGTAAAATCCTATCGAATAACCATCGAGTTTTACCTGATTGCATAGACCATATAGTTTTCTGAATTTCATGCTCAACAGTTAGAGCATGAAGGGTCTGTTGATATTTAGCAGTAATTTGAGGAAATCTAATCTTATATTCAAGAAAAAAACCTTCATTTTGGAGGAATCTGCAGGAAACTGAGATTTATAAAATTCGGAATAAAAATCCTGAAAAAAATATTATTAATGTCTTCATAATTACTTACTCTATCTCTATTATGTTTACGAATCTTTAAAATGTGTCTTTTAGCTCTAGCAGCCCTTCATTGGGAAGCTAAGAGCCTATTATTTTTATCCCCAAAAAATATACAACTGATTTTTTAAAAATTTAATCAAATACCCTTCAATAGGATAAGCTAATAATAAATTGTATTGTGATTGTAATTCCACTATTCTTTTAAACAAATCAACATTTGGAAAGATTGCATTGATATCATCTAAATATTTAATTTGTTTAACAATTTTATCTAATTCCATTCTTGTCTGTTTCTTCAACTTAGCTAAATAAGAAATAATCTGGCCACGTAAATAACCTTTTTACCGTATCCCAAATTACTAACTTTGAGGCGTTTCCTGTATTATTAAAGAGAGAAAAAAAACTCTTTTATCTGAGTTGCAATAAACTGAACTCTGTAACAAATGTTCTGGAAAACGCCAAGGTGTTCTTGTACAAACAACATATTTCAAATCAAATATTAAATTTAAGGGAGCATGATCAGAGATAGCAATTGCATCATATTCACATTTCTGAACATTAAATAAAAGTCGAGGGTCGGCTATAACATAGTGGAAAGGGCGAATTGAATTGATTTGATTTGATTACTTTCATACTTCATATACATGAAAAGTAGAAATCTTTAGCTTACGTCTCCATCTAAATGCGTAATGTGAAATCACAGTAATTTATAATAATTTATAATAAATAGAACAGTCAATGTAACATAGAAAAACACTCAAATCAGCGTGAGTTAATCAGTTTGGTAGCCTGGTTGACGAAGCTTTCCACGAATCTGCTGGTCCTGGCTTTTATTCTGCGCTACCATTTCGCGGATGATTGTCAGGTTTCTGTGATAGTTTGGAAATCATTCATTTCAGGTGGACCAGGGACTTGATTGTTTGAATTTATGACATTTTGCCAAACCTAATCATGTAACCTAAAACTCCGCTGAATACCAATTGGACTTGACGTTATCTACACAGATGGCCATTTAATGTAAACACATACTTCATTCCATCCTTCAGCTCTTGTCTGAACTTCCTCTGTGTCAGTGTATAGATACAAGTATTGGTGCACACATTGAGAGTTTGCAACATGAACCCAAATTGCTTTAGTATATATACCGGGGAACTCAAATATCTGTCCTGATAAAAGTAGTTTTCCAATTGCCATTTTAGGGAATGAGCTACATAGGGCATCCAAAGTAATATGAAATCAGAAGAAATTGCAAACAATAATATCATCGATTTTCTGCGGTTTTCTACCTTGGAATCTTTCGGATTATTGTTGCTCTTCCGAAACCCTCTGCGGACTCTATTTGCCGCAATTATATGTCTTACTGTTAACCCATTGAAGATAAGAATTAAGCCGATTGGTAGCAACGGTGTTAAAATGCTGTCGAGCAATTCGTATACTTTCCACAGGGGTGAAGTAGTGTATTCATGTGAGAAGGCGCAACGCCACGGTATGTTGTCAATAATGACGTAAGGTTCAAAGGCAAAGTAAAACGGGACACTTCTCCCGCAGCTCACTATAACCACCGTCACCATAACCACCGTTGCTGTTCTCTCAGTGCAGTATCGTTCCCCGAGTTTTCGACAACATATTGCGATGAAACGATCGAAGGTAAAACTGACCGTATACCATACAGAACAGTCCCTCGTTACAACAAATAATACAAGTGTTAGAGCGCATACAGGAGTGATGAGCAGGGATTTAGAATAAATGTGGATATTGTTGGTCTGTTCCACTAAAGCATGAACGATACCCACCATCAGATCCGCTGTTGCCATTCCAACCAGGTAACGGGTGATGCATTTGGAGAGTCCGCACCTTCCCCGTGGTAGGATCACAATCGCTGTTAAATTAACTACAGGAAATTTGGAGAATGAAAAAAAAACACAACACAGAATTATCGTTAGCTGCGAATGTCCGCAATCCCACCATTTTTCCAATGGTATGTTTTTTTTTGGAAGTGAAAAGCAGAAATTCAGTTTGTGCAGACTCTGTTCGTGCACTCCGGCTGGACAATAATGGACAGAATTAGCAGTGGGTTGGCGACTTTCCGACAGATCAGAACCGGGCATCTGATTTCCACGTCACGTCCCGGTGACGGTTGATCGTTCCATAAACAACACCATTCCCATTGTTTGAGGTGAAATAGCTGAAATCATGAGATTTAATGCATAAGTTATAATTTAACGTTTTATGGAAGAACAGACCTGAGTGCCGATATTCGACTGGCCGGTCAGTTGAAACAGCTTCCGATCTGGAAAGCGACCACTGTCGGTTCAGAAAGCCGAGCAAAGCGAAACTATGGAAATATGGCAATATCGGCACCAACACAATTGACAGAAGAAATTTAAAAACACAACACATAGAAAAGGTATGGATTCTGAATAAATAAACTATCAGGTGCTTGAATCATCAATTCTGTAAACAAATTTCAGACGACTGTAGCATCTGTGTTCAGTGGAAGTCTGAACAGTGCAGCGGAAAAAAAAACAGCAAGATGACGACGGCACCGTACATATAGTGACCAGCTCCAGTATCTTACCAGGGATACCGATCGCTACAATGGCAGGATAGAAAACTCCCGCGATGTAGTAAATCGCTGCATATCCCATATTCCGTCAGAGGCAGCTTTCAGTTGCACGGAACGATCCAACTGCTCATATGAACTGGTGACTGGTTTTACAGAGTTATATACAAGGGAGAGCAATTCCACTGAGGCAATTAGTGTGGTTATCACATCTTCGCAATAGAGACGACCAGCTACACAAACACTGATATTAATTTGTTTTTCTCACTCTATATCACCGTGCCATGAATTCGTATCCCGAAGGGATGTTATAAGATATTAACTTTTAAACAAAAGATAATATGAACGTTGCCATTGTACTTTCCAAGACGTCAGCTGCTGAAGTGGGACTTTTTCTGATCAGTGTTGTTTCTAACATAGACAATCGTCCTGAACAATTATTATGGACAATCAACTTCAAACAGATTTATTTTGTCCCATTCAGCGGAGCACGTTCGCTTCTGATATTAAGGGTGGGACATTGGCTCGACAGGCGAAATAGAGTACAGTTTATAGAGGGGGAAGATAGGGTCATTTTTTTCTGTCTCTTGTTTTCTGTCTCGGTTGCCTGGAGAAAGTCTCACGTCTCTATCTGTCGTGGAACTGGTATCGATGTGCGGCCCACGGCTCACTGGAGGATGACTTACCTCTCTGTATCCATCGTGGAACTTTTAGTGGTCCGTGGCCTTCCGCTTCTTCGAGAATATCTCAGTGCTGATAAAACGCTTTTCACTTTCACACTTTGTATATGATTTGTGAGGCTGACTGCGCTAGTCTCTCCGTGTGATTCACCTTTTGTTGTAAAGTGCTTTCTATCAGTAACTCGGAAACAGTTGGAATAGCAATTCATTTCAATTTCTACTCCGCCATTACATTGTCAACTACGCCATTGATCAATACATCCAGTTCATTCTAGACTTGTTGACTTCTGCGATATCTATGTTGTTACCAAGGCATCATTTACTATATCCCTCCAATGGTAATTATTAACATTTTTTTTAATAGGATTGCAGGCTTTCTAGTAGCGAATGCAAAGAGGAAGAGAAGGACAATGACGGACGGCGATATATTTCCTGGGGAAGGAAGTTTCTGATTCAAATGGGGACTCTGAGATAGCGAGTTCCCCTGCAACTATGGCCAATGCTCAGACGCTGGAGGTGCTGCCTGGACGAGCACTGAACTCGGTACACACTGCAGAATGAAATGTGATGAAGCAGGGTCCTTTACTGGATGGCTTCAACATTCCTACTGACTTGCCGAAGATTTAGATGTGTTATATCCCATCATACTCTTGTTCCGTGTCACCTGTGGACAAATATAGGATATTTTAAGAGGCGAGTCACAGAGCAAGTCTCCAACGTCAATCTATGCATCCTGTTGCAAGGCAGTTTGAAACTTATTTGGCCAAACTACCTGGGGTTCATTGGGCTCCGTGCAGAGACCGGCCGCAGATCCACCTGGATAGGAACACTGGGGAATATTTACACGTTCATTCGCTACTGCAAAAAGCATGCATATTAGAGGGTGAATGCAAAACGATAGTGTTCCACGTTGCGCTATCGGAATCTATATTGGGTCTCAGCAATGTGGGATGAGGGAGGACGTGTAGATGCAGGTGGGGCACTTGTAACGCTTGCAGTGATAAGTGCCAGGAAGGAGATTAGTCCGGAGGGATAGTGGACAAGGGAGCGGGATACCTGCAGAAACCGCAGAAGGGACTGGGGGCCGTGCAGGTAATTGTATCGCTTTTAGATTTCCGTTGAAGACAGAGGAAGTTAGGAAAGAGAAATGCTGGAGGTGTGTTGGGTAACCACATGAAGATTTTATTTCCACCAGCTATAGGAAGGATTTGGAAACCATGGAAAGGTTTTAGAGGAGATTTACAAAGATGTTGCCTGGATTGGGGAGTATGCCTTATGAGAATAGGTTGAGTCATCTCGGTCTTTTCTTCTTGGAACGACAGAAGATGAGAGGTGACCTGATAGAGGTGTATAAGATGATGAGAGGCATTGATCGTGTGGATTGTCAGAGGCTTTTTCCCCAGGACTGGAATGGCTAGCACGAGAGGGCACATTTTTAGGATGCGTGAACGTTGGTACCGAGGAGATGTCAGGGGTATTTTTTTTTTTTTTTACACAGAGAGTGGTGAGTGCGTGGAATGGGTTGCCGGCGACGGTGGTGAAGTTGGATACGATAAGGTCTTTTGAGAGACTCCGGGACAGGTATATGGAGCTCAGGAAAATCGAAGGCTATGGGTAACTCTAGGTAGTTTCATAGGAAAGAACAGGATCGGCACAACTGTGTGGGCTGAATGGCCTGTAGGTTTTTTGTGCTTCTATGACGTTGGAGGATGGTATAAGGGTAAGCTTTCCAGAAAGTGAGACATGGATATTTGAATTATTTACTCTTTCAGGTCAATCTAACGTCAGGGATATGTTGTGCAAAATCAAACAATGAAACCTGCAAAATAATGATGATTACGATCTGAAGTAAATGAGAATGCAGGAAATTGACCAGATTTGAAGCGTGTGAGGTTGTTTTTTCAGGATCTTCAAAGGGAGTTATCTAAGGGCAGGGGCTCACCGGTATATCTACCTGCTAAAAACTGTTGTTCTGCCAGCTCTGCAACAAAATTCTAGATGGTGTATCTCTGGTGAATACAATTACTGTCATTGTCATCATGAAAATGTTGATTTTGTCCTACTCAAATAAATATCCTAAACTTTTATTATGCTGAGTATCAACAACTACCACCAGCATTGAAATGCTAACGGCTCAGCGAAATGTGAGACTTCAACATTCAGGAACACACATGCATATCCTTAATTTTACTAGTTTGAAAAATCTCTGTCGTTAACAGGGAACCATTGTGCTTTGCAAAGCTCATATTTGTCACTTATTTAGTGCACGTTGTACATGCTATGAAAGTGACTAGTTATTAATATTTCTCAAATTAGCAGCTCAAGTTTCGTGTCAAAATAAAATCTCCAGGACCCTGAATTTTAAAATGTTATAAGCAGTTACTTACGTGCACCTCTGGTGGCGGACTTGGCGTACTCTACCCAGAGGCAGCACGTCTACTTTTAGGTCCCTCCTGACACCCAGCTCTTACCGGTCGCTCCGAGTAACTGTTTGCATCCGACAGTGGCAACCCCTGGTACGACGCTCCGACAGACGGGCTAAACCAGGTGAGGATAGCCGGGACACTTCAGCCTCCGTGAGCTTGGGATTTGCCTACCCCAGCATGTGAAGCCAGTTCCGGGACTCTGCGGATGAGAACAACTACAAGTTCCAACACCCAAGGAGCTGGTTCAGCAACGCTTCATGGACAGCGAAGGGCAAAACGAGGCACAAAAGGCGTCATGGATATCCACTACAGCCGAGGGAAGCTCCGATCTGTGCTTTCTCTCCTGCCATTTCATCTGGAATTTTGAGGCCGTGAGACTGGAACTCTCCCAGCGCAACGGCTTCACTGTGAAATTCCTCCTTCAAAAGTCACGCCATCGTCGGAAACGATGGGCAATCAACACCGATAAACAAAACTTTAAAAAGGAATTAGAAATAAAACAACAAGACAAATCAGCTAGGACATAACCGATTAATATTCTTCCAGGACTTTACCTTGCACAATTTTCACAATCATTTCAAGTATACATCCGTTTTCTAGTTTTGATTCTGCATATTCCATAGAAATTGTCACCACGGCTATTTCATAGAAAGGCGTTTCCATTTTATCGCCAATGGGCGCAGTCAAATTGATAAACTGGTACATAGATAGATAGATAGATAGATAGATAGATAGATAGATAGATAGATAGATAGATAGATAGATAGATAGATAGATAGATAGATAGATAGATAGATAGATAGATAGATAGATAGATAGGTAGATAGATAGATGGGGAAGGAATACATTTACGAGACAGAAAATCTGATCCCTTTTTTCGTCTGTGGGGAGACAACTGTGTTATTCCCTTCCTTCCAGGGGCTCCATTACTGCAATGTACAGGACTGTCATAGGTCTACAGGAACATCACTGACCACACGGTGTTATCAGTGCTTATTCTGACGTGCCAGCCACCACATGGATAATGCCTCTGCTGGTACAGGTCCCACAATTCTGCAATGCTAATATAAAATCTCATTCCGTCCCAGGATCTCTCACACTGTAAGTTTCACTGCTTATTCGGAACCATTCCAAGTATACTGGTATATTCATTGCTTACCGAACCTCATGATGGGCACAGCGAAAACAAGATGTATGACCATTAAACAGTATCACTATCTCTCTTTATATAAAAATGCTCTTCAGCAGAATCACACTATTAGTGATGATGCCCTGCAATCAATGTTCAGACTGTCGCTGAATATCAGAACATATCGGTTGTGTATTTATTTATCAATATGCGCTCCCTTTCAGCAAATAAAATGCTAAGAACACACAAATTACAAACTGCAGATTCAATACCTCAAATGTGTAATCATTAATGGCATTTATAGTACCCTACACAACAGGAAATGGCTAGGAGATGTGGAAAGAATTCCCATGCAACTTATCATTCAGAAGAGAGAGTTGTACGGTCAATGCACCAACAAATGACCGAAACATCAGTGGACATGAAGACATTTAACCTTGCCTTTTTTGATATTTTCGTACTCATATCTGGTGTGATCCAGCACGGAGTAAATGAGGTGCTCGGGGAATATAAAGAATGTAAAAAGATTCTTAAGAAAGAATTTAGAAAAGCTAAAAGAGGATACGAGGTTGCTTTGGCAAGTAGGGTGAAAATAAACCCAAAGGGTTTCTACAGTTATATTAATAGCAAAAGGATAGTGAGGGATAAAATTGGTCCCTCAGAGAATCAGAGTGGACAGCTATGTGTGGAGCCAAAAGAGATGGGGGAAATTTTGAACAATTTATTTTCTTCGGTGTTCACTAAGAAGTAGGATATTGAATTGTCTAATGTAAGGGAAAAAGTAGGGATGTTATAGAAGCTATGATGATTAAAGAAGTGGAAGTACTGGCACGTTTAAGGAATATAAAAGTGGATAAGTCTCCGGGTCCTGACAGGATATTCATAGAACCTGGAGGGAAGTTAGTGTTGAAATAGCAGGGGCTTTGACAGATATAGTTCAAATGTCATTAGAAACGCGGATGGCGCCGGAGGATTGGCGTAATTGCTCATGTTGTTCTATTGCTTTAAAAAGGGTTCTAAGAGTAAACCTAGCAATTACCGGCCTGTAAGTTTGACGTCAGTGGTGGGTAAATTAATGGAAAGTATTATTAGAGATGGTATATATAATTATCTGGATAGACAGGGTCTGATTAAGAACAGCCAACATGGATTTGTGAAAGGAAGGTCATGTTTGACAAATCTTATTGATTTTTTTGAAGAGGTTACTAGGAAAGTTGACGAGGATAGAGCAGTGGATGTTGTCTATATGGACTTCAGTAAGGCCTTTGACAAAGTTCCACACGGAAGATTAGTTAGGAAGGTTCAATCGTTACGTATTAATATTGAAGTAATAAAATGGATTAAAGAGTGGCTGGATGGGAGATGCCAGAGAGTAGTGGTGGATAACTGTTTGACAGGTTGGAGGCGGTGACTAGTGGTGTGCCTCGTATGGGGTCCATTTGTTGTTTGTCATTTACATTAATGATCTGGATAATGGGGTGGTAAATTGGAATAGTAAGTATGCAGATGACACTAAGATGGGTGGCGTTGTGGACAATGAAGTAGGTTTTCAAAGCTTGCAGACAGATTTAGGCCAGTTAGAAGAGTGGGCTGAAAGATGGCAGATGGAGTTAAATGCTGATAAGTGTGAGGTGCTACATTTTGGTAGGACTAATCAAAATAGGACATACATGGTAATTGGTAGATCATTGAAGAAGACTAGTAATGAAATTGCGGGGGCCCTGGCAGAAATATTTAAAATGTCGTTGTCTACGGGTGAGGTGCTGGAGGATTGGAGAGTGGCTCATGTTGTTCCGTTGTTTAAAAAAGGATCGAAAAGTAATCCGGGAAATTATAGGCCGGTGAGTTTAACGTCGGTAGTTGGTAAGTTATTGGAGGGAGTACTAAGAGACA
This sequence comes from Mobula birostris, assembly GCF_030028105.1. NCBI lineage: Eukaryota > Metazoa > Chordata > Chondrichthyes > Myliobatiformes > Myliobatidae > Mobula > Mobula birostris. The sequence goes on along the minus strand of NC_092382.1, from coordinate 38,803,469 downwards.
GAATCTACAAGCATTTGGATAGACAGGAACTTATTAGGGAGAGTCAACATGGCTTTGTGCGTGGTAGGTCATGTTTGACCAATCTATTGGAATTTTTCGAGGAGGTTACCAGAAAAGTGGATGAAGGGAAGGCAGTGGATATTGTCTACATGGATTTCAGTAAGGCCTTTGACAAGGTCTGGCATGGGAGGTTAGTTAGGAAAATTCAGTCGCTAGGTATACATGGAGAGGTGGTAAATTGGATTAGACATTGGCTCAATGGAAGAAGCCAAAGAGTGGGGGTAGAGAATTGCTTCTCTGAGTGGAGGCCTGTGACTAGTGGTGTGCCACAGGGATCAGTGCTGGCTCCATTGTTATTTGTCATCTATATCAATGATCTGGATGATAATGTGGTAAATTGGATCAGCAAGTTTGCTGATGATACAAAGATTGGAGATGTAGTAGGCAGAGCCTGCAGAGGGAATTGGACCAGCTGGAAAAATGGGCTGAAAAATGGCAGATGGAGTTTAATAGAGACAAGTGTGAGGTATTGCACGTTGGAAGGACAAACAAGGTAGAACATACAGGGTTAATGGTAGGGCACTGAGGAGTGCAGTAGAACAAAGGGATCTGGGAATACAGATACAAAATTCCCTAAAAGTGGCATCACAGGTAGATAGGGTCGTAAAGAGAGCTTTTGGTACATTAGCCTTTATTAATCAAAGTATTGAGTGTAAGAGCTGGAATGTTATGATGAGGTTGTACAAGGCATTGGTGAGGCCGAATCTGGAGTATTGTGTTCAGTTTTGGCAACCAAATTACAGGAAGGATATAAATAAGGTTGAAAGATTGCAGAAAAGGTTTACAAGGATGTTGCTGGGACTTGAGAAACTCAGTTACAGAGGAAGGTTGAATAGGTTCGGACTTTATTCCTTGGAGCGTAGAGGAATGAGGGGAGATTTGATAGAGGTATATAAAATTATGCCGGGTATTGATAGAGTGAATGTACCAGGCGTTTTCCACTGATGCAAGGGGAGAAAAAAAAAAAAAAACAGAGGACGTGGGTTAAGGGTGAGAGGGAAAAAGTTTAAAGGGAACATTAGTGGGGGCTTCTTCACACAGAGAGTGCTGGGAGTATGGAATGAGCTGCCAGATGAGGTGGTAAATGCGGGTTCTTTTTTAACATTTAAGAATAAATTGGACAGATACATGGATGGGAGGTGTATGGAGGGATATGGTCCGTGTGCAGGTCAGTGGGACTAGGTAGAAAATGGTTCGGCACAGCCAAGAAGGGTCAAAAGGCCTGTTTCTGTGCTGTAGTTTCTATGGTTCTATGGTAATGTGGTAGAACAGAGCAATCTAGGAATAATGGTGCATAGTTCCCTGAAGGTAGAATCGCATATGGATAGGGTGGTGAAGAAAGCTTTTGGTATGCTGGCCGTTATAAATCAGAGCATTGAGTATAGGAGTTGGGATGAAATGTTAAATTTGTACAAGGCATTGGTGAGGCCAAATTTGGAGTATTGTGTACAGTTCTGGTCACCGAATTATAGGAAAGTTGTCAACAAAATAGAGAGAGTACAGAGAAGATTTACTAGAATGTTACCTGGGTTTCATCACCTAAGTTACAGAGAACGACGGAACAAGTTGGGTCTTTATTCATTGGAGCGTAGAAGGTTGAGGCAGGATTTGATAAAGGTATTTAAAACTATGAGCGGGATTGATCGCGTTGACGTGGATAGGCTTTTTGCTTTGAGAGTAGGGGAGATTCAAACAAAAGGACATGAATTGAGAGTTAGGAGGCAAAAGTTTAGGGGTAACACGAGGGGAACTTCTTTACTCAGAGTGTAGTGGCTGTGTGGAACGAGCTTCCGGTAGAAGTGGAGGAGGCAGGTTCGATATTGTCATTCAAGGAAAATTGGATAGGTATATGGACAGGAGAGGAATGGAGGGTTATGGGCTGAGTGCAGGTCGGCTGGACAACGTGAGACTAATGAGTTCGCCACGGACTAGAAAGGCGGAGATGGTCTGTTTCCTTGCTGTAATTGTTATATGGTTATATGCTTATATAAGCACAAACGTACACTCATTTTTTCTATCATCACATTGGGCTGTGTTTATATTTCGAGACACCGGCACATTTTCATTTTCGTATATGTAAATGAAATTCGGTGTTATTTATCTGCAAGTCCCGTTAGACTCTTGTACTTAGTCAGTCCGCAGGAAACAAATCGGGACATTGTTGAGTGTGTTGGCGGATAAAGAACTGCAGTGAGGAGACTAGGTGCAGCTTGTGTTCAATGGGTTGAGATAATGGAAACCTCCGGGGAACATGAGAATGCCGTGTCTTCATCAGCTTTGCACAGCCGATATGATTTCCTCTGATGTCACATGCTAGCAATAAAATAGTAAATATAATTGTTAAAATACCCTGTATACGTGTAAACGTATGTTAGGTATTTTTAACTATTGAAAAAAAAATGTGCTGTTTGCTGCGAATAAATGTGTAAGCTTTCTGTTGTTTCAAGCAGATGGTATAGAAAAACAATGGAGAATTATTGTACATCACTAGTCAGATTAATTACAGTCAGCTGAGATGTAGTTAACCCGTTATAGTTCGGCACTTGCAGAATTGCGAGAAACGCTCAGTTACATGTTTGTGTACAAAAAATTGTGAAAGTTTTTACGGATTTTGAAATAATTTGCTATCTAAAACACAACCTGATGAATATGCACAGGCTCTGGAAGGTGAGAGATGAAAACAGGCGGAGGAGATATCCTTCCTGTTCAGCTCTTTGTCTTTTCATCCTGTCGTTTCCCAGCTTCAGACACATATTTTTATTTGTAAGACTAAACGGAATTTGGTAGATTTACACTGAAGTCCTCTCACAAATATTGTTGTGACCTATCCGTTTCAATTTAAATCTGGGTCATATGCAGATCAGTGGAAACAAAATCGGGAGTTGCATAAGCGTGTGCCACTTGTATTCAGTAGCTAGAAATTATGGTCTGAGAATTGAAAAAAGTGTTTTCATTGAATCACTTGCTGTGCAATGATGGCTAGAGCTTTATATTGTACAACCAAACTTTCTTCCTATTTCCTGTCATGAAGAATATTTTAAATGCTGCTTTTCCAGAACAATTACTGCCACACACTGACAATGTCATTGCTGACCATGATGATGACGATGACATTGGTCATCCAGGCCCATCAATGACCAGACTAATAATACTGTTGTCTCTGCAGATTTACCAGCGACAGCAGTTTAGAGAATCAATTACTAATGGACATTGATTTAAAGTGACGAGAGACAATTAATAGGAAGTCGAGGGACAACTTTGACCAATTCAGTGGTTAAGTATATGGAAAGAGGTACCGGAGGATGTGATTGAGGGACACACTTTCAAATCATTCAGAATGTAATTGGACAGTCTTTGGATAGGAAGGTTTTAACGGGATAAGGTCCAAAAGGGAGCAAATGAGGATAGCTTAGATGGTACGAACCGCTTGGGCCACCGTTTCTACATCCGTTCACTAAGACTGTTTACTTTAAGAACTGAAATGTTAATACGGTTGCGATTCTGTACCTGAGTTGTGCTTCATTTCCGGTTTCGGACACTTGTGACAAATGGATTCCTGTGATCTTTCATGGAGATCAAATTATGCAAAATCACACCGTTTACAACTGAGCTTATTTTACTTGTCAATATATGCAAGGTCAGCTCGAAGCACGGGACTGATGGATCTGGATAAATCGTATCCTCTCACACTACTTCTTTGCATCCAAGGGAGCAGCAGCAGGTGCAATACCCCGGAACTCTTTGTACAACTGTGGTGTGGGATCATGTACGGGTTCTGTTGTAAGGAAAATACTTTTAAATCCATTTATTTTTCTATTCTGATACAACAGCAGCATGTATTTACAATGAAATAAAGCACCATGGAGGTGGTGAGGTCGGTAAAAGCACAAATTTATCAGGATGACATGCAATCTACTCATCAGCCACTTGAAGTAAATCAGGGAAAGATAGATTGTAAAGAGTACCTATCGGCATTCAGTGGTCTGACCTATTGAATACTGGAGGGAAACCACTTGCCGACAGTTATCCCGCCAAAGCACATTTCTGCCAACACCACTGTCTTCCTGTCACCAGTTTTCGTTACCCATTTTGGAGCTGTCCAGCTCTTGGCTCCATCCCTCCCCCCTCCTGTCTTCTCCTATCACTTTGGATCTCCCCCTCCCTCTCCCACTTTCAAATCTCTCACTAACTCTTCTTTCAGTTAGTCCTGACGAAGGATCTCGGCCTGAAACGTCGACTGTACCTCTTCCTAGAGATGCTACCTGGCCTGCTGCGTTCACCAGCAACTTTGAAGAATATAATCAATTATTTTACGGTAATTTGAGAAGAAAAATCATGAATACGTTTATGTAACCTCTTCGCATATGCCATTTTATTTTAACCGCAGTAGGCTTATGGGATCAGTTAACTGACGCTGAGTTGGCCCTGATTGAAAATTCGGGCTTGAAGCTGCCATTTGATTCCGGACGTAACCGGGTGCCCAGGGTATACTTCAGGCGTTGAATAATGTTTGTCTTCATACCAACAAAAAGCAATAGCAGCGTGAACCGTAGCTCGGAACTGTCTAGAATTCATTAAGGCCGTAACTGACAAATCGCATATTGACTCAGGTCCCATAGCTCGCTGGTTAACGGACCAAATGTCCCGACCATTTACCCATGATATGGATCACGTGTAAAATTCGTCACCACATCAACGCTGTTAATCCTAGCCCGACCACGTGCGGTCTCAGCTCACATCCATGGGTGAAGCTTATCAGGACGATGGCGCCTAACGACGAATCCTTACGTTGCATTTTCGGAAACAGCTGCATTTCTATCATTTGATATCTCCCCCGCCCCCCCGCCACTTTACAAAGGTCCTATTGAAGACCCTGATTTGGGGTTACACGCTGACTTCGATTGTCAGCTTCGGCTTCGGCGAGGTAGGTGAGCAGGTGAGCTTCGTTTTTGGCCTTTCTTTGCATGTATTTTGAGGAAAAGAGAGCATGTCGGCAGGGTTAGTATTTTGCTCTGAGTGGGTGTCGATTTGGGAATCCTGGGAATCTTTCAGTCTCCCAGATGGCCACACCTGCACCAAGTACACCGAGATGCTGCTCCTGAGAGACAGTGTAACGGACCTGGAACTGCGGCTTGATGACCTAGAGCTTATTAGCGACAGTGAACTGGAGATAGAGAGGAGCGACGGGGAATTTGACACCTCGAGGCTGCAGGAGTCAGATAAATTGGTGACTGTCAGAGAAGCGAATGAAAGAGCTCAGATGGTACAGAACACCCCGGTGGCCATTCCCCTGAGTAATCGTTATCTCGTTTTGGATGCGGTTGAGGGGGAATCACCCGACAGAGGACGGCCACAGCGATCGGGACTCTGGCACTGAGACTGGCTCAGTGGTGCAGAAGAAAGAAAGGAAGATGAGGAATGCGGAGTCATGGGGGATTTCATAGTGATGGGAGGTTCTGTCAGCATGATAGAGATTCCCGCACGGAGTGTTGCCTCCCAGGTGCCAGGGTATGGGATGTCTTGAATTGGGTGCAGAGTATTCTGAAGGGAGAGGGTGAGCAGCCAGAAGTCTTGGTACACGTTGCTACCAATGACAAAGGTAGAAAAAAAGTTAGAAGGAAAGAGGAGAATATAGGGAGTTTGGTAGGAAACTGAAAAGCAGGACGTCGAGGATAATAATCTCGGGAACTCTGCTTGTGAAATGTGCGGCAATCCATGAATAACATGATCAGGCGAATTGATGTGTAGCTGAGAGACCCATGTAGGGAGCAGGGCTTCAGATTCCTGGATCATTGGGGCCTCTTCTGGGGGAGATACGACTTGTATAGAAAGGACGGATTATCCCAGAACGCAAATTGGTCCAATATCTTAGCGGGCACATTTAATAGAGCTGTTAGGGTGAGTTTAAACTAATTTGGTAGGGGGTATAGGAACCAGAGTGATAGGGCTGAGGAAGGGGAAATGAGAAATAAATCAAAGATAGCGTGCAACAGAGATTATAGAAAGAGCAGTCAGGAGATGAAGCTTAGTTACAGTCAGTGGCATGAGTGACAGGGCAATAGAGGCGTGATGCAGTTGAAACAGAAAACAGCAAATGCTGGACTTGAAGTGTTACATTGGAATGCACTCAGCATAACGAATAAAATGGACCATATTAAAATTAAGCTACAGATGGGCAAATATGACGCTGCGGCCATCTCTGAAACTTGATTAAAGAATTTCTGCCATTGGGAGCAGAACGTCCAGGGATATAGTGTGTATTTCACAGATATGTTAATAGGCAGAGGGGGTGGTGTGGCTCTTTGTATAAGAAATTATATTAAATCATTGGAAAGAGATGAAATAGGATTGGAAGGTGTATAGTCTCTCTATGTTGAGTTAAGAAATGGCAAGAGGAAAAGGACCCTAATGGCCGTTGTTTACAGGTCTCCAAGCAGCAGCCGGGATGTGGTTTAAAAATTACAGCAGGCGATAGAAAAAGGCGTGTCAGAAAGGCAATGTCATAATAATCGTTGGGGATTTCAACATGATAGTGGATTGGGAAAGCTCGGTGTGTAATGGACCAAAAGAGAGAATTTGTAGTATGTCTACGGGACACCTTTACTGGCATTTGAGACTGATGTGTCAGCATAGACTCCATCAACAGTTTTTCATGCAATATTCCTACATGCAAGCAAATACACAACGAATCGCACATCAACCTAGAACAAAAATTAAAAAAAAAATGTAGCTTAATCACTATAGACATGTTAAACCAGATGAAATATGACATTACACGAGAGCTGGAAAGGAACAGACCCAAAGACCACAACAGCACTATTGAATAAAATAATGAAGTTGTCACCCACCGAAGCAGTGATGAAAGTACAACTATTCCAACAGCAGCAATACATATGAAGAGCCTTCGCCGAATGCAGATGAAGCTTAGAGGAAAAACAAAATTATCCTCATATTTAACACTACACGAGACCCAGCAAAGGATCTTGTGCATGTAAAAATATACGTCATTGTAATTTGCAGAAATTTTTAAACAGTCTCAATAATATAATGTTACCAGAACGTATAGGAAAACTTGACACATTTGAAGAAGGACAGAGAGTAACATAATTTTCAGCATTAACGGCGGTGCAATACAATGGCCCCAAAATAGAGACACTCATTTATAGGAAATCAAAACTAAGTGATGGAATGAGAACACCGAAATGGCAGAAGAGACTCAGAAACAAAATTGAAACGTTAAGAAAAGAAGTAGTCTGCCCAATGGAGTATTACATGCACAACACGATGAAGAAATTTTAGGAAAAAGCGAGGGAAATACTAAGCAAATATAACGTCCATATAAGATTAGCATAAGAAAAGCATTTTGGAAAATGTAATGCATTAAAACCGAAACTTGGCGCATACATAACTAGACTAAATAGAACATGAAATGCACCAGACAAAGAAAACAGAGTTATCAGTTCAAACACAACGACAAAAACTTAGGGAAGACGTTTGAAACTAAATTCAATGTACCAAAACGTTACGATTCCTAGCATATCAACTGAACAAACACAGATATAATACACATTTCGTCTAATATCGGGTCAAACGGGATCAGGCAAAATCAAGAAGTAAGCAGTATTAGGGAGGAACTGAACGCACACACAGGATTGAAGAAATGTGCATACCTGGTTACAGTGGATATGTTGAAAGAAGTTATAAAATATACCCAGAAGTGGAAAGGTACTGGCAGTCATAATATTCATAAATATTGACAGAACTATACTTCCTTTCATCTGTACCTATTAACGCATGTCAAAAATTTACTTAAGTATTCTGAAAAAGTGTTTACATTTCAACAGATGATAAAACATATCTCATACCCAAAGGGAAAGCACAGATGTTGCATCAAAATATGGTCACATAACTTGATTACAAACGACTGAATATATCAAATTTAACATCATGTATTTCTCAAGTAAAGAACAATTGATAATAGATTCCATAATTGTAAATTAAGCCCAGCAGTAATGCATTAATGTTCCGTGTTTCTACACTCACTACCAAGAAGACTTTGACTCTGTCCCACACCCACGGTTAACAGAAGTTCCAGGACGATTCCCTCAGACCACTATGCTCCTGCCTAGCTTTAAGCCTGCTTCCAGCAACTGAGAACTAAGCGTGCTTGGGTTTTTCCGTACCTCAGGGTTTACCAGCTTGAGCTGAGAAAACAATACAAAAAATAATAATAATCATAAACTTCTGCACCGATTTGCACGTCGGACAGATATTGTGCCAGGAAAATGTTTTCGCTTTCCATTTTGATGGAGCGCAGTGTGTACCCCTGTGCTGAGGAGAATCGTGCAGGTGATTCAAATAGACGGAGAATGGAGACAGAGATTGTGCGTGTGTGTGAAAGAGGGAGAGAAGGCCTGAGCTATGTGGAATTATCCTTTTTTTAAAATTAGTGTTTTTTTTTTCTTTTACTGCAGATAATAGTTTTCTTCTGGGGCTTTGCTATTGCTTGGTTGGTAGGTGAAGGGAGTCGGTGCGTTTTTGTGGAGCGGGACTGTCGATGTTTTGCTGCTGCTTGTGCGTGTGAGGGCCGAGTAGGGGGACGCTTTCGGGTTCCAAATGTTATACCGTCTGTCGTCCTTTGGCGTGCGCTTCTGTTTCCCTGGATGTCTGCGAAGAGCAAGAATTTGATGTTGTACATTGTATAGAATCTTTGATATTAAATGGGGAACAATTGAACTGCTGACTGTTAAGTGTTGGAGTTTTCCAAGGAACTCAGGTAAAACACACGTCTATCTAGTCTCTTCTTAACTCCGACTTCAGTTTCTGACTATGATCCACGGTGCCGCCGATGAAAGATTTGCCTTAGGATTCACCTCCCTTCGATTCTGCTCATTGAAACGCATTTCCTCATTTATTAAACTAAGTATAATCACTCTATACAGACAATAGATTATGCAATAGGCCAGCAGGACTTTAATCACCTTGTTTAGATGCTACTCTTTGCTTTTCTCAGTAACAATCGGGATTCCCGATAAAATGGTGCAAGTTGCAACAGCGGCCTGAAATGGGGACGATCACTTCCGAAGACATGGCGACCTGGATTAAAATATATTTTTCTTGGTCAATGTCAGAATAACCCTGCAAGGAGACATTATCAAGTCTTTTGCTCTTACCTGAATTTAACGTGGGTAAATGCATAAATACCGATCTTTGCACAGGAAGTGATGTGCGTGAGCAGGTTTCCGATTTGTTCAATGACACCTGTACAACAGGAGATGTCGCGACCTGAATACATGGCGAAAAAAGGAGATGACAGGATTCCCAGATGCTGTCAGACAGTAACATGAAGTTGCCCGATAGAGGGAAGAGCAATATTATGGCTTGCCTTCTGCTTATAATGTCCAGCTTACGAGAATCCACATTCCTGTAATTCCCGAATCCTTTTTGCGATTTTCGGAGCACAAACGGATGCCAAAACTTCATCCTATATACAAAAATATTGCAAGAAATGCACAAAATGATCAAAGATAAACTTTATTCGTGTGAACACAGCAAGTGCTGCAAAACACATGGCATCCAGATTAAATTCAAAATCCCATGAAATATTCCCAATTATCGGCAGAGTTTGAAATACAAACAGATAGGGGACGTTCTCCAAGGAGATCGGGATCTGTCTTTCTGCTGTAAGGATTGTCACAGTTGTTGTTGTTGGTAAATGAATGATTAATGAGCTTTTCGTAATCAGAATCTTCTGTCTCACTTGTCAAACCCGTGACCTCCTCCTTCATAGCAGCATTTTGGATAAATTGTTCGTCATTGAGTTCTACCCGACCCATCCGGATCGACTAAGGCCATCGGGGACCGGCCATGGAAGGTGGGGCGGTGGGGTTTCTATCCGGCCCTGCACACGCTGACATGCCCTTGTCTCCACCCACCTGATAGGATTCACCTGCCACTCGTTCTATACACATGATCTGCAGCCTATTTAAGCCCAGTTCTCAACCACAATCCTTGTTCACTCATCGGCCTCAACCAGGAGTTTCTGAATTTCACTCGACCTGCAAAACATTTAACTTGTTGCAAATGGCTTTAATTTCCCTTTCCCTTGCTTTGTGGCTTCTGGTGTTATGCTGCTTTATATTTTCCACTCTGTTGTGGAAGATATCGTTCCCCGCTGAATCCGCTCCTCTGTTCTGATTTTGGCTCAAGCCTCCTCTGCATTTCGTGTCAGACTAAACGGCAAGCGTGTTAACTAGAGAAGACATCTCTCCGGTGATATCACAGCCACCCTTGAAATGACGTTAATTATATTCTACGAACTGACATGCAACGTTTACCTTGATTTGAACAGTAGTGGAGCAAAATCTGTGAGGATATATGCTCCTGTTATTAGATATTTTTGAATTACACACAAAACGTATAGGAACATGTTTGAAAGCAATCATGGCAGAAAGGATTACATTTAACGTAGAAGGAAGAACTTCATACGTCGTTTTTTTTTATTTTACGAGCTTTAAAGGTAATAGGAAATTTGTCAAAAATCAGATTTGTGTTCGCCTGTTATGTCTAAAAATTAGTGACGAAAACTGGTGCCAAGAAAACAAAGTGGCAACAGCATAAATGTGCTTTGGCTTGTTAAGCTTTCTTCAAGTGGTTTCCCTCCAGTATTCAATGCGTCAGATTACTGAATGGCCGATAGGTATTCTTCACAATCTATCTTTCCCTAATTTACTTCATGTGGTTACTGAGCAGATTGCATATCATCCTGATAAATTTGTACTTTTACGGACTTCAAAAATTCCACGGTGCATTATTCCATTGTAAATACATACAGCTGTTGAATCAGAAAGGAAAAAGAAATGAATTATAAAATATTTTCTTTGCAATAGAACCCGTGCATGATTCCACACCACAGATGTACAAAAATTTCCGGAGTATGGCACCTGCTGCTACTCCCTTGGATGCAAAGTAGTAGGGTGAAAGGACACGATTTATCCAGATCCATCAGTTCCGTGCTTCGAACAGACCGTGTACATAATGACAAGTTGAATTCTCTCACTGGTGAACGTTGTGATTTTGCATAATTTGCCCTGTATGAAAGCTCACAGAAATCCAACTGTCACAAGTGACCGAAATCAGAAACAAAGCACAACTCATACATAGAATCGCAGAAGCTATTAATGTCCCAGTCCTTAAAGTAAATAGTCGGAGCAAACGGATGTAGAAACTGCGGCCCAAGCTGTTAGTACCATCGAAGATATCCTCATTTCCTCCGTTCTTGACCTCATCCCGTTAAAGCACTCCTATCCATGGTCTGTCCAGTTACATTTTGAATGTTCTGAAACACACCCTCGGGCAGCTCGTCCCATACACTTACCTACTTCATTGGTCAAAAGTGGTTCCTCCACTTCCTATTAATGCTCTCTCGTCACTTTAAATCAGTGCCCGTTAATAAATCATTCTCACTGGTACGTCTGCAGACACAACTTTAGTATTAGTCTGGTCAGTGATGGGCCTGGATTACCAATGTCGTCATCATCATGGTCAGCAATGCCATTGTCAGTGTGTGTAGTCATCGTTCTGTAAAACAGCAATCAAAATATTCTTCACGACACGAAACCGCATTAAAGTTTAGTTGTACAATATAAAGCTCTACACAGCATTGTACAGTAAGTGATTCAGTGAAAACACTTTTCAATTCCCAGATCGGAACCATTACCTCTAGTCACTGAATACAAGTGGCACATGTTCATACAACGCCCGTTTCTGTTTCCACTGATATGCGGATGAGTCCAGATTTGAATTAAAACTGATAGGTCACAATAATGAATGTGAGAGGACTTCAGTGTAAATGTACCATATTGCGTTTAGTCTTACGAATGAAAATATGTGTCTGAAGTTGCGAAATGACAGGAGAAGAACTCAAAGAGTTGAACAAGAAGGAGATCTCTCACACCTGTTTTGATCTCTCACCTTCTAGATCTTGTGCATATTCATGCAGTTGTGTTTCGGGTTACTGGCCTTCCTGCAGAGACCTCCTTATTGTCTTCTTTGTAGGATCTGTCTCATTATTTCAAAATCTTTCAAAAACTGTCTCAATTTTATGTACACAAACATACAACTGAGCGTTTCTCGTAAGTCTCCAAGTGCCAAACTATAAAGGGTTAGCTACATCTCACCTTGACTGTAGTTCATCTGGTTAGTGGTGTGAAATAATTTTCTCTTGTTGTTCTACAGCGCCTCCTTGAAACAACAAAAACATACACATTTATTCGCAGCATTCAGCACATTGTTTTCAAAGGTTAAGTACACCTAACGAATGTTTACATGTATACAAGTCATTTTAGCTATTATATTCACTATTTTATTCCTGGTATTAGACATCAGAGGAAATATCGGTTGTGTAAAGGTGCAGCTGATGAAGACTAGACATTCTTATGCCCCCGGTGTTTCCATTATCTGAACCGACCTATTTTCGTCATTGCGGGTCTTTATCTGCGAACCCACTGAACAATGTCAGGATCTTTTTTTTTTCTCCCCCGTGTAAGTATGTAACAGGACTTGCAAATAAATAACGCCGAATTTCATTTAGACATACGAAAATAATAATTTAAAAAAAGTGCCGGTTTCTTGAAATAGAAACACAGCTGAATCTGATGATGGAAAAGAAGAGTGAATATTTATCATTATCGGCGGGGTCACAGCTGAGATGAGTTCGAAAGTAACAACAAAAGCCGAGTTTAAATGTTATCATGTCCACTGATATTTCGGTCACTCTTTGGTGCATTGATCGTACAACTCTTTCCTCTGAACGATAAGTTGCATGGAAATTCTGTCGACAACACATAACCATTTCCTGCTGTGCAGGGTACTGAGCCGTTAGTAATCCAATGCTGGTTGTAGTTGATGATATTTAGCATTATGAATGTTTGCGATATTTTATGACCAGTACAAAATCCACATGTTCAGGGTGACAAGGACAGTAATTGTATTCGCCGGAGAGACAGTATTTGGAATTCTATTGCAGAGTTGGCAGAACAACACTTTCTAGTCGGTTATTATTACGTCGGCCTGTGTTCTCAGACACTTCCTATTGAAGATCCAGAAAAAAAAACATCCTCACACGCTTGAAATCTAGTGCATTCTCATTTACTTCAGAGAGTAATCATCCTAATTCTGCAGGGTTCATTGTTGTTTTTTGCACAATATTTGCCTGACCATCGACTAACTGAACGACATTATCACCCTGAAACGTGTGAGAATTTCTCGGTATCTATGTCTCACCTTCTGGAGAATTTACACTTACCTTCTCCAACGTCATAGAAACATAGAAAACCTGCCGCTCAATACAGGCCCTCCGGTCCACAGATCTTTGCCGAACATGTCATTATCTGAGAAATTGCCTACAGCTACCCATTGCCCTCTATTTTTCTAAGCTCCATGTACCTGTCCAGGATTCTCTTAAAAGACGCTATCGTATCCGCCTCCACCACAGTCGCCGGCAGCCCATTCCATGCATTCACCAAACTCTGCGTAAAAAATAAATACCCCTGACATCTCTTCTCAACCTACTTCCAAACACATTATAACTGTGCCCACCCGTGCTAGTCATTTCAGCCCTGGGAAAAAGCCTCTGAGTGTACCCACGATCAATGCCTGTCATCATTAATATTACTGGTTTTTCAACTGAACCCACAAGCATTCTTCAAATCCCTCGCCCTCCTTCTTTCTTCAGACCTGACGAAGGGTTCCGGCCCAAAACGTCGACTCATCGTTTCCACTGATGCTGCCCGACCTGCTGAGTTCCTGCAGCGTGCTGTGACTGTTGCTCCTGTCATCATTATATCAGGTCACCTCTCATCCTCTGTCGCTCGACTTAAAAAAAAAAAGCCAAGTTCACTCAATCTATTCCCATAAGGCATGCTCCCTAATCTAGGCAAATCTTTGTAAATCTCCTCTTCACCCTTTCTGTGATTTCCACATTCTCCCTATACCTGGAGAGAAAAAAAATCTTCATGTTGTTACCTAACACGCCTCCATCATTCGTCCTCCGTTACTTCCTCCGTCTTCAACGGGAATCTTACCACGATAAAATCCCCTACACGGCCCCCAGCCCCTTCTGCGGTTTCTGCAGGTATCACGTCACTCCCTTGTCCACTATCCCTCCCGACTAATCTCCTTCCTGGCACTTATCACTGCAAGCGTTACAAGTACCCTAACTACATCTACACGTTCTCCCTCATTCCACATTGGTGAGACACAATATAGATTCCGGTACCGCATTGTGGAACACTATCGCTTCGCATTCACCCTCTAAATATTAGCCTCCTTTTACATTGGCGAATGAACGTGTAAACATTCCTCGGTGTTCCTATCCAGATGGATCTGCGACCGGTCTATAAGAATGGAGCCCAGTGAATCCCAGGTAGATTGGCAAAATGAATTTCAAACTGTCTTGAAACAGGATGCATAGATTCACGGTGGAATCTTGCTCTGTGACTCTCCTCCTAAACTATCCTACTTTTTGTCCACAGGTGACAAGGATGAAGAGTATGATGGAGCATTCCACACTTAAATCTTCAGCAGGTCAATACGGATGTTGATGCCATCCAGCAAAGCACCCACTTCATCACATTTCATTCTGCATTGTGTGCCGTGTTCAGTGCTCATCCAGGCAACTGGACCAATGATCCCAGTTACAGGGCAACTCGCCACCTCAGAGTCCCCGTGTCAGTCAGAAACCTGATTTGCAGAGAAATATATCTCCTCACGTCACTGTTATTCTCTGCCTCTTCCCATTCGCCACTGGAAAGGCTGCAATCCTATAAAAGAGAAGTTAATCATTGCCATCGGAGGAGCAATTGGAGACAGGCAATAAATGATGCCTTGGTAACAACACAAATATCGCAGAAATCAACAAAACTAGAGCGAGCGTTGATGTATTGATCAATGGACAGGATGCATTGATTAATGGCCCAGTGAACAATGAAATAGCTGAGTAGGAATTGAAATGAATTTCTGTCGCAACAAATGGTAACTGTTTCCGAGTTACTGATAGAAAGCAATTTACAAGAAGAGGTGAGTCACACTGTGGGACCAGCGCAGTCAGCCTCACAAATCGAATTCAAAGTGTGAGAGGAAAAAGCGTGTTATCAGCGCTGAGATATTCTCAAAGAATCCGAGGGCCACGCATTGGTACCAGTCCCACAATGGATACAGAGTGGCGAGTCAGCCCACAGTGATAATACCAGTTCCGCACATCGCGCATCGATACCAGCTCCACGATAGATGCACACGTGAGACTTTCTCCAGGCTACCGAAGGCTGTACATTTGTACAAGTTCCACACTGAATGTAGAATGGTAAGACTTTACTTTTCCAATAAGCCGAAGGCTTCTCATCGGTCCGAGTTTCACAATAGGCACAGAGTAGTTTAGTTTGTACTACAAAAGCAGAAGGAAATGACCTTGAAAGGTGAGCTTGACCACATCCTCTGCTCTGCACATACTTAGGTTTTTGACGAAAATGAATAGACACTGAATGGGGAAATCGATCATAAATAGTCGTGAAGTTGCAGATTATTACTACAGAGAAATAGGCACTTCCGTTCATCTGGTCATCCCTCTGTGATCATCCATATATCTGCACCCTCTGTCCCACTCTCATCCACGTACCTACACAACCTTCACTGAAATGATACAATTGAATCCGCATCTAGCAGTTACGCTTGCAGTTCCTTCCACACTCGCTTGACCCTCTGAGTGAATAAGTTCTAATTCACATGCTTCTTGCATATTTAAAATTTCTGCCCAAGCCTATGAACTCCAGTTGTAGATTCACTCAAAGGATGGAACATAGAACATAGAAATCTACAGCATATTAAAAGGCTCTTCGGTCCAGAATGTTGTGCCTAATATGTAACCTACTCTAGCAACTCCTTCGACTTTCCCGAGCGCATAGCCCTCTAATTTTCTAAGCTTCATGTACCTGTCTAAAAGACTCTTAAAGACCCTATTCCATCCGCTTCCACCACCGCCGCCGGCACTTCCATTAAAACTCCACTCTCTGTGTGAAAAACACCTTAACCCCTGTATCCCTTCTGCACCTATTTCCAAACACTTTAAAGCTATGCCCTCTTGTGTTAGCCAGTTCGGCCCTGGGGGAGAAAAATCTCTGACTATTCAAGCGATCAATGACTCCCTTCATCTTATACACCTCGATCAGGTCACCTCTCATCCTCCGTCACTACAAGGAGAAAAGGACAAGTGTACTCGAGCTGTTCACCTAAGGGACGACCTCCATTCCAGGCAACACCCTTGTAGATCTCCTCTGCACTCCCTCCCTAGTATCCACGCACCCTCTCTATAGTGTCTATCGTATAGAACCTGGATGGGGAATCACTGTTCATTTCCCGAACTCTTCCTTTCAAATTATCGCTGGACATTCTGAAGCTTGTTGAGATTTCCAAACTGTAAGCAGGTGGCTAGAACAGGCCACGATATTCTATCTACGGCCTCACCAACGTGTTGTACAGCTTCAGGAAAACGTCCCAACTCCTGTACTCAGTGAACTGATTGTGAAGGACACTGTGATCAGAGCTCAATACGAGCCGATCTGCCCGTGACACCCGATTTCCTGGAATTATCGATCTGTATCGCCGGGTCTCTTTTTAAATACTGCACAGTAACTCCACATATTCAATACGTGTGTCGAAACCTGTTGTATCTTTCCTCACAAAGCAAGCCATCTCGCACTTGTCTGTATTAAATGCCATCTGCCATTTTTCAGCCCATTTCCTAGCCAGTCAACATCAAGCTGCAGCTTGGATAGAGTTCCTGGCTGGAACAACGCCTATTACTTCGGAGTCGGCCGCAATCCTTCTGATTCAGTTTTCTACATCAACACCTGAGTCATTAACATGCATGATTAAATAAATAAAAAATCCCTGCACTACACTACACTGAGTGAAAGAATCAACCATCCACTCTCTGCTAATCAAGAAAAGACCGCTCATCAATCCGTCCACAAGCCGCGTCTAAATTCGTGTGGGCGCGGAACATTTTATTATCAAAGGTCCCTGCAATATTGCACTCGATCTCTTTTATATGCTCAGAAGAACATACGTACAACGTCTTTTATTGTGATATATATCATTAGCTATTACTGTGACTTTCTTGATTCAAATAACTCGAAATGACAAAAACAAGCGACAGAAAAAAATGATCCTGTCTCCCCCCTCAATAAATTGTACACTATTTCACCTGCCGAGGTAATGTCCCGCCCTCAGTGACAGAAGGGAATGTGCTCCGCTGAATGGGACAAAATAAATGTGTTTGAAGTTGATTGTTCAGAATGATTGTCTATGTTAGAAACAACACTGATCAGAAAATATCCCATTTTAGCAGCTGACGTCAGATGTCTTGGAAAGTACATTGGTAACGTTCGCATTATCTTTTGTTTACAAGTTAATAACCTGTAACATCCCTTGGGGATATGAATTCATGGCACGGTGCCAGAGTGAGAAGAAAACTTTAATGTCAGTGTTTGTGTAGCTGGTTGTCCCTCATGCGGCTGATGTGATAACCACACTAATTGCCTCAGTGGAATTACTCTGAATTGCATATAACTCTGTAAAACCTGCCACCAGTCCGTATAAGCGTTTGGAAGGTTCCGTGCATCTGAACGCTGCCTCAGACGGAATATGGGATATCCAGCGATTTACTACATCGCGGGCATTTTCTATCCTGCAATTGTAGCGATCGGGATCCCTGGTAAGATACTGGAGCTGGTCACTCTGTGTACGGTGCCGTCGACATCTTGATTTTGTTCCGCTGCACTGTTTCTACTTTCCCTGAGCACAGATGCTACCTTCGTCTGAAATGTGTTTCCAGAATTGAGGATTCAAGCACTTGATAGATTCGTTATTCAGAATCGATATTGTTTCTATGTGATGCTTTGTATTTCTTTTGTCAACGACGTTGGTGCCGATATTGCCATAATGCATTGTTTCATTTTGTTCGGCTTTCTGAACCGACAGTGGTCGTATTTCCAGTTCAGAGGCTTTTTCATCTGACCGGTCAGTCGAATATCGACACTCAGGTCTGTTCTCCCCTAAAACGGTAAATTATAACTTATGCATTAAGTCTCATGATTTCAGCTATTTCACCTCAAATAATGAAAACTGGTGTTGTTTATGGAGCGATCGAACTTCACCGGTACGTGAGTGGTGGAAATCAGACGCCCGTTTCTAATCTTTCGGAAGGTCGCCAACCCACTGCTAATTCTGTCCATTATTGTCCAGCCGGAGTGCACGGACCGAGTCCGCACAAATTGAATTTCTGCTTTTCACTTCCAAAAAAAGCATTCCCTGCGTATCTTTGGAAAAATGGTAGCCATTCAGATATTTGCAGCTAACGGTAATTCTGTGTTGATTTTTATTCTCTCCAAATTTCTTCTAGTTAATTTAACGGCGATTGTGATCCTATCTCGGGGAAAATGCGGACTTTCCAAATGCATCACCCGTTACCTGGTTGGAATGGCAACAGCGGATCTGATGGTGGTTATAGTTTTCGCTTTAGTGGAACAGACCAACAATATCTACATTTATTCCAGATCCCTGCTCATCACTCCTGTGTGCGCAGTGACAATTGTATTATTTGTTGTGATGAGGGACTGTTCTGTTTGGTTTACGGTCAGTTTTACCTTCGATCGTTTCATCGCAATATGTTGTCGAAAGCTCGAAAAACGATACTGCACTGAGAGAACAGCAACGGTGGTCATGCTGGCCGTGGTGTTAGTGAGTTGCGGAAGAAGCGTCCCGTTTTATTTTACAGTTGAACCTTACGCCATCATTGACAACGTGCCGTGGCGTTGCGTTCTCACAAATGAATACGCTACTTCACCCGTGTGGAAAGGAATCGAATTACTAGATAGCATTTTAACACCCTTCCTACCAATCGGCTTAATTCTTATCTTCAATGGATTAACAGTAAGACATATAATTGCGGCAAATAGAGTCCGCAGAGGGCTTCGGACGAGCAGCGATAAACAGAAAGATACCGAGGTGGAAAACCGCAGAAAATCGATTATTTTATTGTTTGCAATTTCAGCTAATTTCATATTATTCTGGATGCCCAATGCAGCTCATTCCCTGAAATGGCAAAGGGAAAATTACTATTACTTGGACAGATATTTGAGTTCTCCGGTATACATACTGCAGCAATTTGGGTACATGTTGCAATCTCTCAGTGTGTGCACCAATACTTGTATCTATACACTGACCCAGAGGAAATTCAGACGAGAGCTGAAGGGGGGAATGAAGTATGTGTTTACGTTAAATGGCCGTCTGTGTAGATAACGCCCACTCCAATCGCAATTCAGAGGAGTTTTAAAATAAAACAGTTCAAAAAATCAGTAGACTTGAGAAATATGTCATAAATTCAAACAATCATGTGCCTGGTTATCCTGAAATGAATTAATTCCAGAATATCGTAGAGACTTGACAATCATCCAGGAAACGGTACCGCAGCATAAAAGCCAGGACCAACAGGCTCCGGGACAGCGTCACCCACCAGGCCATCAGAGTGATTAACTCACGCTGATTTGAGTGTTTTTCGATCTTGCATTGACAGTTCTATTTATTCTAAATTATTATAAATTACCTGGATTGCACATTGCACATTTAGACGGAGACGTAACCTAAAGATTTGTATTCCTCGTTTATGTGAAGGATGTAAGAAATAAAGTCCATTCTATCGCAAGGGGAGGAATGACATCCGGACTTACCGGGGTTCACATGTTTCAAAATGTTCATAGTCCGGTGAAAGAGAGTAAAGGGAGAGCCTTTTAAACACAGGGCGAGTGTGATGGCATCACAGCTGCGGAAAGAGAGGGCACTGTGGTGGGATTGTATGTTAATAGATAGTGAGTGGAACTCGGAAGTGAGAAGGGAAGAAACACTCGTTTGAGAGTATTATGTACAGAGCTCCCATTACAAAAACGAAAACAACACACAGAGACAGTGACAGATCGGGAGACAGATTTTGCACAGGTGCTTATATATACACGGCTGTTGTCAGAGGTAACTGAAACTTCACTGATATTCATCGGCAATTCCTCAGTTTAAAAGGTTTAGGTGTGACAGAATTTCTCAGTTGTGTACAGGAAGGAGACCTGGCACAAGTAGCGAGCAGGAGGACTAGTGAACAGTCCATCTTGTGCTAATACTAGAAAGTGAAATGGGTCAGGTAACTGATCTCTCCGCGTGTCAGCATTTCAGAACGATAGAGCACAACGATTCGACATACCTTACACTGGGATAGCAGCAGACAATATGGAATGTACTTATTGATACTATTGGGTAGGAACGTGGGAGCAGATTTAGGGAAGCGATTTGTTCTTTCAAGTGCACAAGAGAAATATGGAGATTGTTAATGGAGCACTTGATTGGAGTTCAGCATTGGCTTGTTTCATTGAGGTGGGGATCGGATGGCTCTGTAAAGTGACCCTGGTTGATAAGAGATATGGAACATCTCTTCAAGAAGAAAGAAACATACTTATGGTTTTGGGAGAAAGGATCAGGCAGGACTGTGGAAAGTCACAATGTAGCAGGGAGGGATTTAACAATGACATTAGAAGAATTAAAAGGGGACATCAGAAGTCTTGGGAGAACTGCATTACGTAGGTGAAAAACAGGAAGATGACGAGAGAGAGTGGGAGAGATCAGAGACAAAAGAGGAAACATGTGTCTGGACTGCAAGGACACAGTGAAAGTACTTTATGATACTTTGCTTCGGTAGTGACCAGTGAGTGAGACCTTGATGAATGTGGATACAGCGAAAAAAGGCAGGTGAGCTGAGGCATGCAGAAGCTTAGAATTACGACCTGGAAACTGGGAATACATGAATATAAACCATTTCCCGGTCCTAGAATGTATGCAATCCAGGTTATTAGAGAAAGTGAGAAAAGATATTGCTCAAGAAATATAATAAGGATAGTCTTGAGAAGTACAGGCCAGTGAGACTTCGGTCAGTAGTGGGTAAGGTATTGGAGAGGCTTCTTAAGTCGGAATTTACAGAGAAACCTACTCTGGTTGGGGATAGTCAGAATGGTTTGTGTCCCTCATGAGCCAGAATAAATTCCATGAAAAAGTGAAAAATAAGGCTGATGAATCAGAAGAGTCAATGTGGAGTATATTAATTCTGTAAGGTGTTAGACTGGGTTCCCTATGGTGCACGCATTCAGAAAGTCAGGTGGCCTGGTATCTAGTGAAACCCGGCTGCATAGATTCAGAACTGGCTAACCAAGGGAAGGCCGATGAGGTAGTGGATAGAGTGTATTCTGCCTGGAGGACAGTGGCTGGTGATGTTCCGCAAGGAGGGTATAATCTTTACTACACTTTACAAACTATATCAAGACACTGCTATTATAGTGTTTTGGGAGGCAGGATTTAATTTGACCATCCTGCAGGACGTGGATAATTTACGGAGTTAGGGCTGATTTGAAAAGCAAACTATTAAAATCGGACTGAACAACAGGAATTCTGCAGATGCTGGAAATTCAGGCAACACACATCAAAGTTAATGGTTCACCAGCAACTTTGAAATTCGGACTGAAATTGCACGCTATCTAAACTGAAATCACGTTTACCTGTTACAGCGCAGATGCCACGAATACATCAAAACATTTTTTTTCCAGTGGAACTTTGCAACTCAAGATCAGCATTTCAAAATATTCAGCAGCACCCCTTGTTGCATTCCAAACGAACCAGCTTCCAAGAAAGCGAATTTAAAATTCCCAATTCAAGTACACACGAATTTGTCTTATGTCAATTCACCTTTGAACAGTGGGTTTATCGTACCCGGAATAGATACACTCATACCTCGGTCCATTTAACCTTGATTTCACGTGGCCAGTGTGGAATCCGTGTCTCCCTCTGAAATCAATACCACAGCAAACAAGCACAAGAAAGCAATAATCGAAGCTCCAACGTTTCTTCCTTCAAAACTCTCGCTGGTAACTGGCGTATATAGAATAAACAGTTAATTCCTGGAGTGAAAATCCTTATCAAATATTCTAAAGAACAAAGGGAAAGCAGATGTGTGTGATTGTGGCCCCCATACACTGAGACTTTATACAATTTTGGAAACAAAAGCGGTCTCTGATATTCACATGTTCCTGCAAATTTATTTCAACCAATGAAACAGACATTTGCAGACAGTGAGATCCTCTTGTGAATAAAAAGAGCAATTCAAACATCCTTTCAGTACGATGCTAACAATCACATGGCTGCCTTCCGTTCACTCACGCACACATTATCTCTGTTTCTCTTTGAACTGAACTCACAAATGTCCAGTCATTGTGCAATATTTTACATATTCAATGGATTCACACTTTAAGCAGAAATTTTAAGTGTTGAACAGTCTACAAATAATCTATAATTAGAATCATACAGCATTTAAGAAATCCTTTCGAGTCTAACGCAAAGGGACGCTGAAAGTTATGCATCATCCGCAAATTATAATTCAACATAGCTGAAAGATGACGTCACGACGTCACCAAATCTCCAACGACTGAAACGTTTTCTCACCTCCAATCACGGATCAAAGATACGATTGAGATGGAATGAACGATTTGTTGTGTATTATCAGGTTTAATAATCCCTATCACCACCGTTAAAGTAACAGATTTGTACACTGTACTGGCGCCTTTGCCACACACGCCCACATCCCAATCAAGAACTATGTTCTTTACTGCTTTAATGATGGAGTAAAGGTATATTCTTTCAGTGTGTTACCTCCCTTATCATCGGAGGGTGAAGCTTCGGATGATGGCGCCTCATGGAGACTCGTTTGCTTGCATCTTCTGATTCAGCTCTATTTCTATCTTTAATATCTCTTCTCCTTCCCTTTTTGAGTTCTTTTGAAGGCTGCGGCCTGGAGTTACACGATATAGAAACATATAAAACTATGAAAGGACTGGATTAGATTAGATTAGATTATGAGGACACTCAGTTCTCGTTTGTTGTCATTTAGAAATGCATGCATTATAATTGACACAATGTTCCTCCAGAAAGCTATCATAGAAACACAGGACAAACCAAGACTAAAACTGACAAAACCACATAATTATACCATATAGTTACAACAGTGCAAACAATACCGTAATTTGATAAAGAGCAGACCATGGGCACGGTAAAAAAAATCTCAAGTCCCGATAGCCCCATCATCTCACGCAGACGGTAGAAGGGAGAAACTCTCCCTGCCATGAACCTCCAAGCGCCGCAAACTTGCCGATGGATTGGAAGCACCCGACCGCAGCCGACTCTGAGTCCAGCCGAAAACTTCGAGCCTCCGACCCTCCTTCCGACACCGAGCACCGAGCACCATCCTCTGCCGAGCGCTTCGACCATGCCCCGGCCAAGCCAACAAGCCAAGCCAAGGACTCGGGGCCTTCCCCTCCGGAGATTTTGGATCGCACAGTGGCAGCGGCAGCGAAGCAGGCATTTCAGAAGTTTCACAAGATGTTCCTCCGTGCTCTCACGTCTGTCTCCATCAAATCAGGATTGTGCACGGCACCCTTATTGACAGATAACGGATAAGGTCGAGGCTAGAACTTGGGGCATAGCCTCAAGTGACGGCAATGTAGATTTTGGACCGAGATAAGGAGGAAACGTTTTCCCAGACAGTGTTGAATCTGCAGGATTCTCTGCCCAATGAAACAGTGCAGGCTACCCCAGGAAATACATTTAAGGCTAGGTCGGATAGATTTTTGCAAATAGGGGAATTAGGGGTTACGGGGAAAAGACAGGTCGGTGGAGATGAGTCCATGGTCGGATTTGCCATGACCTTACTAAACGGCGGACCCGGCTCGATGGGCCAAATGCCCTACCCCTGTTCCTATTTCATATGTTCTTCTGTTTTTATGCTTGCTGCTCGTATGGTTACATTTGGTTAGCACATCCAGCGGTGTCTTCTGCTAATACCCAAAAGTAACTTAACGGCTTCATTAATTCTTCACTTAGTCCTCTATCCTTGTATTTTCGGAAAAGTCGAATGTTACGAATGTAAACCTAAGACTTTATAAAACTGCGATGTTTTGTGCTCTTTTGATATGTTCGCATAGGAACACAGTCCAATCAATTTCCTTTCTCCTGCCGTACCTGGACATTACACGGCTCTCTAGTGATCGGTTGCCTCTAACAGCTCACTATGATTATCCGCGGGCAGTAATGTCCCATTATCATGATCAATATTTCTCAGATGCTGAAGTACAAAGACCGTAGTGCATGTTATATTCTTCATTCAGATTCCTGCCCCTATTTCCTTCCATTGCGACTTTCTTTTTGGTCGTAAATGGCGAAGGGAGTCGGAGTAGTGACAATAGTACTGGTTTCTTTGGTTGTATGCTGGCAGGAGATGTTTGGAAACAGGCTGACTTTCATCGTCATAACCAGACGGGTCTGCGTCGCTACGTCCACCACCAACCTCCTGTTTCACATCCAGCACCTGTTTATTATTTCTCTGTGAATGGGGATGTTGGCCCAGAAAATTTCCTATCGGCTGCAGACACTTGATTTGATCTCCAATGTTACGTTCCTTTTCTGAAAATAATTCTGACAGTTCATTCAAAATGTGTTTAAATCAGCATACATTTTACTCTTACTTCCACTTCGCTGCAAACTGAAGTTCTTCTTATCACGCACTCTTTTCTTTCACAAGCATTCTAAAACTGATTCAAATACATTATTTACACGCTCCTCGCAACCACCTTCCTCGCAAATACGTTGCCTTCTAATTAAGGTTGACAGCTTCTCTTCAAGACGGGTCACCACATCATGGAACACATGATTGCTTCATCTAATCAGTCCCTCTGTACTCCATTTTGCTGCCGTAATTCTACTCAATTCTCAATTAAGCTTCCTTGTGCTCCAGCTTCGTTTAAATTCCTTGCCTCACATCATCCCATGGGTAATCATCGAGAGCCTCATCACAGGCCCTTAATATCCTTCGTACATCCCTGACCAGCGATGTCCCCACACTGAGGAGAGTTCCACGTTACCGTGTAACAATCAGGGTAGAATTCTCAGTACGGAAGATGTTGAGCCTGTCGGAGCAGGTTATCATTTCATTGTTAATCCAGGGGATTATATCAATAAAAAATACAGTAGATTTCATAAAGGAAAATGTGTGCAGATGCGGCTGAGACTTCAGAAATTAAACTGAAGGGAAATGCTGGATGTTGAGTCAGTTTCAGAACAACGGGGTCGATTTAAAATGTTTATTCACGCTGTGCAGGGAGCTTCCGAACCCAAGGTCGTCAGAAGCACAATAAAAACAATAGATTAATGTTGAAAGTTCAAAGTAAAATTTATTATCAAAGTACATAAAACATACAACCTGAGATCCTTTATTTTCTGCAGGCATCTTTAGCAAATCTATAGATGAGGATATGGATAAATAAATATATAGGTAAAATATTGAAGAAAAGACAGCTATAAAAAGAATAGAGAAAAGATAGTAATGATGTTAACCGTACGGCATATGAAATAGTGAGAGCAATAGTCAAGAGTTATATTCGGACTCCCAAAATGCAGGTTGAGAAGTAAATTGCCGATAATGCTAAGACTGAGGGGAATAGAGGTTCTTCCTTGTCGGAGAAATATTAGGAACTGCACTTAGACACGGAGGAGATCGCTTCAACTGATCTTTATTCATGATGTCACGGGGAACTGTTCCCTAAGAGCGGGGTGTCAGGGTTCCGGAAACAGCTTCAAGTACAGCTTCATTGATACAGTTGAGTACATATCAGTAAGCTCTACAAGCAGGGGTTATCGGTTAGTTATCAGCTGTTCACGCACCCATGAGCACAGCATGTTCCATTGTAGGATGCAGGCCTTGGGGTTCAAATCAACATTAAAGGACAACACTCACAGTCAAGTCCTGATACTTGACATTAGTGCAGACACACAATACATTCTGTTGCCCTTTGATCACGATAAGGAAGCCGCTCTAGCAAAAATATGCTGATGTGTGATAAAGAATTACAAAAACAGGGACAGACTGATGCGTTGCCCGCCACCACCCCGCACCGCCCCCCCCCCCCGGCCCCCAACTCTCGCCTTCACAGGTTTCAGGCATTTATTTGGTTTAGTCCATTTTAACCCTTTGACGCTTGAAAATTCCTCCACAAATCACTCCTTGTTGATCTATCTTCCAGATCAACAGCCTAGTACGTTGTTTTCTTCTTTGTCCTGAAAAGAGGGTTCGTATCCTTCAGGGAAGGGACAGTCGCTTCTCGGATACACTTTCTCCCCCAGCCAATGCTCTTCACTGGCTATGGACCCCAACATCTGGGGAACTACTGGGGTACCTAAAGGATTTACAATATGTTTGATCCACTGATTACAACACGGCCTTAATGCTCCACATACACAGCACCCGAGAAGACATATCACTACAATTATTATAACTCCATGGATGATTCACAACCTCCAGCTGGAGAACCAGCCAGTAAGCCAGTCCCACTAGCTCGCCGGCCCCTGCGTGAAGCCATCTATGTAATCACATATTTCACCTATAGCATAGGAAATAATATACCACTCGTTCCTGACATGGGTGATAGATTTATCTCCTGCTATGGCACAGACCCCTTCTTGTTGGGCAAGTTCATAGTCAACGGCATAGCGAGTCTGTTGAGCATACAGCAGCAGCTCTGCCAGTTCTCGGTTGTTAGCATTAAACCCATCTATTGCACTGTTGCCTAAGATAGTCAGCCCACACATGAGATGGTTTCGATTTTTTGCAGCTATGGTACGATACAGAGAAGATTAGCATGGCCCCTGCGCAAGGATGACACGCAAATTCTCAAAAGTGAACTCAGGCATAGGCATATGGTCGTCTGTGGCCGGACCTGGGGCCTTAGTATTTTGCTGACAGATGGCACATCTTTTCACAACCTCAGCAATGGCTGTTGTTATTCCTGGCGCATACCATTGCTGTTCTATTGCATGTAGCATCCCTCCTCTGCCCATGTGGGCCGCACATCGATACCAGTTCCAAGATAGATACAGACATGAGGCTTTCTCCGGCAACCGAGGGCCACACATTGGTACAAGTTCCACACTGGAAGCAGAGTGCTGAGGGTTTCGGTTATCTAATAAGCCGAGGGCCGCTCTTCGGTACCAGTTTCACAATAGGCACGCAATAGTTTGTACTACAAAAGCAGAAGGAAATGAGATTGAAAGGTGAGCTTGAATACGCCCTCTATTCTGCACAGACTTAGATTGGTGACGAAGTGGAAAATGAGAAGACACTGAATGGGGAAATGGGACAGAGATAGTCATGAAGTCACAGATTATTACTATAGAAAATAGGTTCTTCATTCAATCTAGGCCATCCCTCTGTGATCTTCCGCCTCACTCCATTTTTCTGCACCCTCCGTCCCTCTCTCATACACGTCCCTACACAACCTCCACTAAAATGATACAATTGAATCCGCATCTATCAGTTACGCTTGGAGTTCCTTCCACGCTCGCTCGGCCCTCTGAGTGAATAAATTCTATTACATATACTTCTTGCATATTTCAA
Source organism: Mobula birostris (assembly GCF_030028105.1). Classification (NCBI taxonomy): domain Eukaryota; kingdom Metazoa; phylum Chordata; class Chondrichthyes; order Myliobatiformes; family Myliobatidae; genus Mobula; species Mobula birostris. The sequence continues at coordinate 38,775,823 of NC_092382.1, read as the reverse complement.
CTTTCTCCCCAAGCCTATGAACTTCAGTTGTAGATGTTCTCAAAGGATATGACATAGAATATAGAAATCTACATCATATTACAGACCTTCCGGTCCACAATGTTGTGCCGAATATGTAACCCACTCTAAAAACTCCTTAGACTTTCCCTAGCGCATAGCCCTCTGGTTTTCTAAGCTCAATGTACCTGTCTAAAGGGCTCTTAAAAGGCCCTATTGTACTCGCTTCCACCACCGCCGCCGGCAGTGCTTTCCAGGCACTCACCATTCTCCGTGTGAAAAACGTACCTCTGGTATCCTCTCTGTACCTATTTCCAAGCACCTTAAAACCATATCCCCCTTGTGTTAACCTGGGGACAAAAAAAAACCTCTGACTATTCAGACGCTCAATGCCTCTCTTCATCTTGTACATCTCTGTCAAGTGACCTCTCATTCTCCGTCAGTACGAGGAGGAAAGGCCAAGCACACTCAACCTGTTCTCCTAAGGTACGCCCTCCAATCCAGGCAACATCCTTGTAAATCGCCTATGCACTCTCTCTCTCCCTCTCCCTCATCCACACACCCTCTCTATAGTATTGACCCTGGATGGGGAAGATCTGCGCGCATTCACACTGTTCATTTCCCGAGTTCTTCCTTTCAAATTATCGCTGCACTCTTTGAAGTTTATTGATATTTCAAAACTGTAAGTAGATGGCCAGAACAGCCCACGATATTCTATGTACGGTCTCACCAACGTGTTGTACAGCTTCAACAAAACGTCCTGATTCGTGTACTCAGTGATCTGATTGTGAAGGCCTCTGTGATTCGAGCTCAATACGACCCGATTTGCCCATGAAGCCGCTTTCCTGGAGTTATCAATCTGTATCGCCTTGTCTCTTTTTAAATACTGCGCACTAAAGTCCACATATTCAATATGTGCGTCGAAACCCGTTGCACCCTTCCTCACAACGCAGACCGTCGCACACTGTGTGTATTAAATGCCATCTGCCAGTTTTCAAGCCAGCTGACATCAAGCTGCAAGTTTGGATGGAGTTCCCGGCCGGAATAGCGCCCCCAACCTTAGGGTCGTCCGTAATTCTTCTGATTCAGTTTTCTACATCGACATCTGAGTCAGTAACATACATGATAAATAGCAATGGGACTAACACCAATCCCTGCAGTAGACTTGTCACAGTTAAAACATCAACAGCCCACTCTCTGCTAATCCGGACATGAACGCTCATCAATCCGTCCGTAAACCGCAGCTAATTTCCTCTGGGCGGGTAACTTTTTATTACCAAAGGTCCCTGGAACATTGCTCCCGATCTCTCTTATATGCTCAGAAGAACATACGCACAACGTGTTTTATTGTGATACATGTCATCAGCTGTTACTGTGACTTTCTTCATTCAAATGACTCGAAATGACAGAAGAAGCGACAGAAAAAAATGATCCTATCTCCCCGTTCAATAAGGTATACTCCATTTCACCTGCCGAGCTGGTGTCCCGCCCTCAATGTCAGAAGCGAATGTGCTCCGCTGAATGGGATAAAATAAATATGTTTGAAGTTGATTGTCTATGTTGATTGTTCAGGATGATTGTCTACATTAGAAACAACACTGATCAGAAAATATCCCATTTCAGCAGCTGACATCAGAAGTCTTGGACAGTACATTGGCGACGTTCGCATTATCCTTTCTTTAAAAGTTAATAACTAGTAACATCCCTTGGGGATACGAATTAATGGCACGATTGCAGAGTGAGAAAAACACTTTAATGTAACTATTTGTGTAGCTGGCTGTCCCTCATGCGACAGATGTCATAACCACACTAACCGCCTCAGTGGAATTACTCTAAATTGCATATAACTCTGTAAAACCTGCCACCAGTCCATATGAGCAGTTGGAACATTCCGTGCAACTGAACGCTGCCTCTGACGGAATATGGGATATCCAGCGATTTACCACATCGCGGGCATTTTCTATCCTGCAATTGTAGCGATCGGTATCCCTGGTAAGATACTGGAGCTGGTCACTCTGTGTATGGTGCCGTCGTCATCTTGCTTTCGTTCGGTTGCACTGTTTGGACTTTTACTGAGCACAGATGCTACCTTTGTCTGAAATGTGTTTCCAGAATTGAGGATTTAAGCATCTGATATTTTTTCTTATTCAACTTCCATATTGTTTCTATGTGATGCTTTTGTCAATGACGTTGGTGCCGATATTGCCATAATTCCATAGTTTCACTTTGCTCGGTTTTCTGAACCGACAGTGGTCGCATTTCCTGATCAGAATCTTTTTCAACTGACCGGTCAGTCGAATATCGACACTCTGGTCTGTTCTTCCATAAAACGCTAAAACATAACTTATGCATTAAATCTCCTGATTTCACTGTAAATAAACCATTCAGCTTTTTCACCTCAAGTAATTTAAATGGTGTTGTTTATTGAGCGATCGACCTTCACTAGTACGTGAGTAGTGGAAATCAGATGTCCGGTTCTAATTTGTTGGAAAGTCGCCAACCAACTGCCAATACTCTCCGTTATTGTCCAGCCAGTGTACACGGACAGAGTCCGCGCAAATTGAATTTCTGCATTTCAATTTCAAAAACAAAAATCATACCCTGCATAGCATTGGAAAAATGGTGGGCATTCAGACATTTGCGGCGAACGATAATTTTGTGTTGTTGTTGTTGTTTGTTTCTCTCTCTCCAAATTTCTTGTAGTTAATTTAACGGCGATTGTGATCCTATCTCGGGGAAAGTGCGGACTGTCCAAATGCATCACCCGTTACCTGGTTGGAATGGCAACAGCGGATCTGATGGTGGTTATAGTTTTCGCTTTAGTGGACCGGACCAACAATATCTACATTTATTCCAGATCCCTGCTGATCACTCCTGTATGCGCTCTGACAAATGTATTATTTGGTGTGACGAGAGACTGTTCTGTTTGGTTTACGGTCAGTTTTACCTTCGACCGTTTCATCGCAATATGTTGTGAAAAGCTGCAGGAACGATACTGCACCGAGAGAACAGCAACGGTCATCATGGTGACCGTGGTTATAGTGAGTTGCGGGAAAAGTGTCCCGTTTTACTTTGCTCTTGAACCTTACGTCATCATTGACAACATGCCGTGGCGTTGCGTCCTCACACATGAATACACTACTTCACCCGTGTGGAAAGGACTCGAATTACGAGAGAGCATTTTAACATCATTGCTACCAATCGGCTTAATTCTTATCTTCAATGGGTTAACAGTAAGACATATAATTGCGGCAAATAGAGCCCGCAGAGGGCTTCGGAAGAGCAGCGATAAACAGAAAGATACCGAGGTGGAAAACCGCAGAAAATCGATGATCTTATTGTTTGCAATTTCAACTAATTTCATATTGTTTTGGATGCCCTATATAGCTCATCCTCCGAAATGGCAAGTGGAAAATTACTATTACCAGGACAGATATTTCAGTTCCCCGGTATATATACTGCAGCAAACTGGATTAATGTTTCAAATTCTTAGTGTGTGCACCAATACTTGTATCTACACACTGACACAAAGGAAATTCAGGCAACAGCTGAAGGATGGAATGAAATATGTGTTTACGTTAACTGGCCTTCTGTGTAGGTAACGCCAACTCCAATTCCAATTCAGCGAAGTTTTTGAATAAAGCAGTTTAAAATTCAGTAGGTTTGGAAAGTACGTCATAAATTCAAACAATCATGTGCCTGGTCATCCTGAAAAGAATAAATTCCAAACTATTACAGAGATCTGACAATAATCCGGGAAACCTTACCGCAGCATAAAAGCCAGGACCAACAGTCTCCGGGACAGCTTCATCCACCAGACCATAAAACTGACTAACTCACGCTGGTTTGAATGTTTTTCTATGTTCCATTGCCTGTTCCATTTATTATAAATTATTATAAATTACTAGGATGGCACATTGCACATTAAAACAGAAACGTAACCTAAAGATTTTTTTTATTCCTCATGTCTGTGAAGGACGTAAGGAATAAAGTCAATTCAATTACAAGGGAAGGAATGATTTCCGTACTTCTACAGGTTCAGGTGTTTCAAAATGCTCATAGTCTGGTAAAAGAGAGTAAAGGGAAAGCCTTTTAAACAAAGGCGGAGCTTCATAGTAGCACAGCGCGGAAAGCGGGGACAATGTGGTGGGATTGTATGTTAATGGACTGTGAGTGGAACTCAGAAGTCGGAAGGGAAGAAACACTCGTTTGAGAGTATTCTGTACAGACCTCCCATCACCAAAACGAAAACAACACACAGAGACAGTGACAGATCGGGAGATAGATTTTGCACAGCTGCTTATATTAACACGGCTGTTGTCACAGGCAACTTAAACTTCACTGATATTCATCGGCAATTCCTCTGTTTAAAAGGTTTAGATGTGACAGAATTTCTCAGTTGTGTACAGGCAGAAGAATTGGTACAAGTAGCGGGCAGGTGGACTAGTGAACAGTCGATCCTGTGCTAGGATCACCAGAAAGTGAAATGGATCAGGTAACTGATCTCTCCGCGTGTCAGCAGTTCAGATGGATAGAGCACAGCGATTCGACATACCTTACACTGGGATAGCAGCAGACAATATGGAATGCACTTAATTGATACTATTGGGTAGGAACGTTGGAGCCGATTTTGGGAAGCGATTTGTACCTTCAAATGCACAAGAGAAATATGGAGATCGTTAATGCAGTATTGATTGGGATTCAGTATTAGCTTCTTTCATTGAGGTGGGGATCGGATGGCTCCGTAAAGTAACCCTGGTTGATAAGAGATATGGAACACCTCTTCAAGAAAAAGAAATAAATATACTTAAGGTTTTGGAAGAAAGGATCAGACAGTGCTATGGAAAGTCACAATGTAGCCAGGAGGGATTTAACAATGGACTTAGAAAAATTAAAAGGAGGTATGAGAAGGCATGAGAGAGCCGCATTAAGATAGGTGAAAAACAGGAGGATGACGAGAGAGAGTGGGAGAGATCAGAGATAAAAGAGGAAACTTGTTTGTAGTGCAAGGAAGCAGTGACACTTTGATACTTTGCTTCGGGATTCACCAGTCAGTGAGACCTTGATGAATGTGGATACAGCGAAAAAATGCAGGTGAGCTGAGGCATGCAGACACTTAGAATTACGACCTAGAAGCTGGGAATACATGAAGATAAACCATTTCCCGGTGCTGGAAGGTATGTAATCCAGGTAATTATAGAAAGCGAGCGAAGATGTTGCAGCGCTTTTGGACATGACATTTGCATCATCACTGTCCACAGAAGTAGTACGGGAGGATGGGAGAATGGCAAATGTTACTTCTTTGTGCAGAAAATGTAATAGGGATAGTCTTGGATAGGACCCTGGTCAGACCCTACTTAGAGTACTGTGCTTAGTTCTGGTCACCTGACTACAGGAAGGATGTGGAGCGATTTAACATCTTAAAGTAGTTTTGAAATTTTGCAGGACACGGTATTTGCTCCTGATGTTTGTCTGGATGGGAACATTTGAGATGTCCGCTCCGGTGAAAACACAACGCATCCTCCGCTCTGCGACAATAGCTTCGAACCGCTAATTCTCCCGTTGCGCCGTCTACGTCATCCACGAACCTACTTATATTTAAATCCGTTTATGTTTTCCTGGAAATTATATATCATTTTTATTATTTTTTCTTTCTTTACTTTACCATTGTCAGGTTTGAAATACAATGTGCTACTGCTGGAAAAGCGGATGTTCATGTACTTACACCCTGGATGCCCACGACAGTAAACCTGAACACGAACTGAAAAGTTCAGTTTCAAGTTCATCCCAAACATTGGAGCCCAAACGATGTTTCTGCCCAGGATTGAACTGGGGACCTTTCGCGTGTGAAGCGAACGTGATAACCACTACACCACAGAAACTGTGCAAAGCGCTCAATACTCTGCGCTATTGAGCAATGACCCGAGGCACCCCCCCCCACCCTGCTCTGCAATACAGCAGGAAGAACAAGTCATTGTCCACCGTTCCTCTTCGCTTTCAGTGACAATTATTACATTTATGTGACATATACAGTTACATGCATTAACAATTCCCTGTGGGGTGCTGGTCAGGGCGTGACATGTAACAGGTAACTGAACTATGTTGCTTATATACAGCAAGAATTCAAACAGCAAACACGAGGAAATCTGTAGATGTTGGAATTTCGAGCAACACACATAAAAGTTGCTGGTGAACGCAGCAGGCCAGGAAACATCTCTAGGTAGAGGTACAGTCGATGTTTCGGGCCGAGACCCTTCGTCAGGGCTAACTGAAAGAAGAGCTAGTAAGAAATTTGAAAATGGGCGGGGGAGGGGAAGATCCAAAAAGATAGGAGAAGACAGGAGGAGGAGGGATGGAGCCAAGAGCTGGACAGGGGATTGGTAAAGGGATATGAGAGGGTCATGGGACAGGAGGCCCAGGGAGAAAGGAAAGGGGAAGGGTGAAGCCCATGGGCGAAGGGTATAGTGAGAGGGACAGAGGGAGAAAAAGGAGAGGGAGAAAAAGTATTTTTCTCTCTCTCCTTTTTCTCCCTCGCTCTCCTGTCTTCTCCTATCATTTTGGATCTCCCCCTTCCCCTACCACGAGGTTGCGCTCCAGCTCACGGACTAAATTCAACGGCGCCTTTAAGATTTCTCACCCTGTCTCTCTCGTCCGTTCTCATCACCTCAGATTACAAGTTAATTGAAAGTAACTGAACAACGTGCCGATACACTTATAGACAACAGGACGCGTTACAAGCCGGAGTTACTTGTGAGATAATACCAGTTGTAGAATAATGAATCACGGCCAATCGTCACACCGAATCCACACTAACACCAGACACACCATCACACTGATATTTCACTGATGATCATGTTCCAATCTGACCCGTCGGATCGCAACCAGACAAAGACATGAAAGGCCAGTTATACGACCGATTGTGAAGGAAATTTATATTGGGAACAACAACCTTCAGGCAAGTAGATCAAATCAAGGTCCCAGTGGAGGGATCGCATTGCAGCTAGAGGGATCTGACCATTGGAAATGGAAGATCAGCACGTCAGTAGAATCGGGGGAGGTGTCCTCTCTTTAGCAGAGGCTTGGTGAACACGGGACATGTGAGAATTATTTTATAATTCTGTCCTGAAATAGTGGAGCTTCATGTTGAGAGAGAGGGATAGAGATATCAGCATCTCGATACCATTTCTGGCCATTGAGGCCACGATTAATATCTCTTTTGTTCGCGTGGGCCTGAAACAATTCGCCGTTGTAAGTAAACATTGAGCTTAATCGACAGCACAGCGAACCAAGGTGAGGTGCAATTACAGTGTTTCTGAGGCATGGCTTCAGGAAAGGTCGGGTTCGTTGTTTCACTGCTTGGTTAATTGAATTGAGAAGACAGGAATGTGTTGGGCTTGTGATGTCCTGATTCAACAAAGAAACCGCCTGTTCAGGCACGTTCAACAAAGGGAAGTGAGGCTACGCGTGTTGAGCGAGAGAAGCAAACAGGGAGAATGTTTGCAGCCCCGCGGGCACATGCCTTTTAGTGAATAAGGTCAAAGGTGCATCGCTTCGAAGTTAAATGCAAGTAATAAACAGGGTGCTCAGCTTGAAAAACGCCCAGTGACCTGGGCGTTGCAAGCATTAAAATCACAAGTGCTCTAGGTGAGGCTCGAACTCACAGCCTCGGCATTTCTCCGCCGTGTACTGCCATATAAGTACCGCGCGCTAACCGATTGCGCCACTAGAGCCCAGCGCTGCAAACACTTGGTTGTAAATATCTGGAAAGCAAAACTGGAAGAAATTCCAATATCATGGAGCAAACAGCACAGAAATATACGTGAAAAGGCCGTTCGGCCCACAGTGTATTGCCGTGACATCTAAACAGCAAATCAAAGGTACTCAAACTCTAATTAATCCCTCCTTCCTACCATGTCCATATCCCTCGATCTTCCTGACATCCATGTGGATATCGAGTCATCAAAAGTGCGTATCAAATACCGCCTATAAATTTGCTGATGATGCAAACATTGTAGGTAGAATCTCAGATGGAGAAGAGAGGGCCTACGGGACTGAGATATGCCAACTAGCGGAGTGGTGTCGCAGCAACAACCTGGCACTGAACATCAACAAGACGAAAGAGGTGAGTGCGGACTTCAGGAAGGGTAAGACGGAGGAACACATTCCAATCCTCATGGAGGGATCAGAAGCGGAGACAGTGAGCAGTTTCAAGTTCCTGGGCGTCAAGATCTCTGAGGACTTATCCTGGTCACCACAGATCGATGCAGTTATAAAGAAGGCAAGAAAACGTCTATATTTCATCAGGAGTTTGTAGAGATTTGTTATGTCAACCAATGCACTGAAAAGCTTCTATAGATGTACATTGGGAAGCATTCTGACAGGCTGCATCGCTGTCTGGTATGGGGGGGGGGGGGTGGGGGGAATACTGCACACAACCGAAAGAAGCTGCAGAGGTTTGTAAAATTTGTTCCTCTCCATCGTGGATACTAGCCTACGAAGTACCCAGGACATCTTCCAGGAGCAGTGCCTCAGAAAGCGTCCACTATTAAGGACCTCCAGTACCCAGGACATGCCCTTTTCCCACTGTTACCATCAGACAGGAGGCACAGAAGCGTGAAGGTACACACTCAGCGATTCAGAAACAGGTTCTTCCGCTCCGCCATCCGATTCTTAAATGGACATTGAACCCATAAACACTACCTCTATTTTCAAATATATATTATTTCTGCTTTTTTACACAATTTTTAATCTATTCGATATACGTATACTATCATTGATTTACTTATTTATTATTATTTATTTTCTTCTTCGATATTATGTATTACTCTGAACTGCTGCTGCTAAGCTACAAAATTTCACGACACATGCCGGCGATAATAAACACGATTCTTTTTCTGAATTCTGATTCTGATCTCTTTAAAGCCTCCAATGTTTTTGTTTCTAACACCGTACCGGGCAGTGCACTCCAGGCATCCACCACTCTGATCAAAAAAGCTTGACCTTGACATCTCCCCAGAATCTACCTCCTCCCATCCTCAATGCATGGCATCTGGTATTAGTTACTTCAACCCTGGGAAACCGACACACCCTGTCTACTCTAACTCTTCACCTCATAATCTTCTAAACCTCTACTAGATCTCCCCTCAGCTCCCGGTGCTCCAGAGAAAACAATCCATGTTAATCCAACCTTCCATAAACACACATACCCTTTAAACTCGGCCGCATCCAGGTAAACCTCCTCTTCAACCTCTTCAAAACCTAAACTTCCTTCCTACAGTAGGGCGACCGGAATTGTATGCAATACTCCAGAAATAGCCTAATCAGAGTTTTATAAATTTGCAACATAACCCCTTCACTTTTGAACTTAAGGCTTCGACTAATAAGAGCAAGTTTCATCTTATAAAAGCAAGGTTGATCGATGAACCTCCTTATCGATTTTCGCTTTCAGCTCAAGCGGGGATAACTTCAGGTTAAAAGGTACATTTATTATCAAATTATACAAATCTTCTTCTAATTCGGTTGGAAGTGAAACCTAGAGGGAAACAAAAGGCGGCAGGATCATCAACGCACATATCCTCCACCGCAGACGGAGATTAAAGTCCTGATATCAGTGGATTCAGCATTAATCGGGAACTCGGGATCAACCGCGTAGACAAGTGTTCCGTAGATTGAGCAGCCAAACTCAGTGATTTTATTGTTATAATGCTTCTCGTTGTGAACAATGAAAGTACAGTAGCCTCGGCCGGCAAATGTCCAATTAAATCGTCGCGTCATTGCATTACGTCAGAATGGAACAAAGAACGTCAACACATTACGCGACATCCTCTGAAACCTACACTTCCGCTGAACCTGTGTCCATCGTGTTAAATGCAGCTGATATGGAGAAATGGTTACCATCGTGAACACAAGTCCCTCGCCAATATGTTTTAATCTTCTGTATGAAGCATCTCTTCCTCCCCCGCTTCAAGGAGAGAATGAAGGATTCTCCGCTGATATCTGAAATGTTCCATGTTCCTGGTGAAACCCCTCTGCACCAGTTCCATTGCATTCACAGCAGGAAAGTTAAGATCTCTAATCAGACAAATATTATATATGCAATTTTGTGTGTGTTTCTTGGATTTACATCATCTGTAGATTTTCTTTTGTTTGTGAAGAACTATATATTCTTATGTCTTCACCTTTCTGGTCAGTGAAGGCAGATATTCGGAATGTGTTCAGCAGCAAGTTATCGACCGGCGTCTGAAAACGTTGCTTGTGTTTGAACATCTGTTTTCTTGTCCTTCTCTACAACACGAGAACGTCGTCACTCTTTGTGAATCTCCCAGCCCTTGTCATCCATGGACGGTATTTATCTGTGCCTGCCCTTCTCCGACCAGCAGACAAACTGATCAATTTCATTGCATATCTGACGACCCGTTGACTTTTGACTGCAACCAGCATCAAGACATAGTGAAAGGCTCTTTTTATGTGCCGTTCAGTTCAGACCATTCAACACATCGAGTTAACACATCAGGAAAAATAAATAGGATATATATTGTTCTGTTGTATTTACAGCGAAAGGACGGCTAAGATTACCAAATAAGTAAATACGAATATCTACCTCACTGTTAGCAACGCTACCAATTTCGAGCATCTGAAAAGCCCATTTCATTGTTGGTACAAATGCGATGAATGTAGATGCTCTGTCGGTTTAAGTATTTGCACCAATTTCAGAGATATGTGTGCAGTGACTGAATTGTTTTGCTTCATAGTGGTGTGAATTTGATGACAGGCGGTTTACTATACGAGGGACTGCATCAATACGCAGCGCATACAAAATTCTGGAGGACCTCCGAAGGTCAGGCAGCAATAGAAATGAATAAACGCTCGACATTTCGGGTCACGGCTTTCAACAGGACTGGAAAGGAAAGGGGAAGATGCCCAAATACGAAGTTTGCGGGAGGAGAGGAGAACAAACTAGAAGGTGTTAGATGGCGCCAGGTGGATGGAATAGAGGAGCGAAATAAATGGCCTGGGATGATAAGCGGAAAATGCCAATAGGAAAGTGTCCAACAGGAGAGATGTCACAATGGCGGGGGCATTGGGAGCAAGGGTGGACCCAAATGCTAGACACATCTTGTGAGGTTACTTAAATTGAGTTTATTGTTTGATACAAGGAAAGCAAGGCAAAAGCAGGAATAGCGAACTGGACAAGGACTCAGGACTATGACTAGGCTCGGACTAAGGGTCTGGGCTTGGACTCGGAATCGGATCCCAGAACTAGAGGAGACATGAAGAGGCTAGGGTATGGACTCCGAGCCAGAGACTGGGCAAGGACCCAGTACCTGGGTCTGGCCTCGGGCTCGGAGCCCAGAACCAGGCAAGGACGTGACATGGGCTAGGGAGAGGAGGAACATGGGAACACAGAGCCTCGGTCTCGGGAGAGCAGGTAATGGAACCATGGACACATACACAGAACACAGTCGGGACCCCTCCTTGGGTACAGGACATAGGGCCGGGACTCATGACCCCCCGCGGGGCAACGGCAAGACGGCCTGACTTACCCCACGGAGGCGAGGACACGACAAAACAGGACATGATCCCCCGCGGGACAACGGCACGACGGCCCGACTTACCCACAGAGGTGAGGACAAGACAAGACCAACACGAAAGAACACCAGGCAGTACCTATTTAGCTCCAGCGATAGAACTAGACCGAGGTGCCGGCGAGGGCTGCAGACGAAGACTAGAGGCGAGAGGGGCAGAGAAGGGATTCGGACGGGGAGGAGGATAGGACAGGAACCACAGGCCGCCAGGGAAGGGACTTGACTCGAAACTTGGATGCCGCCAGGAACAGGACTTGACTTCGTACTTGAATGCCCCCAGAGCCAGGACATGACTTGGAGCCTCCGGGTAGAGGGAGCTCTCGACTCGGCCCGGGAACAGTAGACAGCGGTTCTTGATTCCCTCTGGCTGGTTAACTGACGGACCCACCTCGGTGAGGAATCTTTGCAGGCTCGCTTTGGCGAGGTAACTTGACAGGAGTGCTCCGGTGAGGAAAGTTGAATTACCGGCACTCGCTTCGGGCGGAGACTAGACTTGCTTCGGCCAAATGACATTGGCACGCCGTACCTTTAGTGACTTTGCAGACTCTCCCGCGCCGAACAGCTGAAAGCCGGAGACTATGAACTACCGGTTCAGCCAAGAGTAAATTGCCTCTAATCACCAAGGCCGACGGAGACGGGAAAATATGGAACCAAAGGGAAACAGGCAGTCAACGGTCCGGATCGAAACATAAACGGAGTAAATGAAAAGAGACCCCGATCTGGACCATGACAAGGTGTGGTCTCACCAGGGCCCTGTACAGCTGCAGAAGGACCTCTTTGCTCTTATACTCAATTCCCCTTGTTATGAAATCCATCATACCATTAGCTTTCTTCACTGCCTGCTGTACTTGCATGCTTGCTTTCAGTGACTGATCCACAAGAACACCTAGATCTCGTTGTGCTTCCCCTTTTCCTAACTTGACTCCATTTAAATAATAATCTGCCTTCCCGCTCTTACCACCAAAGTGGATAACCTCACATTTATCCACATTAAACTGCATCTGCTATGCATCTGCCCACTCACCCAGCCTGTCCAATTCACCCTGCATTCTCATAACATCCTCCACACATTTCACACTGCCACCCAGCTTTGTGTCATCGGGAAATTTGCTAATGTTACTTTTAATTCCCTCATCTAAATCATTAATATATATTGTAAACAGCTGCGGTCCCAGCACTGAACCCTGCGGTACGCCACTGGTCACCGCCTGCCATTCCGATAGGGACCCGTTAATCTCTACTCTTTTCAGTCAGCCAGCTAATTTACAATCCATGTCAGTACTCTGCCCCCAATACCACGTTCCCTAATTTTGCCTACTAATCTCGTACGTGGGACTTTATCAAAGGCTTTCCGAAAGTCCAGATGCACTACATCAACTGGCTCTCCCTTGTTCATTTTCATAGTTACATCCTCAAAAAATTCCAGAAGATTAGTCAAGCACGATTTCCCCTTCGTAAATCCATGCTAACTCGGGCCAATCCTGTTACTGCTATCCAGCTGTTTCGTAATTTCATATTTTATAATTGACTCCAGCATCTTTCCCACAACCGACGTCAGGCTAACCAGTCTATAATTCCCTGTTTCTCTCTTCCTCCCTTCTCGAAGAGAGGGACAACATTTGCCACCCTCCAATCCACAGGAACTGATCCTGAATCTATAGAACATTGGAAAATGATTACCAATGCGTCCACGATTTCTAAAGCCACCTCCGTCAGTACCCTGGGATTCAGACCATCAGATCCTGGGGACCTATCAGCCTTCAGACCCAACAGCCTATCCAACACCGTTTCCTGCCTAATATAAATTTCCTTCAATTCATCCATTATCCTAGGTCTTTTGGCCACTATTACATCTGGGAGATTGTTTGTGTCTTCCCTAGTGAAGACAGATCCAAAGTATCTGTTCAACTCCTCTGCCATTTCCTTGTTCCCCGAAATAATTTCAGCCGCTTCTGTCTTCAAGGGCCCAATTTTGGTCTTAACTATTTTTTTTTCCTTTTCATATACCTGAAGAAGCTTTTACTATCCTCCTTTATATTCTTGGCTAGTTTACCTTCGTACCCCATTTTTTTTCTCCACGTATTGCCTTTATAGTTACCTCCTGTTGCTGTTTAAAAATTTCCCAATCCTCCGGCTTCCTACTAGTTTTTGCTATGTTATACTTCTTCTCTTTTATTTTTACTCTGTCCATTCTTTCCCTTGTCAGCCACGGCCTCCCCTTACTCCCGTTAGGATCTTTCCTCCTCATTGGAATGAACTGATCCTTCACCTTCCGCATTATTCCCAGAAACACTTGCCATTGCTGTTCCACTCTCATCCCTGCTAGGGTATTGTTCCATTGAACTTTGGCCAGCTCCTCCCTCATAGCACCATAGTTCCCTTTGTTCAACTGTAATACTGACACTTCCGAGTTTCCCTTCTCACTCTCGAATTGTAGATTAAAACTTATCATATTATGGTCACTACCTCCTAATGGCTCCTTTACCTCAAGGTTCCTGATCAAATCCAGTTCATTGCACAACACTAAATCTAGAATTGCCTTTTCTTCTCTGGTAGGCTCCAGTACAAGCTGTTCTAAGAATCTGTCTCGGAGGAACTCCACAAACTCCCTTTCTTGGGGTCCAGCACCAACCTGATTCCTCCAGTCTACCTGTATGTTGAAGTCACCCATAACAACTGTAGAATTACCTTTGCGACATGTCAATTTTAACTCTTGATTCAGCTAACACCCTACATCCAGACTACTGTTTGGGCGCCTGTAGATAACTCCCATTAGGGTCTTTCCACGCTTGGAATTTCTCAGTTCTATCCACACTGACTCTACGTCTCCTGATTCTATGTCCCCCCTCGCAAGGGACTGAATATCATTCCTCACCATCATTGCCACCCCACCCCCTCTGCCCATCAGTCTGTCCTTTCGATAGGACGTATACCCTTGAATATTCATTTCACAGGCCCTGTCCACTTGAAGCCATGTCTCTGTTATTCCCACAACATCATGCTTACCAATTTCCAACTGTGCCTCAACCTCATCCACTTTATTTCTTATACTCCGTGCATCCATATACAATACTTCTAATTCATTATTCCCTTCACCTCCCATATCAGTTCCTATTTCACTTGGCCATACTGTACGATCCCTTCTTGAACTTTCCGCTCTGTTGATTCTGCTATCTTTCTTAACTTTTCTTATTCTCACTTTCCCTTTATCTCCATCCTTATGTTTCCAGTTCTTCCACTCCCCCCCCCCCATCTACTTAGTTTAAACACACCCGTGTTGCAGAGTCAAACCTGCCTGCCGGACTGCTGGTGCCCCGTTTATTAAGGTGCAAACCGTCCCTCTTGTACAATTCATCCTTACCACAAAACATGCCCCAGTGGTCCAAGAATGTAAACCCTTGCTTCCTGCCCCAGTTCCTCAACCACACATTCAGATCCATTATCTCCCTGTTCTCGACCACTCCAGCACGGGGAACTGGAAGCAAACCGGAGATAACCACCCTGGAAGTCCTGCTTTTCAGCCTTCTTCCAAGTTCTCTGAAGTCGCGCTGTAAAATGTCTTTACTCTTCTTCCCCACGTCATTTGTGCTGACATGCAACACCACTTCCGGATGTTCAGCTTCACTCTTGAGGATTCCCTGCAATCGGTCCGTGACATCCTGGTTCCCGGCACCAGGACACTGTTGTCCTAGAACACTGTTATTCTAAAATGTTTTAATGCGATTTTCAGTTCAGTGTGTTGTTTTACATGCCGAGCTCCAAAAAGTCTTTCAGCATTTTGTCCAACATTGTCAGCCCATTCCTCGTTTTCACACAGAATTCCCAGATCATTCTCTGGGACTGGGAGACATTCTACACAAACAGACTGAGGAAAAGCGGGGAATCCTCTGCCGGGGTTCCCTTCACTGGGAGTTCTGTGATTTCTTGTAATCAGTGAACTTGATGAGTGACAGGCTGAGTGAAAGCGAATGGAGAGGACATACCTCCACAGTGACAGGACATCCCGGTGACCATGACCACGGGAATAGTCACTGGGCAACCTCTTCACCCATTAAGGAAATTTCCGAGTGCATTCATAGAAACATAGAAAACATACAGCACGATACAGGCCATTCGGCCCACAGAGCTCTGCCGAACATGATCCCTACCTTCGAACTGCCTAGGCTTTGCCCATAGCCCTCTGTTTTTCTGTGCTCCATGTAGCCATGCAGGAGTCTCTTAAAGACCCTATAGTTTCCGCCTCTGCCACCGTCGCCTGGCAGCCCATTCCACGCACTCACCACTCTCAGAATAAAAAAACTTACCCCTGGTATCTCTTCTGTACCTACCCCCAGCAGCATAAACCTGTGTCCTCTTGTGGAAACTATTTCAGCCCTCGGAAAAAGCCTCTGACTATCCACACGATCAACGCCTTTCAACATCTTATACACCTCTATCAGGTCACCTCTAATCCTCCGTCGCACTAAGGAGAAAAGGCCGAGTTCACTCAACTCATTCTCATACGGCACGCTCCCCAATCTAGGCAACATCCTTGTAAATCTCCTCTACACCCCTTCTATGGTTTCTACATCCTTCCTGTAGTGAGGTGACCAGAACTGAGTACAGTATTCTAAGTGGGGTCTGACCAGGGTCTTATATAGATGCAACATTACCTCTGGGCTCTTAAACCCAATCCCTCGATTCATGAAGGCCAATGCATCGTATGCCTCCTTAACAGCAGAGTCAACCTACGTAGCACCTTTGAGTGTCCTATGGACTCGGAGCCCAACATCCCTCTGATCCTCCACACCGCCAAGAACTTACCATTAATGGTATATTCTGACATCATATTTGACCTACCAAAATGAGCCACCTCACACTGATCTGAGTTGAATTCCATCTGCCACTTCTCAGCCCGGTTTTGCATCCTAACAATGTCCTTTTGTAACCTCTGACAGCCCTCCATACGATCCACAACACCACCAACCTTTGTGTCATCAGCAAATTTACGAACCCATCCCTCCACTTCCTCATCCATGTCATTTAGAAAACTCACAAAAATATTAAGGTTCCCAGAACAGATCCCTGAGGCACACTACTGATCACCAACATCCATGCAGAATATTACCCGTCTACAACCACATTTTGCCTTCTGTGGGCAAGTCAGTTCTGAATCGACAGAGCAATGACCCCTTGGTTCCCATGCCTCCTTACTTTCTCAATAAACCTTGCATGGGGAACCTGATCAAATGCCATGCTGAAATCCATATACAGTACACTACAACTATGGCTCTACCTTCGTCAATGTGTTGAGTCACATCCTCAAAAAAATCAATCTGGCTCGTAAGGCACGACTTGCCTTTGACAAAGCCATGCTGAATATTCCGAATCATATTATGCCTCTTCAAATGTTCATAAATCCTGCCTTTCAGTATCTTCTCTATCAACTTACCAACCACTGAAGTAATTCTCACTGGCCTATTATTTCCTGGCTATCCCTACTCCCTTTCTTGAATAAGGGAAAAACATCCGCAATCCACCAATCCTCTGGAATCTGTCCCGTCCTCATTGAGAATGCAAAGATCATTGCCAGAGGCTCAGCCATCTCATCCCGCGCTTCCCAAAGTATCCGAAACTTCTGAAATGCCTGCTTCGCTGCCACTGCTACTGTGCGATGGAGAATCTCCGCAGGGAAAGGCCCCAAATCCTCGGCTTTGCCTATTACCTGTTGCCGGGGCCGGGGTCGAAGCGCTCGGCAGAGATGGCGCTCGGTGCTCAGTGTCGAAGGGGTGGGCGGAGGCTCGAAGTTTTCGGACGGACTCAGAGTCGGACTGCGGTCGGGTGCTTCCAGGATGCTGCATCGGCAGCTTTGCGGCACTGGAAGCTTATGGCAGGGAGAGTTTTTCTTCCTTCTACCGTCTGCGTGAGATGATGGGACTTTCGAGAGACATTGTGACTTTTTTTTAATCGTGCCCATGGTCTGTTCTTCATCAAATTACGTTATTGTTTTGCACTGTTGTAACTATATGTTATAATTATGTGGCTTTTGTCAGTTTTTTTTTAGTCTTGGTTTGTCTTGTATTTCTGTCATATCATTCTGGAGGAACAAATTGTAATATTTCTTAATGCATGCATTACTAAATGACAATAAAAGAGGACTGCATGTCCTCATAATCTAATCTAATCTAATATTCCAAGCCCCAAGATGGGAATCAGGTGCCTATGATTAGCCCAACCGAAACAAGGGACAGCCGGATGACCCGGAGTCCTGAGTCCACGGACCGGACCGTGAAACGGAATGCGGACTTCGTAGACCGGACCATGACACCTAACAAACTCTACCCCATCTAAACCCCTCACTCTCGGGAGAGGCCAATCAATATCTGGGAAATTAAAATCTTCCACCACAACAACCCTGTTATTATTACACCTTTACAGAATTTGTCTCCATATCTGCTCCTCGATGTCCCTGTTACTATTGAGTGGTCTATAAAAAACACCCAGTATAGTTATTCACCCCTTCCTATTCCAACCTTCCACCCACAGAGACTCCGTAGACAACCTGTCCACGAGTTCCTCCTTTTCTGCAGCCGTGACACTATCTCTGATCAACATGCCACGCCCCCACTTCTTATCGCTCCCTCCCTGTCCTTTCTGAAACTTCTCAAGCCTGCCACTTGAAGTAGCCATTCCTGCCCCTGCACCATCCAAGTCTCTGTAATGGCCACAACATCATAACTCCAAGTGCTGATCCATGCTCTATCTGCTTTATTCATATTACTCCTCGAATTAAAATGGACACATCTCAAGCAATTGGTCTGAGCGCGTCCCCTCTCTATCATCTGCCTGTCCTCCCATTCGCAATCTCTCCAAGCTTCTTCACCAATTCCGGAAATTTCTAGGTGCATTTATTTGCAACACAGAATAACTGTGAAAATTACAAATCAGAATATTATTAACGGCACTGAGCACAAGCGCAAGGGAACAGGGCCTTTGACCTTTCTAGTCAAGGGCGAATTAATTTTTCTGCCTAGTCCTATTACCTGCACAACCACCCACCGGACAACGCCTAACCATATATTTTCCAATGTTCTCTTCGATGTCGAAATCGAACCCGGATCCACCACTTCCACAGGCAGCCCGTTCCGCACTCTCATCACCTCTCCCTCCTCAGTTTCCCTTAATATATTCAGCTTTCACCCATAATCTGGGAGCTCTGAGGTGGGGGCAAAAAATGGGGTGAAGAAGGAAGGCGGACGGGAAAGGGGATTCGGGACGCGACCCTTCATCGTTGCGTCTTTTGTAAACATCTGAGAAGTTTAATTAATTATGCATAGTTTTAGAGATGCTTCATTCATTCTTGACGGGGCCACAGTCATTTGGAGTTACATTGCCGAATACATGATGCAAGAATGACGTGTCTCCCGCAATGTCAGATTTTCCAGTTGTTTGAATCTCACAATTACATCACCACTAATGAAATTTAGGCTGCCCTGTAGGAATTGTACTCTGCTGTTGCTCGTGGGAAGTGTTGAAACACGTCCCCGTGGAGCTCGGAAATGCTATAAAGACTCAGGTAAACTGCCATGCCAGTGTTCCACTCGGAAAGACTGCCGAGAAAATCATCGGCAGAAATGTGGCAAACATTTGCAAGTGACAGTGGAATATTGTACGTGATTATGGCAGCCATTGGAGTTCCTGGTAAGCGAGATTAATGCTTTCAATTCTGTCACTCCTTGTGCGCGCTGCTGACGCTCTCGTAACGGTAATTTTGCCAGCTATGGTAAGTGTAAAACAGATACGATCGGGGAATCCGCTTCATGAAGGTAAATATTTGAAGCCAGATCTGCCTTTTAATGAAGCATCAAAGTATTATGATTTGAGCTTTAAGGAGTCGCCGTGCACAAGTTTTGAGAACTATTTTGGGCGGCCAGGTTGTGCAGTGGTAAGCACAACGCTTTACAGTACTAGCTCAATACCCGCCGCTGCCTGTAAGGAGATTGTACGCTCCCATCGTGACCGCGCGCGTTTCCTCCGAGTGTTCCTGTTTCCTCCCACAGTCCAAAGCCGTACCGGTTGTTAGATTAGTTGTAAATTGTCTCATGATTAGATAGGATTAAAATGGGGAATTGCTAGGCCTACCCTGGGCTGTATCTCAGTAAAGTAAAGGAAGTATTATTGATATGAACTGATAGATTAATAGATGTCTAATTGTTAGTTACAGTCCAGCGTGGAGCATATAGTCTAATGGTCCTGCAGCAATGTGCACTCTGCACTATGGGACCCCATCGCTGCGGGCTATTCTCCAATATCTGACAACTCGGTTCACCACTATTGGGATTGACAATCACTAGAATTACAATCGGGGTGTTGGGAGCCACCATCACCATTGACAGCAAAGGTAAGGATATAAGAGGAGGCAGATAATGGGGTCTGCAATAAAAGGGCAAAATGCTGGAGGAAGTCAACGGGTCAGGCAGCATCTTTGGAGACAAAGGAAATTCGACGTTTTGGGTGGGGAATATTGTGTCTGTCGCTATACAGGGCTGCGACCTGGGTCGTAAATCACCTATCTACTTCACAAATGCTGCCTGAAACCAATGAGCCGGTGTTTTGATCGATCCAATCCAACTTTAACCCAAAAAGGGAGGTTCCCGAGGTGTTTACTTTGGATGACAAGCTCTGACCCAATGCATGTTATTTCGTTAAGAGATTTGATTTCGCCATCAGATCCAAGGAACGATAATTCAGTTGGTGTCCGTTTTTTTTTTTGACAACACAGTGAATTTACTGGCGATTATCATCCTGCCCCGGGGTAAATGCGGCCTCTCCACCTGCACCACTCGTTACCTGGTGGCTATGGCGGTGGCGGATCTACTGGTCATTGTCACTGAAGTAATCCTGAGTCAAATCAAATATCATTACTTCCCACTGAGTTTCCTGGACATCACTCCTGTGTGCGCTGTTATCCACGTCCTCCGTCGAATAACCACAAATTGTTCAGTCTGGTTCACCGTCACATTCACCTTTGATCGATTTGTCGCCATTTGTTGCCAGAAGCTGAAAACTAAATATTGCACCGGGAAAACTGCGGCTGTGGTGCAAATAACAACCGGACTTCTTCTGTGTCTGAAAAATATTCCGTTTTACTTCGCAACGGAACCTGGGAAGATTATTGACAACCTCCCGTGGTTCTGCGGTCCCAAGCCAAGTTACTTCACTGACAAAGGTTGGCTTGGACTCGACTGGTTCGATACTGTTTTCACACCATTGCTCCCATTCGCTATAATTCTGCTGCTCAACGCTCTGACAGTCCGGCACATATTGGTGGCCAGTCGTGTCCGCAGGGGGCTCAGAGGTCAGAGCAAACGGGAGAACAGTAGAGACCCGGAGATGGAGAACAGGAAGAGGTCTGTGGTTTTACTTTTCACCCTCTCTGGCAGCTTCATCCTCCTGTGGCTGACGGTTGTCGTAGAATTCGTCTATTACCAGGTCAAAGGGACAGGACAGGCCAGCATTGGTTCCGAAAATATTTTGGCACAAGTTGGCTACGCGTTAGCGAACGTAAGTTGCTGCACCAACACCTTTATCTACGCAGTGACTCAGTCCAAGTTCAGGGAGCAGGTAAAGACCGCGATGAAGTATCCAGTCACCTCAGTAGTCCGGTTCTTTAAAAAAACTGCGAAATGAGCTCAGCCCAACAGCCCAGGACCTGGTCCTTGCTCTGCGCTTTCTCATCTCCAATTGTGGGGGCGGAGCTGAACGCCCAGTCATCAGCAAGAGTCGCGATCTCCCAGCGTCCAGCGCTACATTCATTCCCGTATTCCCCAGGTTCAGCGCCACTCAGAGCACGGGAACGACTCTCATATTTTGTGTGTCTGTATTCACAATAATAAAAAGTACATTTCCAAACAGTCAGTCAGCTGGACAGAGTACATGCAAATAAATATTGTTAAACTTTCATGTCGGAAACCTCCCATTCTTTTGTGTTATTATTATCATTAATAATAATGATGATAATACATTTCTGCAATAGGCAGCATGTTCAAAAGAAATTGTGCATCCAAGATGCTTCTACTTTTTAGTAACTGTAATTCGGAATTATGTTTTAGACCGGGCGTCAGTGTTATACATATGTCTTTGTGCCAATGAGGACTGAAGGAGGGTGGGGTGATAGAAATAGACAGAGAAGGGAGGAAGCATGTGTGTGTGTGTGTGTGTGTGAGAGAGAGAGAGAGAGATGAGGGGGATTAGAGAAGGAGGGCTGACAGGCAGGCAGACGCGTGATACATGCACAGAAACAGACAGACAGCGGAAAAGTCAGACAAGAGTGACAGGCGGGCAAACGGGCGGAAATACCAATATTCCTTTCATGGACCTCACAAGAACTGAGTGTACCGGGCTTGCGGAAGGTGAAATGCAGTTACCCAGTCTCGTTTTTAATGCTGCTGGAACCATGCCTCCGGTCAGAGATCAGGCGTTGAGGATGGAGACTGAATAACATGCACACGCGGGAACCAGGAGTCAAGGCGATCATGCAGTATTGCTTTGTGTTTTCTTGGAGAAAGACTCCACATTGTGAGCATCGAGCGCAGAAAACGGTTTTGTCACTGCCGATATTTCCGACGTTCTTAATAGTTTTAATTTCCTGCAACATCTCTGACTTGCATTTCACGGCTGGAGTGTATTTCCCCCCTTGCCTACAGACGTCGTCATAAACCACTAAACAGGCAACTTTTAAAATGGCCAAACATCATTAGATATCTATTTGCCCAAGCGTTAACCTCCACTTCCACATTGCAAATAGAATTCGCTTATTTCCTCATATTTCGCGGACAGGAGACATTCCCTCGGTTTTGGTTGTGTAGATCCAACTTGACATACAGACCTCCCTGTTTATTTTAGGTGGACGGGCTCCGCAACAACTCAGCTCCAACTTGTCTCCACTCCGCTCGCTCCAATTTCGCCTCCGACCCCAACTTCTCACGGAACACCTTCAGAACTCCGGCCTGCGGAGCATGCATGAAAGTGATTGATGGAAATTACAGAAAGGCGAGGAGCAGCAGGCTTTGACTCACATCCCTACACATGCCAGTCAGTAAAACAGATACTTACCTCTCTCTTTCCAGTGAATTGGATATATTTCTATTTGCGGAATTTGTATTCATGCTCATAAACTAGGCTTTCACGTTCTATTGCATAATCTGATGTGCGTCCTGACCTTCGTTCTGGAATTTAAGCCAACTCCTGATACCCGTCCCCTATATCCACACAACATGACGATCCTCGCAGATATTCAAAGATCTCCAGTCAGTTCCAAACTCCTGTTACCCGTCCCCTTTATCCACAGAACATGACGACCCTCACAGAAATCCGCACAGTTCGAAACTTTGGTTACCCGTCCCTTACACCCACACAAAATGACGGCCCTCACAAAGCTCTAATTAGCTCGAAAAGCATGGCGATTAAATTATCGGTCACGCTATATTTTGACTAAATCTCACCTTTATGGAAATGGTTACAATTTGCTCATAGGACAAACTTTATGCGCACCACAGAACAGGTGCAATTGTGCATGGCATGGACGTTATTCTGCATCTTCCGACACAAGGGTAGGATCACATTGAGATGCGGAAGGGTAAAAAAAATGAGTTTTATTCATAATAGACACAAAAAGAAACAGTAGAACCTACAACGTCTTGCAAAACTCGGACTAACTCGGCCAGAACTTCACTAGGCAAAGATCAGTCCCACTAACACCGAGGTGTTAGCACTAGCATTTTTAATATATTCCGCGGCATGAAGTAATCCACGCCCAGCTAATTAAAAGCCCCGACTCTCGACAAGCTTACCAGTAACTATTCTGATAAGAGAGAAAATTCGAAGGACACTTTCTTGGACACCAGCAAACTCTCGAGGAGAAGTCAGTGGAAGTACCCAAAGACAATTGCCGCTTATACATCAGCTAGGTAAGAACAACCTGTAGCACATATAAAAACCCGAAGCGCGACGATGCATTGTAATTATAATTAATAAAAGGCAGAAAATATGAAACATAAATAGCAAACAACAGAGACCACAGAATACCCCGACCTAATCCAAACCCTAAACGTAACCGTATCCTAACCTTACCCTAACCCTACCTAACTCTAATACTAAACCTACCCTAACCCAATACTCTCCGGTATCTTCAATCCCCCATACTCCTGAGTCAACACTGCACTGCCCTGTGCTCCTTTTAGCTTACGTACACCTCGAAGGGTTTGCTATAGTCCGGCAGACCCTAGTCTGGTGCTTGCTTCAGCGCATCTTTCGGAACCTTGAAGGCTCCTTGCCTGTCTTCAACCCACAGGACATTATCTCTTTCAAAACCGCTGTTCTGAGGACAGCATCACGGAGACGGTGTTCTGGGTTGCACTATTTGAAATCCCGCACAAACCCCTTCCTCGGGCCTCCCAGGTTTTGCGATAGGCAACGCTGGAGTATTACACGGACTTTGAGCCGGCCGAAGAGCACCCTTTCTGCAGGCCATTACGTTCCATATTTATCAGCACATTTATATACACCGTCCAGTCTTGTATTTGCCAATTCAAATTTGTTAATTTGAAGGAGTGGGTCACCTCAGGTCCGAGGCAATTTAGCAGCGTCGCACTCCAGTGGGTCGTTATGTTCTAAGGAATTCCTCCATTAGCTTCCCACGTATTGGTAAATCTAGCAATAAAATCACTAAATGTTTCTCCGTTCATTTGCATACATCTCGTGAGTTCTCCAAAATCACCTACTTGTTTAGCTATCAGGTTGCTTACAATCCCTTAGCCATCCTATCATCACATCCCTGGATGATACTGGGCCGTCTCCTGTCGAGTTCCCTGATGCATGTATTCTTACTTCAGGGATTTTCTCCGTTGCCGTCTGCCAAGGGACTATAATATTCTCGGTAGGGCCTGCATATCTCCCGGCAAGGGGTGAAAAATTCGCTGGTCTGGATCAACCGCTTCAGCACCGCCACGCGTTTCCGAATTGGGTGGGGAGCATAATTCCGAATTGGCTCAGCCGGGCTTAAAGGTTTTAAAATGGCCATATCTCACAAAACCAATATCTGACCCAACCCCTGACCTGCGGAACCGGCGGGCCCTGTTTCCGTCTCTGCCTTGGATCGAGTTCTGCTGACGAGACCAATCCATGTACCCGCCGAAGAATCTGGATTCTCCCTGCCCGTCCCGCGGTCTTGTGATTCTGACCTTTACACCGTTCCAAGCGCCGTCCCCCTGGTGGCGGCTGTCGTTGCCTCTGCCGCTGGTGATCACGTTGCTGAGACAAACCCAGAACCATTCCATGTGTTCGGGGAGCTCCGGATAAGGAGGTGGGGCGTTATCTGAGGGTACAGTCCGGTGCCTGAGACAGTCGGAGCAAAGGATCTCGATGGGTTACCGCTGCCCTCTGAGGGGCCTGGTTTTCTGCTTCCTTGCTGTTAACCTTTGGTGGTTAATGCTTTCTCGCCATCTCTTCCAATTTATTAAAACACCACATCATATATTCTAAGTCCCAGTTTGGATTCCTAACCCCAACTTCTGTTTCGTGTTTCCAGTACAGAATGTTCTTTAAATTGAAAGATCCACCATACAGGCAATCACCGCAAATATATGCATGCACATCACCGGAGAATGGCACAGAGTGCCTCGTGTCCCCTGTTTCCAAATAAACCTTGTCCACACGTTTGGCGGGGTCGGAGATTGACTTATGTAGCCGAGGAAACCCGAGTGTTTCATATATATTGCGTCAGGAAACCCTTCTGTCCACACCCAACAAATTCAACCGCATCCAAACCCCTTGTTCTAAGGAGTTGCGAGACAATATTAGTAATGTTAAAATCATCCGTCACAAAAACGTTATTATTATTCCACTGTTGCATAATATGCCTCCCTATCTGCTCCTCGATGTCTCTGTTACCACTAGAGGAAAAACACGCAAGGAGCAAGAACTCACCGCGTAATGTGGTGCTCCACCTGCCTTCCGCTGTCGTCGATGCCACTACAGAGCACCGAGCTACGTGCAGCTGGTTGACAACATGCTTTTAAAGCAAGCAAAATTATGAAGTACAGCTTGTCATTGAAGATTCCTCTTCTGCACTCCCACTTAGTCTTCTTCCCTGCAAACACTGGCGCGGTCAGTGTCAGTGCTTGGACTGGTTTAAAACAGATTGTGGGCCGGTAAATACAAAACAGCACATGAAACTTATTCGGCCTCTGTGAAGCTTGAAATACTGGCCGTTCCTTTGGATTTTATCGAAGCGGAGCGAGAAAGGAGCATGGGTAGTACCACGGAAACAGCGAGACAGCTGGTCATCCTGAGTAGGATAGGTTAACACATTTCCTTCCCGATCGTTGCCAGATGAGATGCCACCCCTTTCATTTATGCTCTGCCTCACGATAGCAGCTGAGAACGCCGCAGACAGGGGAATAAGTCCGAACAGTGGAATAAGAATTAAAGATTTATAGATCAAGGAAATTAGAATTAAAATGAGATTTACTTCTAATTTAGTGGAGACAACATGTTATGTACCCCCGGGGTTCGTTTTTGCTGTGGACTGTCACTTCAAGGCACAAGAAAGAACTGAGACTATCTTTTGGATTTCTGCTGAGAGAGAGACAGGGGCAAAGTCTGCCTTTCAGCCCGTGTTTACACTTTTACAAGGACACTGACTACTGCTGTCAGCTTCTGGGTTGCCATGGAAAGAGAGGGGAAGAGAGAGAGAGCAAAGATCAGCACGTAAGTCATCATGGTAACCGAGGGTGGAGTCATTTGACGGACAATCGATGTTATGGTTTCTCTGCAGCGCGTTTGCCTTTTACAAGGGCAGCTACAGACACAGAGAAACACATGCTCAGAGTCAAGATGGATTCGGTCATTGAAAGACACCAGTGAGTCGGTCGCCGGTTTAAACTTTCAGTGACCCGAAAAGGAGTGAGTTGAGATCGATCCTGAGTATTGATAAATGACTCCCACAACTTGTCTGCAACTAGAACAAGTTTGCAGGAAGAGAACAGAAGAGAGATAGGTTTGAAACAGAAGAAACCGAGTGACAAAGAGGTCACTCACTGTTTGGACTCGCTCTCTAAGTAGCCTGTAAGGGTGAGTTTGATTCTATTCGAATGCGAAACTGTGATTGTCAATTTGTTAATCCGCAGGAGTGGGTTCTCTGGTGAGGGGGAAACCTTTGTGAATACCACTTGTGTGTTACCCTTGTCTGGGTGTGGTAGTTCACTGATGAAAGGCACCCCTGTGGCAAATCACGGTTGGATTTATTTCGTATGTCGTGGAACTGGATAGGTGGCTATCACAGTTGTGTGTTTGGGGCAACCTTGTGTGGAAACTACCTGTGTCTGATAATCCTTGCCTGGGATGGTAGTTTTACCACTTGAAGACGGTACCACAGTGATAGAATACTGTTGGTGATAATCCATACGTGGATTCTGTTGGAGTACCCTGTGGCCACCACTTTGGGATGTCCCGTAGCTGAATTCGGTTGCGGTACCAGTTGTGTTGGAAGGATATTCGTTGACGATCACTGTCGGTGATATTTCGTGTGTGGAGTGGAAAAACTTCGGGGATAAAACCTACTTTTGCTATTTTGTATTGTTGTCGTGGAATCTGTGGAATATCGACGTAATTGTCTTCTCTCGGCATTTGCCCTGGAGTACAAATATCTCTCTCCATCACTGCTCAACTCAACACCACGAAATGAACTGGACTTTACTCATCATTGTAAGACTGTATCCATTTACCCCTAGGGTTGAAGAAGCTTGTTTATATATATATATATTTCCACACTTATATACATATAATGTCTACTAACCTGTTTAATGTATCTGAATTTACATGACTGTATGGCGTAGTTATTAACAAACAGCATTAGTTAATAGCAATACCAGACTCCAAAGTGTTTTCTATTTCTACCTTGGTACCCTTACTGGCCGCCCCTGCCGTCCTTTTTTCAGCCTGGACGCAGAGCACCTGTCTCCCCCTTTCAGCTAGGAGAACGGTTTTCCTTCCCAACTTGGAAGGCACCTTTCTGTCTTGCTTCTCCTTTCCCGCCGAGGGTTCTTCTTTTTATTTTGATCCTGCTCCTATAGCCTCTCATTTTCAGCCAGGAGACTAAATTGAGGATTTCATCCTCGTCAACAAACTGTTGCGGATAAATGTCAGGAGCAGCAGACAGAATAAATCAGGTCGACTCAGAGAATTGCTTCAGACTAAAGGACTTTATTACATGATATCATGGAGAGCCTCTGTACCTAAAAGGGATGCTTCGGGGCTCTGCTTAGCTCTCAGACACGCTTCATTATATAGACACAACATACGTAACTAAAAACACTTAACAAACAACGTGACTTTGAACTTAGAACTAGATTTCAAAAGAACAACAGTATTTGTAATTGCAGAGCCATAACATCTTTCCTGCAAGGACTTTAGCTAAATTATAAGACTTGCAAGGACCTTAGCTAAATTTTAAGAGCATTCACAAGCGATTAGGTTAACCTCTACATATCCAAAGAGTCTTAAATTCTTTCACAGAGTGGAAGAAGCTGTCAGATGTGAATGGTCTAATGATTCATTCAGCGGTTGATTTTAATTCGGAGCTCGGTTTGGCTATTACATCACTGGCTGATAAATGCAGAGGTGTATCTGCGGAGACAAAAAGTTATTGTAGGCTGGGTGTGTTCTCTAGGGTCAAGCCCACACCCGATAGAGAAGAGTTATATGAGGCTTGGGCTGAGCAGACGTGTCAGTTTCTGGATGAATGGCAGTGCTCAGGTCATATGAAAATACTGAGACCGGTAGAAAGCTTAAAGGGTCCGGCGGCTGATATACTGAGTTTCTTCAAGCAGAAAATCCTTTAGAGACATCAGGTAATTGGCAAACTCTGGGAGATGCTATTGGCACTGCCGAAAGTGCAGCCGATCTCAGGATGAAGTTTAGGCACACATTTTAGGAAGAAGGAGGAAAACTGCCTGCCTGCATTTTCAGGTTGGAGAAGTGCTGCACTGTCTGAACCACAAAGGGTGCATTCAATTCTCTGAGAGAAATTGTTTGAGGATGGAGCAAACTGTGAAGGGTGGAATGTCACATAACGTTATTGCTCTACGTCTTCGAATGACCGGAAAGATGTGGCCGCCTCCATCTTTATACCGAATCACTCAGAGAAGTTAGAGAGCAGGAAAACTCGACGGCTGCTACTGAGCAGCCTAGATCTGAGGGCGAGGAAATCCGGTCGATATCGGTTGGCGATGCACCAAGGCGAGGGCTGCTACTGAGAAGGGTCCCTAGACCGTGCCTGCCGTGGAGAAGATGGACAGTTCATGTGGGGATGTGAAGGACAAGTATATCTTCGGAAAGTAAATCAACGGTCAACAGCGAAGAAAATAGATAAACTACGGAAGAACACGGTTAATGAGAGGATACGGTACTATCACTGTATCAAGGGAAATATTAAACTACAAAACATTATTTCTGAAGGAGTTGTGGGACCATGCTCTGATGTATCTCTACGGAATAAAGGTATTTCTGCTAGAGCCATACTTGACACAGATTCTTAAGTTATTTTACTTAATATATCCTTTTACAACCAGTATCCGACGCACTTACCATTGACGCCAGTCAGTCCCCTTGTGATTCTGGGGCTTATTATAGATGAGTACCCATACGATAGTTACTTGTCGTTGAAGCAGGAGTTTACGAAATCAGATGTTGGAGTATCTGAGACTATTGACACACAATTGATGCTCTGCACGGATCGGATTGAAAAGGATGGAGCATTGATTCTCGTGGGAAAAATACTGCCGTTGTGAGAAGGCTCCAGGAAGCATGCAAACAGAGGAACAGAGAGAGCTTTAGAAACACCTTGTCCATTCACCCTGTGTTCAGAGCTGCTTTTGAGAAGGTGAAAGTTCCTGCTAAATAGACGATGAGCGGAAGGAGGGAACTCTGAGGTACCCTCATTCTAAACCTGTCAGTATACGTTCTGGCAGTAGCTGGAGTGTCAGGAAACTCTATATTTGCTGAAATGTTAGAGGAATGGACACAGGGATTAACTGAGAAAATATTGGAACGCGAAGGTGTCCTTTCTGGTGGCAGGTCTGATTTTGATTTCTCCAAGATACCTCACCATACTATTAGAGCAACCGAGGACACCCCTTTCTGAGAGCGGTCTCTCCGGATGTTTCCAAGGGAATTTCAAGATGCTTATCAGCACCTGCTGAAACTGAAGGGAGCTCAATTCAGTTCAGTCTCTAGAGGGAGACACCCTCTCGTAATCAGAAAGGGTCAGAGGAGGTGGTTGATTCGGTAACAGTTCAATCGTGCGAATTCCCGTGAGTAGAGGCCCAGAACCGTCACATGCTCCGCATATGACAAACCTTTCAATCCTGGAATCATTTTGTAAACCACCTTTGAATCCTTCCAATATTAGGACATGCTTTCTGAGACAAGGAGCTCCAATACTCAGAGCAAGGCCTCATCAGTGCATCTTAAAGCGTCAACAATGCATTCTTATATCTATATTCCATTCCTCTCGAAATGTTTTCCGACATCGCATTTGCACTTTTCACCACCTTCGAAACCTGCAAGTTAATCTTCAGGGAGTGTTGCACGAAATGTTTTGAGTCCCTTTGCACGTCAAATATTCTAATTTTCTCTATGTTTAGAAAATAATCTACGATGTTACTTCTTTTACCAAACTGCAGGACCATACATTTCCTGACTGTGTGTTCTATCTGCAAATTTTTAGCCGATTCTCCTAATCTGTAAACATTCTTTACTAGCCTTGCTAATTCCTCCACCTATCCCTGTCTAGTCCACAAACGTCCATAAAATCATTATTTCCAACATGCAAATCATTAACATATAAAGTAACCGTATTCATTGATCAGTTATACTGTACCCTGCTGTTAGAACAAAGAACATAGAAAACCTACAGCACAATATTGGCCCTTCGGCCTACAATGCTGTTCCGAACATGGACTTATTTAGAAATTACCTAGGGTTGCCCATAGCCCTCTATTTTTTCTAAACTCCATTACCTATCCAGGAGTCACTTAAAATACTCCATTGCATCCGCCTCCACACCGCTGCAGGCAGCCCATTCCATGCACTCACCACTTTCTGGGTAAAAAAAAAACTCCCCCCTGAAATGCCTTCTGTACCTAGTTCCAAGCACCTTAATACTGTGCCCTCTCGTGTTCGCCATTTCAGCGCTGGGAAAAAGCTCTGACTATCCACACTATCAATGCCTCTCATTATCTTATACACCTCGACGAGGTCACTTCTCATCCTTAATCGGAGAAAAGGTCAAGTTCACTCAACCTATTCTCATAGGGCATGCTTCCCTCTCCATCCAGGCAACCTGCTTGTAAACCTCCTCTGCACCCTTTCTATAGTTTCTACATCCTTCGTGTAATGAGCGTGTCGCACCAGAAAGTCAGCTATCCTTGTCTGGCGGGTGGTGTCAGGAGCTCGACGCTCAACCCGGCACGGAAGGAAAGCGTCCTCGGCGGTGGACCGACTGCGATTCGAACTCGGGAGCCTTCGCTGCAGAGACCGGCGCTGATCCCATTGCGCCACCAGCTGGCCTGTAATGAGGTGATCAGCACTGAGAACAGTACTCCAAGTGGGTTCTGACCAGGTTCCTATACAGCTGTAACATTACCTCTCGGCACCTAAACTCAATCCTATGGTTGATGACGTCCGATGCAAGGTATGCCATCTTAACCACAGAGTCAACCTGCGCAGCAGGTTTCAGTGTCCTATGGACTCGGACCCCAAGATCCCTCTGATCTTCCACACTGCCAAGACTCCTTCCATTGATGCTATATTCTGCCATCATGCTTGATCTGCTATTTTATATTGCACTAACTCAATTGCAACTTTCTTTACTTTAATGTAATATGCTTAACTTTCAAATTTTATTTTTATAACTTTAGAAAACAGCTTTACTACCTACAGGACCCCCCACCCCCATACCACCACCTCACCCTCTGGATTGTCTGAATCATCTGAATTCTGGAATGGTTAGCGACCAGCCCTGACCTTCTCTCAACCAGAGCTCTGCAATATCTGGCTCACTGTGTCACGTACTAATCCAGGTTCTAAGTACGTCTGTCTTAAGTGTTACACACCTTTACTGACATAACCTCACTTCAGCCCCTCGGAGACACCGGGCTCATTAACGGGGTCCTGGCTGGACTTCATTTTGGCATTCCTTGACCTCGTCTCTACCTTTTACTCAATCCTACTTACTCACTTGCAGTTCCATTTCCCACTCTCCCGCCCAACCCCCAAGACCAGGCCTGCACATGCCACATGTTAATGCCAGGGCAGATACATCAAACTTGCCAGTTAGAATATCAACTCCCTTTCAGTGCAGGTGTAAAACCAATGTTCTTACACCAGTCCACCAAACCTCGAAGAGAGCCCAATAATATGTGTATACGATGCCCTTCCTCCTGCACAAACTGTTAGCCGCACAAGTACCTGTTCTTCCTTAGCATCTTTTCCCTCTTAAGCCCGTGATACGGGAAGTAATAGTGAGATCACTTTTCCGGAGTTGCTAGTTCTTAAGCCATCAACCTTCTTAGCTTCTCAATTAACTTGTTTGGAAATTTTGAGGGACCTATAGACTTGCATAGCACGACTCCCCTGATCCTCCACACTGCAATAAAATCTGCCATTTGTGCTCTATAATCCAGTTTGAAACCTTCCTGCAGAACACGCGTCAGAAACGTTTAAACACAGCGCGGTGTCGATTAATACTCGAGTGTACCGAACTGATATCAAAGACAGATCGAGCGGAGTATGTTCTCGTCATCCGATTCCGGAGACAGCAGAAGAGCGGCACAACGTCCGGACCGAGTAAGTGAAATGCATCAACCGCGGCCACGCAGGCGAGGAATCTACAAGTAAAACACAAACTGAAGGAATTTCCATACAGCGCATGAATACTGTGGGCGGCACCGATTAAACCGTGATTTCCCCACCCATCTGTCTCTTTACTTCCGATGTACAGTTTTATGTTTTCTCCCTTCCATTCTGCTGATACCTCCTGATACATTTTGACTGACATTTCTGCAACTTCAGTGATACATATTTTATATCGACTGTGGGCAGACTGGAACATCAGTGGTAAATCCGCCATCAAGACATTGAATAATGTACGTAACAGTGGCCGGTTTGATGAGGATAACTGACCCTTATGTTTTAATAATGTAATAGAGGTAACAGGGTGCCGAGGGAACATCGGGAGCTATGTGTTGAGTCACAGGGCAAAGTGTATACCGAAATATAAACTTATTCGTGACGTTAACGACGAAGAAAAGAAAAACATCAGTGGTTAATCACTCATCTGCATGCACGCGTGGGATATTCCGTAAGTAGTTACATGTTGCATCAATACTCAGCAAGACCGACATATTAAAATATAGTGACTATAACTCTATACCGATATACGATCTCGCATCATCATCTTGTCTCGAAACAAAACGGTTCCCAATTCCCTTGCTCTGTAGATTATGCACGAGGTTTTTGGCCATTCCTTTTCAATTTCCCGCAGGGGTATTTCCATGATAATAAATGTAAATACGACCGTAAAAGTTCGCGGGATCTTTGAGATCACGTGCCTCCTAAATCCTGGAGCCTAAAGAGTGTTTCTGTCCAGGATTGAACTGGAGACCTTTCGCGTGTAAAGCGAACGTGATAACCACTACACCACAGAAACGCTGCCAGGAGCTCAATGTTCTACGCTATTGAGCACTGACCAGACACCCCGCACCTCCGACTCTCTACTTATTCATCCTGCTCTTAAGGACAATTTTTTTCTGCCCGCAAGCAATAGAAAACGAAATTTTGCCTACTCTTCGTTCCCACTTCAGGAACAAGGGCCAACTTTATAGGGCATATTTATTAAATTCACGACGAATTTGCTGTGATGTTTTGGTCAGGGCGCAACATCCAACAACATCCGACTGTACCTCTTCCTAGAGATGCTGCCTGGTCTGCTGCGTTCACCAGCAACTTTTATGTGTGTTGCAACAAAAAACGTATCGGCCGCTGCAGTGTCCTTCAGTCACCACATGGTGGCTCCCCGCCTCTCAAGGATAATTCAGCTGTAATTTTGACATTTCTCGCTGTAGATTAGTTCTTCGCCAGTCTTCGCCAATCTTCCGTTCTCGTCACTCTCGCCAGAACGTTAATTGAAGGAAATAATTCATAGACAACAGAAATAGCATCTGTAGAGTCAGAAACCAATGTCTTTCGCCCCGCCTAGTGCACAAGCGAGCTATTATTAAACACACGATCACACTAATGTTTCATTAATTCCATCTTAATCTTCATTTTCCAATCTGTTCCGTCGTATCTGAACCAGACCCACTTATCTGCGGATAATCAAAGAACCTCTTTTGGATGGAAAATTATATTAATCACAATAACCATCAGGAAGCGAGCCCCGTGTGACAGGAGAGCGGGAATGTGAGCATTTTACAGCAGCGCTGAGTCGGTCACATCAGAGGTCGCAGGTCACAGAGAGCCTGAAGGATCTGATAATCGGCATGTCAGTAGATTTGGTGGAGGGCTCCATTCTTTAACAGCAGCTTGGTAAAGCAAGTCAGAAATCGGATTACACTGGACATGGAAGAACTGATTTATAATTCTGCTCCAGAATGGAATCGTCTCAACTGCAGGTTTCAATAGTTTAGTGTGAAAAGTAACCAAGGAATTGCACATTTCCGGACCTTTCAGTTTTCATTCCGTGCGCTCACCTTGTATTGTAACGACAGCCGCAATGACATGGATAATTCCTCCAGTTTAACCCCATGTCAGGGTGCTGGAAGGTGGATTTTGATACTGTCCTCCAAGCATTTGCGGCGCGGCGCGTATGCTGGGTACATCGCATGTCGCGCGGTTTCACTGGGTAACTGATAGCTTGCATATCGGCCGGGACTCCACCTTTGATTTAATGTCATGTACAGCAGGAACAAATCCATGCGGGGTTTTATCGGGATTATTGTTTTAATTTACGCTGGCAGATCAGTGCACATATTTATTACGTGAGTGAGACATGGACGTGACTCCGTTCAATGCAGAGGTAATTTTAGCAACGTGGAGAAACTGTAATGGTGTCTCTATCGCATGTTTCAATGAGGGGCGGACTTTGGTGGGCAGAGAGATTCTCTCCTCGACCTGTTCTTTTACGTTGGGTTCACCTATGTAAAGAACAGATTGGCTTCAATGATGAGAGCTCCGGCCAGTCTGTTTGGAGAGTGGATGGTCAGCTCTTTCCAAAATTAATTACAACATGAGGACTCCACTTGTAAAAAACAATCTACGTTCAATTTAGTGACACAATCTTAGCCACTGTTTTACTGCGCTGGGGTGGAAGGAGAATCGATGTACGGGATCATCAGAGGTATGAGAGATTTCTGTTACAACTGTAGGTTGGTGAATGTCGGTTGCGACCATCCGCCCAACGACAGCTTCTCGAAAAAGCACAGGGGGACATTCGAGCCGTGGCTGTGTTGTGATTCGAAGCCCCTTCACTTTAAAGACTGGAGACAGAAACCCCTCGGCTACACTACCCGTGAGCAGATTACATGATGATCTGAAATTGATTGCACACGGTTCATGTATTGAAGTTCCCAACAGAAAAAAAACACGCATGGAAAGCAGTGAAAACCAGGTGGAAAAGTGACAGGTAGGGGGAGTTGTCAGCAAGAGGGATAGATGGGGCGGGGGGGGGGGGGTGGCAGGGTGAGCGCAAGTGGAAATTATGAAGTAAGGTAACCCGAATATAACGCTCTGACGGTCACTTGCGATCGTAAAAAGTAGATCCTGTGTCTCTGGGAATCATTTTGTGTCTTAAGACTGCCAATGCGAGTAATCTTTGCATTTGGTCTGCCACGTGGGAATTAATGGAGACTTACTTTGCTTTCTTCAGGTTGCTGGTCCGAGGTGTTCGAGGGCGGTAGTGTAGACAGCGTCACTGAAGGCCGTCCACTGTTCCTCAACGCTGGTCCCGTCATCCTGTGGTGTGTCTGGCAGTCTGCCTTCAAGGTCATCGACGAGTTCTTCTGCAACCCTGCTACTTTTCAGCTTGGAGACATTCAGCCTCTTTGCAATCTTCTGCCCTTGGGGTCTTCTCATGGGCAGAATGCGAAGCCTGAACTTGGACACAATGAGGCGGTGGTCGGTCCAGCAGTCGGCACCACACATGGCTCTCGTCACTCTGACACCCATCCTGTCCCTCTTCCTGGTGATGATGCAGTCAATCACATGCCAGTGCTTCGAGCGTGGGTGCATCCATGACGTCTTCTTGCGGGTGGGTAGGCGGAACAGGGTGTTGGTGATGACAAGGTCGTGCGTGGCACATGTCTTGAGGAGCAGAAGGCCGTTGTTGTTACACTTGCCAGTGCCGTGTCTTCCGATGATCCCTTCCCAGGTTTGGGAGTCTGTCCCTACTCTGGCATTGAAGTCCCCGAGAACGATGAGCTTCTCTGACTGTGGGATTGCTGAGATGAGGGCGTCGAGTTCTTCATAGAACTTGTCTTTAATGTCATCTGGGTTGGTCATGGTGGGAGCGTAGGCACTAATCAGCGTAGCACTCTTCTTGTTTGCAAGTGGGAGCTGAAGTGTCATCAGGCGGTCGTTGATGCTCTCTGGGTGCTTGGTGAGTTTACGGGCGAGGTTAGAATTGATGGCAAATCCCACGCCTGCTTCTCGTCGTTCAGCGCTGCTGCGACCGCTCCAGAAGAACCTGTATCCACCACTACGTTCTGTCAGCTGGCCCTTGTCTGCTAGGCGTGTTTCGCTGAGAGCTGCTATGTCCACGTTGTAGCGAGCTAGCTCTTTTGCAACCAGTGCAGTTCTTCTCTCTGGTCTGTCTGCCTTCACGTTATCTCGCGGAGTTCTCACGTTCCATGTGCCAAGGTTGAGCACCATCACTTTCTTCTTCACTGTCGTAGGTCGACCGCTATGAGGGATCCCCACCAG
Source organism: Mobula birostris (assembly GCF_030028105.1). NCBI lineage: Eukaryota > Metazoa > Chordata > Chondrichthyes > Myliobatiformes > Myliobatidae > Mobula > Mobula birostris. The sequence goes on along the minus strand of NC_092382.1, from coordinate 38,739,224 downwards.
CCGCGGTAAGCTGGCCAGGGTGAAGTGAAGCAGACTATGTTTGACGCACCTTTTCTAGCCCCTTCCTCCATGGAGGTGAGCAGAGCGATCCTAAAGAGGGCTGCTCAGACACCCAGGGGGCTGCCGAACTGAACTGCTGCTTTGGTCCAGTACAGAGCGACCCTATGCCCTGGGCCGCCTGTGTGCAGGTTTGTGTCTGCAGCTTCCAGTGTATCCGTACCTGCCGCTTCGCCACTCCCCCATCGCCACAGGACTTTAGGCTGCGCGTTGGGTTTGAAGTCATGACTTGTGCTTGACTTGGATTAAAGTGAGGGAGAGTTGCGCAGGTCGTCAGCCTCACTCTCTCGTCCCGGCCCATCTGGACCCAGTGGCAAGACATAGTCGAGACGGCTGGAGATAGGTCAGGATGCAGTGGATGGCCAGCAGTGTTCTGTGTGTCTCACTGTGCCCTCTTAGCGCTCCACGACGCATTGCTGAGAATCGCCTTTCTGCCCGTTGAACCAGTGATGGTTTCCTCCGCGCAGTCCGCCGAATCCAGACTTCACACGCTAGGTAGACAAGCCCTGAGTGTTGTGGGTCTACGGCAGTTCTTGCGGCGTGCTCGCAAGCCTCCCTACCCATTGTTGGGCATCCTCATCCGCCTTTGCAGCCGTTGGGAGATGTCTCCTCTTCCGCCTGCTCCGCCGTTGGGATGATCACCTTGGTTACCGGCCTATGGAAGTGGGCTCGCAGCTCGCCGCCGCGCTGGCCGTACCAGGCGGCGGGGGCGGGCGGCGGCGGTCGCGACGAGCGGCAGGCCAGCTTCAGGCCTCGGGCCTCGCCCCCTCCGCCCGCCGCCGCCTCGCACTGGCTACACGCCGCCGACGGTGCGGTGACGGCGGGCGGCCCCGGGCCGGGCCCCGGCCTCGGCCTCACCAAGAGGCGGCATCAGGGTACGCACCTGCTGGGACCGCAGCTGCTGAAGGACGGCGGCCATGTGGTCCACCTCCAGGCAAACGTGGTGGATGCCGCCGCCAGAGTATCATTGATACTCATTTGGTGTGACCACGTTAATGTAACAATTGAATCTGCACGAGCACTCGCAGACTGTGAGTCGTGATAGGACATGCAGAGTAAATTTGATGGCTCTGGGTAGTGTAGAGAAAGCTCAGGTGTATTTTTCCCTAAACGTGCTGCCACATATAGACAGACAGGAAAGGCAAGCTTTTGTCACGGTGGTTTTCAGGAGTTGGCAGGTCAGGATCCAAATGTGCAATACGCTAGTGACACCAAATCGGAGTTTTATGTCCAGCCTTAATTAGCCGGCTATATGAAAGATGACAATACTTTTGGATGTAGTGAAGTGGCAGTGTGTGGAACTGTTTCTAGCACAGAGAGGACTGCCAGACAATCCACGGGGTGATTTTGTTGTTTGTCGTTGAGGAGGGCAAGGAGTGACATTGGAGAAATGTGCAATCATGAGGACCTTTGTTAGATTGAATGCATTAGAGTTTTCTTTCTTCCAGAAAGCTTGACAACTATTCCACACAAGTGGTGTATCTATGTAAAACGAACAACCAGGCGAATTGGCTGAGGCAGGGGACATAACAACATTTAAAGACTGTTGCACGAGTCCATAGATTGGAATAGTTTAGAAGGTTTTGCGCAAACGCCGGTAAATGCGGCGAGTTGGGAAGAGCATCTTAGTTGACATAGAAGAGTTGGACCGAATACCTGCTGCTGTCCTCTATAACCCTGTAACTCTATTTGATCACGACACAGGAACACGCACATCTAATCGTCCGGCTGTCGGAGTAAACCCAATAATCCCACTCCGTCATTGGAACAGAAACCAAGATTAGATGAGTAGGGTTAGTATATTAACAGGATTACGGTTCTGAGTAGCCGACTGCTGTTTCAATTTCCCTTTCACTTTCTTTCCCGTGGCCGATGATACAAGTGTGTCGAACGGCCGCCTGCAAGGCTAGACACGAACCATCTCCGTTGATGAGACGCTGAACCATCACCAGTCACTTTCGAAGTGTTGGACAGCTGTTGTGTTGCATTTATCGAAGCTTTTCAGACTGCGGTATTCACCAACCAGTCTCATTTGGTCACAATCATAATGTGTAAAAATCCGTCATTTGTCCTGCAACACTTCTAAACACGGTGGACTCTGAATGAATTAGTTTTCAGATTCCGGCCGAGCAGCAATAAGAGAGCAGCGGCACCGATCAACAGTAACTGGACAGGATGTGGTGCAGAGGAGGAAGGGTCTAAACAACATAAATATGCTCGCCAGTTTCCCATCGAGAGGTGCTGACCGATCGTTTGTGATGTTTCCTTACTATTTATTGATCGTGCAGAGTTAACTACAGCGGATTAAATATGAGATATGCAGTACTGCTGGAGAGTGAACCTGTGTACTCGTTTGGAGCGAGCACGTTAACGTAACGAGAGAATGTTACCGTCAGTTCTGTGGGAAAGGGTCTGAAATCAAAACGAGTATATAATATTAGGATGGGACCATCACCCTTAACGCTTGGTTAGATTCATCAGGAAAAATGGGAAAGAGGATACATCATCAAAGACCTGTAGGCAAAAATAGCCGAAGCAATACAATAAACTTCAGCGCGAGAGATCCCCACAGAGAATAATAGATCCATTTATTGAATGGTGGAATGGCGTGTTTGTTGAATTAATCTGAGGCAGCAGGAAGATCAGATCGGCTTGGAGGTATGTTCCCTCCAGGAACACTGAGCGAGAGCTGGAGTCACTTCCTGGGGTTGCGGTGGGGGGAGGTGGGGATAGGATCCGTTTGGAATGTGAATCATTGCAATTCTTATTAGACCCGGTCGACGTGGAGCCATAAAATCCCCTCTTTTTTGTTAAGTGACTCTAATTAACACCACCTGTACACACATTTTTCCCACTGAGGATTCTGGCTTTCTATAAAACGGGAGGGTTTCAGGATCTCGTCTGTACTCTGACGTGAACGACAAGACATAATCAAATTCAAACGCAATTCGTTGATGACTCGAGCCCCGATGCTACAGACGAAAGATGTTTGCTACCCGATTCTAGCGGTCTTTGCTTTGCCCGGTGAGTTAAAGTTACACATTGTCTAACAGTTTCCGACCATTTCGCAGCTCGTTGCTTTTCTATATTGCAGTGGGTACAGATAATGCATCGTAAAGTACCGCATGTAAGGATATTAAATAATCCAGGGAGGTTGGGCGGTGCAGTAACATCGGTCTGTGCAGAGCGTGGGTACAACAGCTCGATCTGTGCAAAAGGAATATCCTCATCCCTGATGCCGACAACAGATCATTCAGTAAGGGAGATTTTGTGAATGGCCGTCAAACCCTGAAAAAAATTATTGTAAATGTATTGTTCCATTTGACGCTGCATGCAATCTTGTACATGCACACACTTTAAACTGTAATATTTCGGGATTCTGCGTCTAGAATCTCTGTGATCCGCTGTTTCACCAAATGGCTTCGACTACAATGGGACGGGAACATCTCCGGAAACACAATTGCTTTCTCGCCACAACCTGTGCGAAATCTTGGAAACCAAAGATATATGATTATTTGTTATTATTTTGAGAAATAACAGTCTTCAGTATCAGTACTTCTGAACTTAAACCAACCCCTGATATTCCACGTACCCTTCCGATCAGCATTGTGCAATGAAAGCGAAGAGCCTTCCTTACCAGTTGGATTTTCATGTGAGTACCGTCTCTCCACTGCGCCCCATTCCTCATTACCTCTGAAAACGGGTGAAATAATAAAAACAAAATAAATAAAGGGGAAAAAATGGAATTTGCTCTGACTGCCCACCTTCTGTCAATTAATGAACAAAAAACAAATGTTGTATTTCGGTATGAATACTCTTTCTTTTACCCGGTCGCTCGGAATTCATTCATGCGTCTCCCTCCAGCAAATCTAAGAAGTGGCAGCGATCCACTCCGAATGTAGTGGTGTAGTGTTAGTTCGAAGATATATTTATACACTTATCCTACAAATAATTACTCATAAGATATCTGTGTTTGACAAAGCCTTTTTCATAGTGTCGTGACTCGGCTAGCCGTCATTGGTCTATATGGGTCTAGCTGGAGTGACAGCTGTTCCCACTCTGGGGTCCACGGCCCTTCAGTAAGCAGTAAGGGTCCATCTCATTAAAAAAAGAGTGGAGAACACATGAGCAGCAGGGACAGGAGAATACTTGTTCCTTTACTGACTTCTTTTAATTACTTTTACAGCAAACCTGTTGACAATTATCATACTTTCCCGGCGAAATTGCGGACTTTCTGAATGTATCTGCGCCTACATGATGATCATGGCCGTGTCAGATTTATCCGTCATCGTCATCCACGTCGTTCTGCGGGAAATTTTAATTCCACGTTTTCCAAATACCTTTCTGAATTACACGAGCTTCCGTGCCCCACTGGCGTATCTGATAATTGTCAGTCTGGATCTGTCAAAGTGGTACACAGTCGCCTTCACCTTTGACCGATTTGTTGCCATGTGTTGTCAGAAGTTTAAAACAAAGTACTGCAGAGTGAAAACTGTGCAAATCCTTGCAGCAATAATTCTGATCCTGGTATCTTCAGAGAATATCCCCTATCTGTTTGTACTTCAACCTCTGCTAAGAATTAATAATATTTCATGGGGTATTGACTTCAATATGGATGTCATGAGGTCGTTAGCATTTGTCGCGTTCACCCGATTTAAAGTTTTCCTAGGTACAGTGTGCGCCTTTGGTTTAATGTTTCTACTTAATGGGTTGACAGTCAGACATATCTTGGTCGCTAGCAAATCCCGAAAAGGATTCCGAAATCACAAGAATGAGAATTCTCGTGACCCGGAAATGGAAAGCAGAAGAAAGTCAATAATTTTACTGTTTAGTGTATCGGGCATCTTCATGTTACTCAGTCTGACAACGGCTGTGAATCATTTTATTGTCGGTTTCAGCAAGCGTTCTGATCACGACTATTACTCAACTGCATACATAGTTTCTGAAACCGGACACGTACTCACCCGGCTCAGTTCCTGTACAAACACCTGTATTTATGCAGTGACACAAACGAAATTCAGGGAAGAGATGAAAATGCTGATAATATTTCCCTGTAGGTTTATTCTGTCATTGACCAAGAAAAATGTACGTCAGGCCAAGCCTTCCCGTCCTACGTAATGTTCGGTTTCATTCCATTCTTGCTCTTTCAGCCGGCACAATTCCATCAGGGATCCGGATCGCCACCGGCAAAAAGCGAAATTAAATTAATGGTTTTAATTTCCCGTGGCGTTGTCTGTTGGCATGGTTTCTTTGTGGTATGGTATTGATAATAATATGTTCACTGTAAAAGGAAATAGTTTAATGTTTTGTGTCGCTAGAATTTCGATTCTGAACCTAAAGTTTCATCGCAGCTATTGCGAATCACAGAAAGACATGTGGTCAAAATGATGTTCTGCTGAGCCGGAGCGACCGGTTTTCCATCTTAGTCGCCAATCAAACAACAAACAATAAAAATTAATGATTCACAGATTATTTCTTGTTAGATCCTGATAGAGCGAGGAATCGGGGCAATTGCCTTCGAATCCTGACGGCAGAGAAGACTTTCAGTAACGACAGAGGTCAGTGAGAATATGAGCAATCATGTCTCTGTAATTCATTGAAGAAATCCACGAATACATTTATGTTGTCCCTCTGCATAACCTGATTTACTCTAACGTCGGTAACCTTCTGGGATCTGACATGTGGCCATCAGTTAGCTCTGAAAGAAAATGCAGATCAGTACCTGTCAGCCTGTTTCGGACGCGAGTGAGTTCACCAGGTGAATTTCTGTCGGGGACGAACGTTTGTAATTTTTTCCTCATAAGAACTAATTATTTGGCAGCAAGGGACGGCCATCATTGATCAAAGTGACCTCAGTTGTTTCTTTTGCTCCGAAATGAGCTGCTTCCCGCTTAGCCTGAAACAGTGCAAAGAATAAAGAGAAAGTAAACAGATTGTACATCAGTATCCATTACAGTGAATGGCAGTATATTTCATATCTATTTCAAAAAGTGAGTCACAAGAAAAGGCACTGGATCCAGTGATAACGGTGGTAACATGCTAAATATTTAAACAAACACTCGCACGACGGATTCCATAGTGGAAAGGGTCAGTGTGAGGTGATGGAGAGTGGGGGCAGATCGCTGGGTACAAAAGTTTGATCCCAGATACTGCTCTTTAAGTAACTGTTTTTTTTATCAAGAGCGGAGACGACACCTTCGATGCAATACTCTGTGAGACTGGTTCTGTATTCCCCAGAGTTCAAACAGACAGAGGGTGATGGAAATAGAGGAGACTGTGCAGACTCCCAGCCTTTGTCAACAACACAATGACTGGTAACACTAGCAGTCGGTGATTCTGTACAGAATCTCTCACAGACTGATGCTGATATCAGTTCCTGTATCTTACATTGCCTGTTCTCATATCCACGGACACAAGACTCATTTGCGAGTTCCCCAACTCATTATAACTGAAATCCAACTCTTATAGAGAGCGGTTTGTATTGAGTGATAGCGAGATCATTGACAAGAGATTCTTGACACCGTTCCAGCCCAATCGAGGGAGTGAAGATGGGAGCAGAAAAAGACTAAGGAAATGTCGCGATGTAATGATGCAGCTCTATAAAACTCTGGTTAGGCCACACTTGGAGTATTGTATCCAGTTCTGGTCACCTCACTATAGGAAGGATGTGGAAGCATTGGAAAGGGTACAGAGGAGATTTACCAGGATGCTGCCTGGTTTAGAAAGTATGCATTGTGATCAGAGATTAAGGGTGCTAGGGCTTTACTCTTTGGAGAGAAGGAGGATGAGAGGAGACATGATAGAGGTGTACAAGATAATAAGAGGAATAAATAGAGTGGATAGCCAGCACCTCTTCCCCAGGGCTCCACTGCTGAATACAAGAGGACATGGCTTTAAGGTAAGGGGTGGGAAGTTCTAGGGGGATATTAGAGGAAGGTTTTTTTACTCAGAGAGTGGTTGGTGATGGAATGCACTGCCTGAGTCAGTGGTGGAGGCAGATACACTAGTGAAGTTTAAGAGACTACTAGACAGGTATATGGAGGAATCTAAGGTGGGGGGTTATATGGGAGGCAGGGTTTGAGGGTCGGCACAACATTGTGGGCCGAAGAGCCTGTACTGTGCTGTACTATTCTATGTTCTATGTTTTATGTTCTATGTAAACAGCTGACCTGCACTTCCGTTGGAAATATAACACAATATTCTCTATTCTGTGGTTTCTCCGCGACAATGTTATTCTGTATTGAGTGCTCTGAACTGAATGGCACACAAGGAGAGGCTTTCACTGGGACGAGATACTTTCTGCAATCGTAAATAAATGAGGCGTGGGTTACGGGATTAAATTCATTAGATGGACACTGATCGGCAGATCGTGGTCAATACTGAGGTATGTGGTGATTATCCCCAATGTGAGAGTAGTGCTGGACATCTCTACATTTCCGGACAGCATAAGTGAAATTTCGATTGATCCAAGAGTATGTTTGCCTAAAAGAAATCGTCCGCCGACAAGAGCAGACGATCTGGAAGCAGCAGGAAACCAATAACTGCCGTCCGCCGCTCTCATTCAACTCTGCGCCTCGGTGTAGCGACTCCACGCGTGTAATCGTCCTCCCTCTGAACCGCGGATTCTCCTATCCAAACGGATTCGACGGATCTCCAACCCGATGCTGCAACTTCCTGTCCCAGAGCGTCTTAGACTTCGATATCCAGTATTCTCTGTATTCTAGACACAGTAACAAGATCGTCTTCTTAGTCTGCTATTGACTTCTCTGACCTGGGCACCGCTAATAAAGTCAGCATTTACAATAGATATGGGGTTTCACCGCTGACAGGCGCCGGGTCTCCGACCATCCGGGATGCGTAGAGGAGGCAGTGGATCTGATACCTCACCTGCGACAAGGATTGTACCCGTGGAATTCAGGACCCTCGTCCCGGGGTTCGGCTAGAATGGCGGAAGAGCCACTTGTCCATTTCCATTGCGGCCTCTCGGAGCAATTAATAGATGAGCTGGTTGCACGGGAGTTGCCCACCGACCTCTAAAACCACATGAGACTGGCTCTCCGTATTGACCGCGATCTTATGGAACTAGCCTCATCACCAATGGCTCCAGACCCCACGTGGTTAGAGAGAGATTCATTAACCTCCTCAGGAGACCGAGCGTCGGTGGAGGAAACAAAAACCTGCGTAGCCAATACGGTGAAGCCGACCACCAAGGCATCGAATATCAACTGAGTCGCCTCGCACCAGCCCCTCGTTCCATTGCCATAGCCCATCTCTCTCCCGCTGTCCTTCTCCACAATCTGTCGGTGGAGGAAACAAAAACCTGCGTAGCCAATAGGGTGAAGCCGATCACCAACGCATCGAATATCAACTGAGTCGCCTCTCCCCAGCCCCTCGTTCCATTACCATAGCCCGTCTCTCTCCCGCTTTCCTTCTCCACAATCCGTCGGCTCTACACGCCTGGGAGGCTTTGGTGGATTCCGGCGCAGCAGAGTACTTTCTGAATGGGACTATGAGTGTGCAGCTTGGACGCCAAACCGAATCTTTTTCTCACGCCACCGACATCGTGGCCTCTGACGACCCGCCCTTGGGATCTTGTGACAGCCTGGCGCCCACTCGGTTCGTGCGCCACCAGTCCATTCAATTCTTTTCACTTTGGGTTACTCTTGACTCCCAACTCAAGGCTGTCGCTTCGCCTGGTCGTCCAGTGCATTGCGGAGATGGAGACCCAGCTGCCGGGCTACCGGCCTGCAACCTCAGCTGATTTCACCCCATAAATCCGTGGAGACGGATGGGACTGTGGCCCGCACCAAACCTACACGGGACTGTCCCAACTTAGCTCTCGCCTGCAGTGATAGAGAAATAAACATCCTGTCACCTCACAGACATGACTGTGTAATCTAAATCTTTCGGGGCACCTCCCCGTTCCGTGGCACTTTGTTCTCCCTCAACCCGGCAAAGTTGTGTTTCAGAATAAACTCTTTGAGTTGCTAGGACTCAGCTCTCTTGTCGCACTCTGGTTCCCCCAATCTGAAACATCTAATGACTAAATACAAGACAGTTCCTCGTGATCTTGACCACTGAATGCCGGCGTTAAGCAGGCACGGGAGATATTGAATGATGTCATCAACAAACAAAAAACCGTCCAGCTCGAATTCTTCCAAATAATTTTGGTGACTTTAATCAGTCTTTAAAACCATTGACGCGAAACTTCAATCAGGCTTATTTGAAGAAATCTCTGCCCATACCCTTTCTCTTCACCATTTGCACCTTGGACTTCAACTACTGCAGAGAGTCTTGTCATCTTCAGAAGTTTTCAGATGACTCTGCCGTAGTTGGATGCATCAGCAAGGGAGATGAGGCTGAGTACAGGGCTACGGTAGGAATCTTTGTCATATGGGGTGAGCAGAATTATCTGCAGCTTAATGTGAAAAAGACTAAGGAGCTGGTGGTAGACCTGTGGAGAGCTAAGGTACCAGTGACCCCTGTTTCCATCCAGGGGGTCAGTGTGGACATGGTGGAGGATTACAAATACCTGGGGATACGAATTGACAATAAACTGGACTGGTCAAAGAGCACTGAGGCTGTCTACAAGAAGGATCAGAGCCGTCTCTACTTCCTGAGGCGACTGAGGTCCTTTAACATCTGCCGGACGATGCTGAGGATGTTCTACGAGTCTGTGGTGGCCAGTGCTATCATGTTTGCTGTTGTGTGCTGGGGCAGCAGGCTGAGGGTAGCAGACACCAACAGGATGAACAAACTCATTCGTAAGGCCAGTGATGTTGTGGGGATGAAACTGGACTCTCTCACGGTGGTGTCTGAAAAGAGGATGCTGTCTAAGTTGCATGCCTTCTTGGACAATGTCTCCCATCCACTACATAATGTACTGGGTGGGCTCAGGAGTACATTCAGCCAGAGACTCATTCCACCGAGATGCAGCACTGAGCGTCATAGGAAGTCATTCCTGCCTGTGGCCATCAAACTTTACAACTCTTTCCTTGGAGGGTCAGACACCCTGAGCCAATAGGCTGGTCCTGGACTTATTTCCTGGCACAATTTACATATTACTATTTAACTATTTACGGTTTTATTAATATTTATTATTTATGGTGCAACTGTAACGGAAACCAATTTCCCCTGGGATCAATAAAGTATGACTATGACTACTACTATACGATGGGAGGCAGGGGGCGGCTATAGGATTGTTTCTAGTTCGCGAACCTGGTCCTGCTAAGGACTCATCGGAGGGTCTGAATGGTTGTCACGGACTTTACAAAAACAGTCGTAGGAGAGCGTTTGCCCATCAAGTCATTCAGAGTTTTCTCCATTCAGAATCCCTGGCTGAACCGTTTGCTGAGGGCCACACCTGAATCACTGACAAATGCTCGACAGCGCTGGCAGGGCTTGAATGCTGTCGCTTCTTATAAAGTGAAGCCAAGCGACCGAGGTGATCCAGATAATCACAATGCCCTCTAAGCTTGCACTAGCCGTCAGACAAGGAGCACCTTCAAGAGCTCCGACAGCTTTCGATGACCCGATGATTTCAGTCTCATGCCCGACATGACAGCGTCATTCAGGAGGGTGAAAGGACGGTAAGCATTCGGTCCAGACTGAGTACGTGGCCGAGTACTAATGACCCGAGCTGATCAACTGTCTGGGGTTTTCACTGAGGTCTTTAATATATCGCACAGACAGTCTGAGGCAACTACCTGGCTCATGCAGGCTTTAATTATACTGGTGACTGAGAAGACTGTAGACATCAGCCTCAAGTACTCTCGGCTAGTCGCAATTACATCCACTATGATGAAATGCTTTTGTTAGGAAGCATATCAACTCCTGCCTGAGAAGAAACTTAGATCCGCTCCAGTTTACCTATGGTCACAACAGGTCCACAGCAGAGGCAATTTAATTAGCTCTTCAGTGAGCGCTGCAACACTGGGACAGGGAAGACGCATGCATCGGGATGTTCTTCATCCACTGCAATTCGACATCCAATACTGTCATCCCACACGTCTAATGAACAAGCTTCAGGACCTTGGCGTTACTATCTCCTTGTGCAATTAGATCTTCGAGTTCCTTATCTGCAGTCCCCGGTCAGTTCAGATTCGCAAAAACATCCCCTCCATAACCTGCATTAGCACAGGTGCGCCGCAGGTTTGTGTGCTTCGCCCCTGCTCTACTTACGTTATGTTGATGACTGAGGCTAATCACAGCTTCAATGCTATGTTTAACCCTACTGTATACACGACTGCCGTTTAACGAATGAATGGCCTTGATAAATCAGTATATAGGAGAAAGGTTGAAAATCTGTCTGAGTAGTTCTACGACAGCAACTCTCACTCAATGTCAGCAAGAAGGTGGAGCTGATTAGTGACTTCAAGAACAGGACACCGAAGATCGATGAGCTAGTATTTGTCGGAGGGTCAGAGGTGGAGAGGGTCATCACACTTAACGTCCTATTTTCATTTAGGAGGATCTGTCCTTTGTCCAGCATGTCTTCAAAAGTTATCGAAGAAAACCTGAAACATTGTCAAACTTCCATCAGTTATTTAATATATATTATTTCTGTTTTGCACGATTATTCATCTATTCGATAAACGTACACTGTAATTGATTTAAGTATTTATTATTATTTTTGTTTTTTTTTCTCTTCTATATCATTTGTTGAATTGAACTGTTACTGCTAAGTTACCAAATTTCAGGTGATAATAAAGTTGATTCTGATGCAGACCTGATTTTCCGAATTCCTTTCTATATTTGCCCTCCATTAACAATTTTTTTAACCCTTGAAGTTTTTTTTTTTTAACTCCACAAACATGGATTCGACATTCTCTGACCATATTGCACCTCTTGCTAATGATGTAATTCCATTTCTTACGAATGGAGACACACCACCGCCTATACGTTACTGACCTTCCTTTCGATATTTAGTATTTCCTTTAAACTTCCAACTATATCCTTCTTTCAGCCAAGACTCAGCCATGCCGTCAACATCATAAGGACCAGTCTCTAATGCGCCACAAGATCGTCGACCTTAATCCGAATGATAGGTGCATTTAAATACAGCACCTCCAGTCCTGCCTTCCTTGCACATATAAATTTTGCCTTTGTGGTACATCTTAACTCTTTGTTCTTTCTGCAGTTGGTCATATGGTAGCAACCGACAAAGTTTTAGCAAACCCATGGACTGTGCCGTGGCGTGTAGACCACAGTCAGAGCAGTTGTCTCCGTGAATATTGCGGATTTGGATCTCAGCTTAAAAAGCAATGGAAGCACAGGGCGAGGAAACATCTCCATTCAGCAGAAGTATTTTGGAGGGGAGGATGCAGGGATTGAAAGAAGCGACGTTTATAGATGCAAAATATGAGAGCCTGGGTCATGAACTGAGATGTACAACGCTTGAACAGAGTTTTGCCCATTAGACCACTCATCATTACAATTTCACAATTAGAAGAGCCGCAGTGACATAATCATTTGCAGAATTTTAACCGTTGAAGTTTTCATACCCACAATGCGCGACAACAGCATACATTTCAAATGGGTGCTACACATTCGAATGAAAGCAAAAGTTAAATATCGTTATATAAATGATCTTTGGAGAGGGACTCACCAGGAAGAGCAGTGATAGCGACGACGGGGTAAATCACTTGAATGATTTTTATTGACTGTGGCTCTGACTGTGGTCTACATGCCACGGCCACAGTCCACAGGTTTACTAAAGCTTTGTCTGTTCCTACCATATGACCAACTGCAGAACGAACAAAGAGTTAAGATGTACCACAAAGACAAAACGTATAAGTGCAAGGAAGGCAGGACTGGAGGTGCTGCATTTAAATGCACGTAGCATCTTTGTAGACCCATCACACCCTGCACATCTCCTGTTTCAACTCGTTCCTTCTGGTAGGCGCTTTAGATCACTGTATGCTAGGACAAATAGGTACAAGAACAGTTTCTTTCCGAATGCCTTCAGTTTTATGAACACTTGAATTTTAGTCTATTATAAACCAAGTCCACCTGTACATGCGCAGGTACACCTCATTGCACATAGTGCAGGACCGGCTGCTCACACAAATATTGTGAGAACTCATTGACGGGCGCTTGACCGCCGACGTTATCCATCCGGGCATGGATAGTTGTTATTGTTGAGGAGCACACCCGGACGGATAATGGTGATCTGATGCCCTCCACCAGGCAGTCCAAGTATAAGCCTTGCCCTTCACACAAACGGCCCACCGGCTCCGCCCGCTCGCTACCCGATGGCTGCGGTGGGCTGTCATGGGCCCTGCTGCGGGCTGTCGTGGGCCACCTCGATGCACAGGCAGCGGAGATCGCTCTGTAGCAGGCCGTGCGGCTTGCGAGGCACTGGTCGTACAAGTCGCACGGGCTCTTTCTCGTCAGTTTCCTCCTCCGCCTCGGAGACAGAAGCTCGGGTTTGCGGCGTGCGTGGCGACGCTGGAACGCCGTTAGGGCTGGGGGAGTTAAAGTAGCTCTACCATCTCCGCCTCGGCCATCGTTAATGTGATGTCGTGCGAAGATGCTGCAGAAAGCATTCTGTCGTCAGGGCCTTTACAAAGGTGGGGAGGGCAAGCTCTTCCTGGGCCTCAACAGGGAACTGCGAATAGCCATGCGAGCACAGTGGCGGATATCTTCTGCGAAAGTCCCCAGACTTTCTCCCAGACGACGCCGTCTACTGCCCAGCTTTTCTCTCGTTTCTTCCTCCAATGGCCTCTGCCCGAAACTCCGCTCCAGTCAGCGGTAGGCTGAGGAGGGATCGCAAGGTATCCCAGTCCAGGACATGGTGCACCGCAGTTTCGGTGAAGGTCCACCCGTTATACCATGAAGAAAATTTGACTTGCACGAGGCAAGGCTCCATTGAGGATGATACCATTGTACCTGGGGATTTTCTGGGTGGCGTTAACTTCTGATGCCCGTTGGGATTTTCTTGCTCCGGCGGCGTCTGTGGTCCGTACCATGTTGCCCGTGCTCCAATGGCTGCGGCGTATGGGGTTCCCCAGTTCGAAGCACGAGAGAGGCGGGTGATGCGCTCCATTGTGTCCTCCGGGTTGGAGAGCCTAGGTGGCTTGCCCTGTCGGGGTTCATTGGGAAGGCACGATGCTCAGTTCCCAAGTCTTCCGTCGGTTCGGCGTCCCCTGTACGGGATCCCGGCCCCAGGGTGTAAGAGAGGCATACTGTGCAGTTCCTCGACTTATTTCCCCGGTCTTCAGGTGCTCTCTCCGACGTTGCAGCCTCACCGTTAATTTCTGTTCCCACTCCTGACATGAATGTGGCGAGTAACATATTAACAGACGAGAAAGCTCCGTTGAGGTCAACTGCCGTTTTCATTGTGATCAGCACAGAAAGAGCTCAGGCTTGATGACCTGCGGAGAGAAATGTTCAGTCTCATATTGACTGGAGAGTTTACAGTCAGTGTTACCTGCGAACACGCAAGCGAATAACGGTGTTACACAAGATGAAATGTAACAATAAATGACCGAGAACTTCCCACCATAATTCCACGAACGCATTTTAAAACAGGAACAATAAATTGTTGCATCTTGACTCGGAGCAGCACATGAAGCGGTAATCGGCCCAGCAATACTCATCTGGACACAAAGCGACAAAACCAAACCGCGACAGACAATTTGTGTCCTGATTCAGAGTACCGGCAAACGGCCAGCAATACTCATCTGGGCACGAAACAACGAAACAAAACAACAAAAGATAATTCGTATCTTGACTCGGAGTAGCGGGAAACGGCCGGCTATAGTCTGCTGCACAAGAAAACGTCAGAATTCCCGAAGCAACCCCAGGCACTGATAAAACTGAGAATCCAGTATTCTCGGCGACCTGGAACGTGCATTGTCGCACCGGCTCTGGTGACCGTCCCGCGCTGAGTCGATGTCCGCCGGAGTTTTTATGCTGCCGGTTCAGATGAGAAGCAGGTGCCTTAATCAAGGAACCCCGTAGAACACAGGGAAAAGGGAATTAGAATAAAATGAGGAGTCAATGGCCCAGACCGCGATTGTACCCCCGCCCCCATAGGAGCCTTCAGGCGTACCAACAGGCTTGACCGGACTGTTGACAACTCGGGCGGGTGGATGGGGTTTGGCAGGAGGGTATAACGTCTGATAGATACCGGTCTCTCTTTTGTGCAAATCAGTGAACGCTTTTCTTGCTCAATTACAGACAAATGTTCAGGACTGCTTACTTTTCTTAGCTGCACGAGTGGTTGGTTTGTTTTGGCTACTTACATCACTGGTCAGATTTCTTGCTTTATCTTCAGTAGAGAGTCACCGCATTCTGCTAATCACTCTGGAGATTTACTTGACGACTGAGCCATTCTTGTGACCGCATTACTATTAAGGAAACGGCCCCAAACCTTATGTAACACAGCCACAAAAACAGCGTCATTGTTGAAAGCTGACATCACTAATGCATTATACTTTTTGTGACTTTCAGAATGGTCTGTGCATACATTTTGGGATCATTCAGAGCCCCTTCTCCATACTTCTCAACGGCAGCCAATCCCTGGTTATAGGCATGTGTTTCCAGAAGTTTCTTCAGCTCCTCGCGGCCATCTTGGATTCCAGACACGAAGTTATACATTTATCCAAGTTCTCAGTTCTATCAGCATCTACTAAGTTCCTGAATTTCGTATGAAAAATCTCTAGATGTTACTCCATAAGTACTTGTTCATATTTATGAGCCACCTCATCCTTCATTTATTTACTATCCTTAAGAAGATTTCACAATTCTCTGGTTTCAATAGCACAATCATGTGGAGGCAGGGAAAGAGCCCGTTGTTTGCTGAACACATCTCCCAGATCGTGGTACACTGCAGGAACCTTGGAAAAGTCGGGGTGATTGAAGACAAGTGGAGTGACAGAACGGCTATCTTCCCAGTGGACCAATCAAAGTGGGATTTGTGGTGGCTTAACCGGGATACCCAAGAACGATAGGAGCTTGCGGAGAGGAAATCACGTTATATTTTACCTGATCCCGATGGCTCCCAGGCAGAATAAGAAACAGTGGTGGTGTGCAGTGAGTGACTCGGGCCAGAAGTCTAACGTCCAGTGACTGGGCTTCCAGAGGGGTACTCAACGGTTCCCGAGAAAGTCCGGCCTGGGAAGCTATATCTTCATTCAGAAGGTATCCCTCAGCAGTGGAGTCCACTGCAGCTCACAGAGGCAGGGATTGTTTGTTGTAACATAAAGTAGCCAGGATCTGCATCGGGGTTCTGGGAACGGAAGGGACTATCGTCTGGATCACCAGTGTCCCCCTTTCTACTGGTGAACCTTCATTCTTTGGCCGATGGGGCCAAGTAGCATAGAAGTGGCCGGACTGGCTGCAATATATACACTCACCCGCTCTCAATCTCCGGAGTCGCCTAGCGGGAGAGAGGCGCTTCCGGCTCAGCTGCATGGGTTCACCTCTCCCGGGGTGGTGGAAACGGCCGGGCTGGGAGCCACCCGAGGAGTAGGAGGAGGAGAGAGGTTTGTTCTTGCGGGAGGCGGAAATGAGTGCCGTGGAGTGTCCAAACGTGGTGGACAATCAGATCTTTCCCTTTGGCTTTCTCGGAGACGATTGTTCAACCTGGTAGCTAGGGAGATCAACGCATCTAGGTTGTTGGTTTAATCTCTTGCCACCAACTTGTCTTTCACCCTGTCGCTGAGACCATCCCGAAATACCCCTTGGAGTGCCTTGTCGTTCTATCCCGAGTCGGCCGCTAACGTTCGGAACTCCGTGGAATACTCGGTAGCTCTGCGTGTGCCCTGACGGAGAGAGAGGAAACGCTTAGCGGCATCTTTACCACGGACGATGTGGGCAAACACGTTTCTCATTTCCATGATGAAGCTGAGGAAGGAAGAGCAGATCTCCAGTGGATTATCCCAGACAGCTGTAGCCCACGCTAAGGCACTTCTCCGCTCCTTCATATTGGAGTCTTCCCTCATCCGTGATTTCTATCGGGCTCACCCGGTCAAGCCTGGTGGCTCGCCTGGAGGCTCCCGTTCTTGGGGGGGGGGGCGTATAGTCATGGTCCCGATCGTTAATCCCCTATCTTACTCCTAATTTCCTTTGATTATGCCTTGATTCCGACCATTAATTTCACATGTATTGCTAATTCGCTGAGATGACAGCACACCTGGTTTCTACCAAGAACTGCAGTATAAGAAGCCCGGCGTCACAACCACTAGACGCCAGTTCGTTTGTCTTTTTTCCTGTGAGATAATTACGTTCCCCGATCGCTCAGAACCGTTCGTTCTAAATCTAGCTCCTGTTTCGAGGTTTAACTATGGGACTCCGTTTCTGTGAGTCAAGGCTCCGTGTCAAGACTCTGAATCAAGGCTCCGTGTCAATGTTCCGTGTCAGGGCTCCGTGTAAACATTCCTCCTGTTTGCTCTTCGACGTTTACGCCTGTGTAAGCATCTAGACTCAAGCTCCGTGTATGCACTTGGGTTCGCTGCCTACGTTCTTGTAACATAAATAGCGCTGGCCGCCGGGAATGCTGGGCCGAGTTTTCGACCCCGACCCTTGGAGAGGTACATAATATATTCATAATTTATTTAGAAAGGATTCGGTAGAATTAGCTAAAAAATAAAACTGGGTGAAATTCTAAACAAATAATTAAATAAAACCGTGCAGATTCTCTCATCAAGTTCGTGTAAAGGACAGAAAATGATAAAGTTTGAAAAGTTAACTTTGACTCCAGTACGTTAGGTACGTACGTGGGGAAGAACACATTTTGATGACGCAGGCACGCAGCGGAACAGAGAGACAGAGAAAGGGAGTAGGGGAAAGAAAGACAGAGAGAGAGAGAGTTTGTCCATCATGTCAGGAAACCTATGGGAGAGAGTTTTTAAACTGGTAAAACCGTTGTTCTGCGATGGGTCCATTCGCTCCACGTCATAAGTTCGGTCCAGTGGTATGAACAAGCGACTGAAGTTGTGGTCTTCGTTGGTTGCAGTGGATGCCCATGAGGCCGGGTCATTCCCCGCGCTTTGTACAGAGAGTTGAGGTACCGCCTTCCTGGACGTTGGAGTCACTGATGTGCCGACTTTCTGGGCATCATTGGTCCCGTCCTCCTAAAGGGTCCTTCCCTCATTTTCCCGCCATGCTCCAATTTCCTTCAAATCCTTACAAGAGAAAATCCGCAGATGCTGAGAATCAAAATAATACACAAAATGCTGGAGGAACTCAGCACATCAGGAACCATCTATAGAAAAGAGAAAACAGTCGACATTTAGGCCGAGACCCTTCATGAGGATTGGAAATGAAAAAGAAAGAAGTCTGCGTAAGAAGGTGGGGAGGAGAGAACGAAGTACAAGGTAGTAGCTTAAAGGTGAAATAGAGAGCGCGGCTGGTGAGGAAAAGAACTGGCAAGTCGATAAGTGAAAAAGTCAGTAGATGACAGGTCATGACGAAAGGGAAAGAGGAGGAGCGCAGTGGCAGCTGATCGGCAGGTAAGGAGATAAGGTGTGAGAAAGTAATGGGAGCGGGGAATGCTGAGGGAGAGGGGGCGGGCCAGTCACCGGAAATTCTACAGATCGGTTTGGAAACCTCCCAGACGAATTACAAGACGTTGCATATCCAACTTGAGCGTAGCCTCATCGCGGCAGTATGGAATGCGATAGACTGACATGTATGAATGTGAATGGGAAATAGAATTGAAATGGATGCCACCGGAAGATTCCACTTTTTCTGGTGGATGGAGCGTGTGTGCTCGGCGAAGCGGTCTTCCAAACTACGTTGGGTCTCACCCATATACAGGAGGCCACACCGGAAGCCCAAATACAATATAGGTCTTCTATAGACCCACAGGTGAAGTGTCACCTCAGCTAGAAGGACTGTTTAGGGCCCTGAATGCTTGTGAGACAGGAGGGTGCAGGGGCAGGTTTGGCACATGTGAAGTTCACAATGAAAACCACAAGAAAGGCGTTCAACGGGGAGGGCAGAATGGATAAGGGAGTCGCGTAGGAGCGCTCCCTGCGGAAAACAGAAAGTGTGGAGGTGGGGCTGAGGGAAAGATGTGTTCGGTGCTGGGACCTGGTTCGAGATGGCGAAAGTTACGTAGAATTATGTGCTGGGCGCAGGAGCTGGTGGTGTGATAGATGAGGACCAGAGGGAACCTTTCCCTTGTGGGGCCGCAGGTGGATGGGCTGAGGGCAGATGGAAGATGGGTGGAAGAAATGCGGATAAGGGCAGCATTGCTGGTGAAGAAAGGAAGAAGGAGGACGTATCATTAGTTCTGAAATAAAAAGCCTCATCCTGAGAACAGATGCAGTGGAGACGGAGGAACTGAGAGAAGGGATGGAATAGGTATAGTCCAGGTAGCTGTGATAATCAATGGGTTTATATAAGGTATCAGTGGATATACAGCCTCCTGAGATGCAGGCAGATAGATCGAGAAAGGGGTTCAACGTGTCAGTAAATGGACTAAGTAAATTTGACCCCAGGTGCAGAAAACAGCACCAATGCAGCCATCAGTGCAGTGTCAGAGGAGTTGGGGAGCGATACCGGTGTAGGCTTGGAACATGGACTGTTCCACATTCCCGAAAGTGGGAAATGGGTAGGTCCAAGGTTCATTGTGCTTATTGCAAATGTTATTGTGTATCGGAGTGACATGACTTCAACACTTGTTTGGGCTTTGTTGAGATGTACCTGGAATATGGTGTAAAATCCCGCTCCCCACACTAACACGGGTTATACAGACCAAAGAACAAACTGCCGGAGGAACTCAGTGGGTCGGGCAGCATCTGTGGAGGGAAATGGACCGTCAACATTTCGGGCCGAGACCCTCCCTCTGCACTGAGAGTGGACGGGAAATAGTCCGAGAAAAGAGGTGAGGGGTGGGGATGGGGCAAGAGCTGGGGAGTGAGAGATGGATCCAAGTGAGGGGGAGGTCGGAAGGTGGAAATAGTGACAGGGGTGGAAGGTGAGTGGTTGGGGCAACACGGGGCTGCAAATGATGGTGTCGACCCATTGTCTACTCTTGTGCCAAAATGAGGCCACCCTCGCAGTGGAGGTGCAGTTCCTTAACTTCTGGCTGGATGCCCTCAACTCATGGTATGAATATCGTTTTCTCCTTCCGGTGATCAAAACTTCCAGTCCCCACACTTGCCCAATTCATCAGTCTGACCATTTACTTCGTCCCACCTGCCTATTACTTCCCCCTGGATACTCTCCAACTTTTCTTCAGTCCTGAAGAAGGGTCACAGCCAGAAATATCGGCTGCTTACTCTTTTCGGAAGATGCTCCTTGAACTGTTGAGTGCCTTCACTATTATGAGAGAATTATTTTCATAGAGGATTAACAAAGAGGTTAGAGGGTATATGTTATTTAGAGTACAATGAAGATTTACCAAACTAATCCCTAAAGTGTTGGGATCATCATATAAAAGAAAATCAAATGCGAAAACCCGTTCAAATGGAGAATCGAGGACTGACAGGCGAACGCACTGAAATACATAACATTATTAACCGGTGAATTGAGGGTGGACTGTCTGAGACTGAGATGAGGGGAACTGCCTCCACTCCGAGGGTGGTGAATATATGTAAATACCCACTACAGAGGGCGGTGAAGGCACAGTGAGGGACCTCACATAAAACAGAGGCCGGCAGATGTGAGGAGACTGAAGGATCGAGGAAATGAGGATCGGACAGAAACACGTGGCTGAGATGGGAGAGCAGCCGTCATCTTGTTGATGGTTAGAGGGGCTGAACGGCCACCTCCTGCTGTTTCTCACTTGACGTTTCAGTGTTGCTGTCCAGTGAGGCCGGAGGAATGTGAATAGAAATTAGTGTTTGTTAACATAGAGTGATTTGAATAAACCCTGCACACCTCCGTTCTGGGTATAAATTCTATGTCAGGCAGGCATGGGGACTGAGCTCTTGACTCTATGTCCAGGGAGAACAGAAGGGGGAAGTATACAGAGCAAAGAGCTGAAATGTAGCTACTGTCAATATGAAATACTGTGGAAAATGCAGCATGTGGGTGGGACAGTACGTGAGGGGCGAGCAGCGGAGTCACCGGTTCAGGTGGAAGAACATGTACTCGTCACCTGATCCCGTTTCCCACTGTATTTTACTACAGATTTGCAGAATCTGCGGGGTTTTTTTCAATGTATGTGTAGTTTCATTTTCCGTCCATTCAGACAAGAAAGTGAGATCCAGATCTGTCACGTCCACTCATTGAAGCGCAACCAATGTTTCCCGATGTATGATCTTTTTTTTTAATGAGAGAATTAAGCTTTTTCCAATTATCTGGGCTTCTCAAAATTTTGTAAACTTCTGTTAAGCCTCCCCCTAGAAGTTCCAAAGCAGCAACCCAGGTTGTCTAACATTTTTACACAATTAAAATGGGCTATCGGTTTATCAGTTTTGTATTCTTTTTTTTTATTTTTGCACTACGTACTTAATTTAAATATGCAATATATACATTTACTGCAATTCTTTTTTTTCGATATTGTTATGTATTGCATTGTGGTGCTGCCAAAGAGTCATTTATATGCATTTATCAGAAAATGAAGTTTCTCTCCAGAATTTCCAAAGGAAGACCCTAACTGTCTAATATTTCCACACAATTAAAATGGAGACTGTTTATTTTTGTCATGCTCCGAGGTTCACTGAAAGTCTTGCATTCCGTAAAATCCAGGCAGATCAATACATTACTACAGTATATTGAGGTGAAATCGGGATAATCAATAAAGTGTAACAAATCATTGTGGTTGCAGAGAAAGTGCAGTGCCGGTAAACATGTGGTGCAAGGTCACATCAAGGTACATTGTGAGGTCAGTAGTCCATCTCTTCACACTGGGAACATTCACTTCGCTTATAACAGCAGAATGGAAGCTGTCTGTGAACCTGGTGGTACGTTTCTGTATTTTTTTTTATGTTCGACCCGATGGGAGGGTGAGAAGTGAGAATGTCCAGATCTGTGGGGATCTTTCACTATGATGCCTGCTTTACTGAGGCAGCTGGTAGTACAGACAGAGGCCATGAAGGGGCGACTTGTATCTCTGATGTGTTCAGCTGAGTCCATGGCCAAAAATATCCATTTTAAATTCATCAGTCCACAGGACTTGTTTCCAAAATGCATCAGGCTGTTTAGATGTTCCCTTGCAAACTTCTGACGCCGAATTTTGGCCGCAATAATCAAAGATATGTTTGGAGAAAAAAGGGTGCAGAATTTCATGAAAAGTACACCTTTCCAACTGTTAATCACAGGGGTGGATCGACCATGCTTTGGGCTTGTGTTGCAGCCAGTGGCACGGAGAACATTTCATTGGTAGAGGGAAGAATGGAATCAATTAAATACTAGCAAATTCTGGAAGCAAATATTACACCGTCTGCAAAAAAAAAAAGCTGACGATGAAAAGAGAATGGCTTCTACAACAGGATAATGATCCTAAACACACACTTCAAAATCCACAATTGATCACTCAAGAGGCGGAAGCTGAAGGTTTTGCCATGACCTAAATATCATAGAAAATCGGCTGATAAACTTCAAATGAGCAGTGCATGCAAGAGTGGCCCGAGAATCTCACAGAACTAGAAGCCTTTTGCAAGGAAGAATGGGCGAAAATCCCCTAAACAAGGATTGAAAGACTCTTAGCTGGCGACATAAAGTGCTTACAAGCTGTGATACTTGCTAAAGAGAGTATTACTATGTACTGATGATGCAGGGTGTCCAAACTTTTGCTTCGGGCCCTTTTCCTTTTCTGTTATTTTGTAACTGTAAGAGATGGAATTCGAAAAGTAATCTTCCTTAAAATATTAAAGAAATGTGTCATGTTTAATTTCATGCCTTTTGGAAATAAATTTATCTTTTACTCGCTTAGCAATTCACAGTAAAAAAAAAAATGACCAGGGTTACGCAAATGTTTTTATGCCACTGTATATCAACAAAGTTTCTTCAAACCATTGTCTTCATTGTGAAGTATTGCCTTCCACCTTTTACCCCATTGAGTTTTTCAGGAACTGTGTTTTGTTAGCTAGAGCTACCAGAGGTTTAACTGAATCAAGACGAGGGGGGAGAAAAGCCGTCATTACAAGTTTAGTTCAACCGTTACAAAATGGCTGCTGTGTTAATCTTTGTCACAATGTAACTCGTAGCGTATGATGTTGAGTTTGGTATTTCCTTTTTCAGTTATCTTTTGGTGAGCCACTTCCTCCGTTTCCACAGTAACAACCGGCCAGAACTGCAACTAGAGTTGCACAGCTTTATCGCTCTTTGGTCACCTCCCCTCAGCGTAGAGACAGTGGCCACAGGAACAAATGCAACAGAGAGATAGGGAAGAAAGGATACTGTGAGCATTGACTGTATGGAATGTCTTACGCCATGGGCGCAATGAACTAAAAACTAACAAATTGCTGGTTGTGGCGATGGTATTTACACAAATCTGTTGAACAGTTTTGGATGCCCCAAATATTTCTGCAGTTAGTTTATATCTGTGTATTAAATAAAGAGGACATTTTGCTGTTGCAGGAAATTTAAAGCAAGAAGAATGAAATATAGGAAACGCTCGGCAAGTCGGTTGCATGTTGAACAGCCCCAATTGCGAAACTGGGCCTTTCACCATTTCTCCTTTCACAGCTGTAGCTGAGTTCCAAACATTTTATATTTTATAACATTACATTCAAAACATTTTGTTCCTGCTACACTGAGGGAAACATGGCAGCAAACTGAGCTGGGTAAGATCCCATACAGCAGTAAGATTGTGATCAAATGTGCTCAGTTTCGCTGCTGGAGACAAGCTAAAGTGTATCTGCATCCTCTCCCAATCTACCACTGGTGAATCAGCCTGACCACCGACCCAGGCAGAGAGTTATTGGGTTCCAGTTCCATCTCAGGTTATGAATCGGAAATGGCAGGAACGCCACGGCAAATCACCGGCACCAAAGCGTCGCAGGGCTGTGGGTTATCATATTACGATGCAGCCTCTGAGAATATGGGCAGTACATGGGCTTCCGTCCAGGGTGGTTACTATACAGGGGGTGACGACTGAAGACAGACTTAGCGAATGGATGCTTGTGACGAGTTGGATGTGTGTGTCAGTATTGAGACCTCTGTAATTAATTACTTAGGATACTTATTTAATATATGAATATACATTGCATGGTCAGCAAGTTTAATATTAAATTCGGAAGTCTGCTTGAGATTGCAACAGATTACAATGATTTTTTTTTAATATCTTGGTCAGATATGGAGACGGGCTGTGGAATGGCAAATGGTTTTCAACTTGGACAAGTGAGGGATGGTGCACTGTGGACAGTCAAACCATGGTGGGACTGCAATAGTGAATGGCGGGGCACCGGGTATTGTGGAACAGAGCAACATGGGTTACAAGTGTAGGTTTCCTGAAAGTGGACATGAAAGTGCAAAGGTTGGAAAAGAAGTCTTTAATCATGCTGGCCTTCATCAGTTGTGGCACTGAGTTTTGTTTATTTACATTTATATTTTTGCACTACTTATCAGTTGTTTTCGATATTGTTGTTTATTGCACTATGTTGCTGCCGCAAAGGCAACACATTTCATGACATATGCCGGGGATATTGAATCTGATTGTGATATTGCCATGGGAGACCAAACCCATCAGTCATATGAGCCCGTTTAATTCGGAACTGCAGCATCTGCGGGTTTGTTTCTGAGGCCCCGCCCACCGCTCCAAGACGCGAGATCACATTGCGCATGCTCAATCCCGGGCTGGGCGGTGGTTTTCTTTCCGGGAGCCGGCGGACGGATCTCTGTTTGCGGGGCTAGTACATCAATTTTCCAGCGGTGAGTATTGAGGCCGGTCCCGAGCGGGGACGTCTGATGTGTGAGTCCCGTTCACATCTCTGGCGGGATCGATCAGGGTTGTTGGATTCACACACCGAGCCGCCTGAGATGAGCCACCGCTCAGCCCCTGGTGCCTTGGTTCTACAAGCGGGACGAGGCAGTGATGCCGAGACTACACCATCCGTTCAGTTGTAACTGGGGAACTTTACCTACATCACGTGGTCCGGTAGCGGATCCAAACTTCACCTGGATCGATGCCTGGGGTCCACAGTTATTTTACATCATTCTGAGACACAGAGCGGCCATTAGGCCTGCTGTATTTTTGTAGACAGAGAAGGTTAAACAGAGTAATTGGACTTTCGGGACACTAATCCCCGTCTATGTGTAGTTTAATCTTTAGTCCATTCAGGCGACGGTGAAATCCTGATCTGTCATGTCCTCTTGGGGGAATTTCGACTTTCTATCCCATGCTAGGATTTTCCACAATGCGTCCAGTGTTTCCCTATACATGACCCGATTATTATATTTATTTATTTATATGACTATGTTTCATCATATTTTTCATTTATATGGATTTCTCGAAAAATGAAGTTCTCCTCTAGATTTCCCAAAGGAAGTCCCCAGCTGTCTAATATTCCTGCTCAATTAAAATGGGGAAAATCTTTATTTTTGTCATATACCGAGGTTCAGTGAAAACCTTGTGTTCGGCATTATCCGTGCAGGTCAATACATTACTGCAGTACACTGCGGTGAAACAGGGCAAAAGAATAACAGAGTAACAACTCATTATGGTTACAGAGAAAGTGCAATGCATTTGGACATATGGTGCAAGGTCACATCGAGTTACATTGTGAGGTCAGGAGTCCATCTCATCAAATTGGGGAACATTCAGTTTGGTTAAGGATCTGTCCTTGAGCTTGCTGATATGTTTCTGTTTTATTTGATCTCCGACTCGATGGGAGGCGAGAATTGAAAATGTCCAAGGCTGTGGGGATGTTGGCTGTTTTACTGAGGCAGTGGTGAGTACAGACAAAGACCATGAAGGGGAGACTTGTTTCTCTGTTGTGTTCAGCTGTGTCACAGTTCTCTGCTGTTTTCTGTCCAGCATGTATCTCATCAGCTCAATGGTATACATATATCAGCAACGCTTCTTCTAACCGTCGTCTTGATTGTAAATCATTGTCTTCCACCTTTTACCTGGTCGAGTTTTCCAGGAGTCTTTTTTTTATGAGCTGGACCTACAGAGGTTTAACGGAATACAACAGGAGTCAGAGTAAAAGTAGCCATTACAATTTTAGTTTCCCCGTTATAAAATGGCTGCAGTGTTAATCTTTGTCACAATGTAACTCGTAGGGTATGATATTGAGTTTGTTATTTCCTTTTTCAGTTACCGTTGTTGAGCCACTTCCTCCGTTTCCACGGTAACAACTGGCCAGAATTGCAACATATGTTGCAGAATTTTAATCGCTCTTTGGTCACTGCCTCTGAGCATCGAGTCAGTGGCTCAGGAACAAATGCAACAGAATGATAGTGGGAGGAAAGGATGCTGTGAGCATTGGCTCTATGGTTGTGGCTATGGCATTTGCACCAATCTGTTGAACAGTTCGGCAGGGGGGCATTAGGTTCCAGTTCCACCTTAGTTTATGAATGGGAAATGGCAGGATCACCACGGCAAATCGCCGGCACCAAAGCATCGCAGGGTTGTGTGTTATTATATTGGGAAGGAGTCTGTCAGAATATGGAATGGGCTGTATAGGGGCATCCGTCCACTTGGTAACTATATAGGTGTTTATTGGAAACTTCTCAGTCTGCAGTGAATCTGCAGATCTGTGCGATTGTACATTAGTTGTGGGGAAATCACCGACTACATCACCCATATCACCCAGTGGGATGTCATATCTGTACAGCGGGATCGATGACAGGAAGAAGAGGGTGATGACTGAAGATAGATTTAGCGAATGGAGGCTTGTGACGAGTGGGATGTGAGTGTTAGTGTTGAGACCTCTGTAATCCATTATTCAGGGCATTTTCTTGAATATGAATGTGCATGACATGGTCAGCAAGTTTCATACTAAATTCGGGAGTCTGCTTGATATTGCAACAGGTTACAATGATTTTTAAGGAGATCTTGATCAGTTATAGAGATGGGATGTGGAATGGCAAATGGTTTTCAACTTGAACAAGTGACGGATGTTGCATTTTGGACAGTGTGACCATGGTGGGACTGAAGTAGTGAATGGCGCGACAACCTGGGAGTACAAGTGTACGGCTTTCTGAAAGTGGACGTGCAAGTGTAAAGTTTGGCAAAGAAGGCTTTAACCATGCTGACCTTCATCAGTTGTGGCATTGAGTTTTGGGTTATGGGCATTATATTGTAGTTGTATAAATTGTTGGTGAGGCTACAGCGAGTATCATATACAGTTTTGTTCACCCTGTTATAGGAAAGAGATTAACTAGCTGGAGAGCGTATTGAAGAGATTGGTGAAGATGCTGACTGGACTACAGGGCCGGGTGAAAGGGAGGGATTGACCAAGCTGGATCTTTATTCCACGGAGCACAGGAGAATGAGTGTGACATTGTAGAAGTTTATAAAATCAGGAAGGAGCATAGATAATGTGGCTGGTCGTTGTGTATTCCCCAGGATTCAAGATTCAGGTTGTTTAATGTCACTCCAGTGTACAAGTGAAAGGGAAAACAAAACACATCGGATCTGACGCAGGAACAAAGCACAAAAACACAGAAAGATAAAAACCACAATTATAAAAACACTCAATACATATGATAGCTTAAAGCATTGATCGCATGTCCATGAAATGATGATAGGCAGAGGGGTATCTGGACATAGGATGACTGACAGGCAATCTTAAAATAGTGGTGATGGGGGTGTGGAGGAGTGAGTTAGTGGGTGGAGGTGTTGATTTGCCTTACTGCTTGAGAAAATAACAATTTTTGGGTGTACTGGTCCTGGAGGTGATGCCATGTAGCCTCTTCGCTGATGGGAGTGGGAAAAAATAGTCCATGGGCAAGAGTGGGTGGGAACCTTCATGCCGTTGCCGACCCCTTTCCCTCATGCACTATACATAGAGATCTCTTTGCAGCCTCCCCAGAAAGTCGAGATGTTGGGGAGCGAGCTTTCCTGATTCTGTGAATTGTGTTCTGGGACCATGAGGTTTGAGATGCGCATGCCCAGGAGTTTGAAACTGCTTCCAGTTTCCACAGCTATGCTGCTAATGTAAAGATGTTTGCCAGTGGTGCAAGTTCTCCTGAAGTTGATAACAATCTCCTTTGTCTTGCTGACATTGAAGAAGAGGTTATTTGTATGGCACCAAGCCTTGAACTCTTTTCTCTTTATGCCATCTAATTGATATTAGTGTTGGACCTCTCCATTGTCGTGACAACGGCGAACTTGACCATGTGATTACCCGGGTATTTGGCCGTGCAGTCCTGTGTGAGCAGTTTGTACAGCAATGGGCTCAGCACACAGTCTGTTTTGAGGATGATCTGGAGGGAGGAGCAGTTGTATATCCTGACTGTCTGAATCCGTTTTGGTTAGCAATTCCCACAGCCAGTTGCAAAGTGGTGTGTTTAGACGGAGAAGTAGGAATATGTTCACCAAGGTCTAGACATGTGTGCACGCTGCGGGTGTAGTTGGTCTGGCATGTTTTTGGTCCGGAAACCGTACAGTGGTAGCATCTTGACAGAGACCTTGCGTCAGCTGTTATTAGAGAAAGTGGCTGCTCACCTTGGGGTGTTGGAGGGGTGAGCTTTCGTGGCTGACTTATTCTGTGTGCCTGGAACTATTGTTTAAAACGTCGGGGGCGGGGGGAGGTCACTGGCACAGTCAACACCGTTTTTTTCCTAAAGTAGTCTTGAAGTCCAGTCAAATATGCCAAGGTTTGTTCCCCGGGGTCGGAGAGTCCAAACCGAAAGGGCACAGATACAAAAAAGCTGAGAGACCGGAGAGACCTGAGAAGTAATCTCAATACACAGAACTAGTGTGTATATGGAATGAGCTGTTCAGTGTCTGCATCGTTGGATATCTACCTCACCGTGTCTGGAAATATCCGCTCACTGTCGCCTATATGTGAAAACTCACTGTCGCCTGTATGTGAACAGTTGTATTTTAAAGAAACACTCAAGATGCTGGAGACCTGAAATGTTTGAAGCCATTCTGACACAGGTTGGAGTTGAAGCTTAACATTGTTCCTCTCTCCACAGATATTCTTTATGTGTTGAGTGTTTCTTGTATTTACAGTTTTTTTTTTAGAACATTACATTGGAATGATCCTGGGAAATGGACTTGTGTAGTAGGCTCAATTTAAATTTGTTCTATTACAGCACAGAAACCGGGATTTCGGCCCATCTAGTCTGTGCCATTCTTTGCCTTGATCCATCCACGTGCACCCAGACCATAGCCATCAATACCTCCCTCATCCATGTACCCATACAAACTACTCTTAAACGCTGCAAATGAACCTGCATTTATTGCTTCTGCTGGGAGCTGGTTCGCATTCACATCACCCTCTCGAGTGAAATAGTTCCCTCTCAGACTCCTCTTAAATATTTCAATTTTCACCATAAGTCCACGACCTCACCCAACCAGAGGGTCAAAAGCCATATGCATTCACCCTATTTATACCACCATATGATCATATAACTCCAGCATGGGTTACCAAACCTTTTTTTATGCCATGGACCATTACCATTAACCGAGCGATCCTAGGATCTTTCCTCATTCTCCTGCGCTCCAGGAATAAGCTTTCTAACCTGTTCAACCTACCCTGTAACACCGTCCCTTCAATACCAGCAATATCTGTGTCTGCCAGGGCTCCTGCATCCTCTACAGTAGACTGCCACAAGGTCCAAGGGACACATTGTAAGGCCTTGGGGAATTGTCTATCCTAATTCACCTCAAGACGACAAGGTCCTGTTGTGTAATCCGTATACAATCCATGACTTGATTAACTTCCCACATTTCTATATTTGTCTCCCAAATAAACATAGGCAGAAAGAATTCATTGAAAATCTCCCCCATCTCTTTCAGCTCCATGCCTAGATGAGCACACTGATCACCAGGAGATTTTTTGTGAAGGTTTGCAGAGAAGTAAGGAAGCCACAGGTTTTCTCAATAAATCATCCTGCCTCCAAATTGTCTATTATTCGTGGGAATGTGCTCATTACAGTTGTTGTTTACAAAAATTCTGGAATGAAAAATTGTATCTATGAGGATCATTTGGTGTCTCTGGACATGTTCTCGATAGAGGGATGGTGATTTCCGGATCAGGAAACTCAATGAAATCCTGAGCTCTGGATAGAGTGGATGAGGACAAAATGTTTTTAAAAGTAGGGGAGTCTCGGGTCTGAGATCACAATCTCAATCTATACAGTTGTATCTGGGGACCTTCCCTTCGATCCTGCTGTCCAGTAGCAGGATCTGAATTTCACCTGTATTAATGCCCGGGGTTGACCGTAGCTGCATGTCATTTGCAAACACAAGAATATGATGGAATGTTTAACCACTTAATTGAACAAAGAACGAAACGTCATGGTTATCACCACAATGCATTGTGCGATGTCTCTTATAAATATCCCAGAGTTGACATTTGGAACAGACAGGCCGCACCCAAAAATGATCTTTGATTTTGGACCAGCTTCTGCTGGAAGTTCTGTAGAAAATGAACTACCAACAAATTTTCTTGATGTACTTCGAGGCAGGGTTGAAACAATCAGTGAAATTTTAAATTGATTGAGTGTTCGGTATTCATCTTTGTTATAAGGAAACTCAGAGCATGTGAGGTTGAGTCTGTTATTTATTTTTTTCATTTAGTTTTGCTGAGCCACTTCCTCCATCAGGGTAACAGCTCACCAGAGCTGCAAGAAGTGTTGAACATTTTTATCGCTCTCTGATCACTGCCCCTCAGCAGAGAGACTGACCTCCGGCGCGGCTGTGGATGTGAGGATATCTTGAGCATATGGAGTATATGATGTCTGCGTTGGAATGGAGAGATAACTAATAAATGTAGGGATTACATTCATACAACTCTGTTCCGAATGTCGCAAGCATCTTGCAATCAGTCAACAATTCTGCATCATGTACTGCATCTTTTTTTCTTGTACTGAAATTGCAATGTTTTATTTGCAATTTTATATCAAGACATTTTGTTCCTCTTACACCACGGGAAATACGATGGGCAATTGCGCTGCTCCAGATCCCACTCAACAGTAAGAAAATGAACGCATGTGCTCAATTTATCTTGTGGAGATAAGTTAAAATGTATCTCCCCACCCGCTGGTAACCTACGGCCCGGGATTCCTGGCTTATTAAGGTATCATCAGGTTCCAGATCTATTGTGGGATGGAGGGGAGTGTAAGTTTTGGAACTGGGAATAGCCGAGACACTCAAGAATTTAACCGACACTAGGAGTCCTGGCATGGGGACTCCAGCAATATAGAACTGGCAGTGGTTGGGCTCCAGCCCAGGTTTGTGCTTCGACAGATGGGGTAAATGTTTCTACTTGTGCAATGAAGCAGAAGTCTCTGGTCCGGTGGCTGGATATTGGTGGTAGTGAAATAACTGACTACACCTACCAGTGTGAGATATGGTGAAGATGTACTAGAGGGGCCGAGTGGCCTGCTCCTGTTTCTGTTCTCTGTGAGTTTAAAGATAAGACATAAACAGACATTGCTTGGGTCTGCAGGATGTCCCAGTGGGTGTTGTAAGGACCGGTGCTTGGAGCCCAGTTGTTTCCAAACTGTGGCAACAATTTTGTAAGTAATGCTGAGGATTGATAAGGCACTGGTGAGGCCTCACCTTGAGTATTGTGAACAGTTCTGGGCTTCTTATGTAAGAAAAGATTCGCTGACAATGGAGAGAGTTCAGAGAATGATCACAAGTATGAATCCGGGAATGAAAGGGTAATCATATAAACAAAGGTTAGTGGTTGTGCGTCTATGCTCGCTGAAAATTAAAGGGATGAGGGGGAAATCTCATTGAAACCTTTTGAATGTTGAAAGACCATTCTAGGTCAAGGGCAAAGTCTAGGACAAGAAGGCACAGCTTCAAGATAGAGGGGCGTCCATTCAAAAGAGAGATGCAGAGAAATTTCTTTATCCAGAGGGTGGTTAATTTTTGGAATATGGTACCACAGGCAGATGTGGAGGCCAAGTCTTTGTGTGTATTTAAGACAGAGATTGATAGATTCCACATTGGACATGGCATCAGAGGTTACGGGAAGAAGACCTGGGAATGGGGCTGAGGAGGGAAAAAAGGATCAGCCATGATTAAATGTCAGAGAGGGCCCGATGGGCCAAATGGCCTATTTCTGCTCCTATATCTAATGGTCTTACCTTTATTATTGTTATATACCAAAGTTCAGTGAAAATCTTGTATTGCAGATCATCTATTCAGATCAACACATTACAACTGTACATTGGGGTGATATAAGGTAACAGTGTAACTGGGCTTGGAGGTTAGTTGTTCTCAAAATGTGTCAACAATTTGTCTGAGGGACAAATTCAACATTTCCAAGTCATTGACAGAAAATGTATATTTATCTATTATAAATTATGTAAAATTTGTATTTCCAGATTATTAATGACACAGAATCGCATAATTTGTGTTCCGTGTGTTATCTGAATGTACTTGCCTGTGATGCTGTTGCAAGTTAGTGTTCCTCTGTACCTGTACCTTCCCATACTTGCGCAGTTGGTAGTAAGTTCAGCAGAATCTGTGAAATCTCAGTGAGATTTGATTCATGATGATCATCTTGGCATCTCGTAAGTAAAATGTTAAAAATATAGAACACAGAAATCTACAGTACCTATCTAAGAGTCTCTTAAAAGACCCTATTGTATCCGCCTCTACCACTGTCGCTGGCAGTGCATTCCATGCACTACCAATCTCTGTGTGAAAAAACTATCACTGACATCTCCTTTCTACCTACTTCCAAGCAGCTTAAAACTTTGCCCCCTATTTCGACCCTGGGCAAAAGCCTCTGGCTATCCGCACGACCAATGACTCTCATCTTATACAACTCATCAGGTCACCTCCTGTCCTCCGTCGGTCGAAGGAGAAAAGGCCAGGTTCACTCAACCTATTCTCATAAGACATGCTCCCCAATCGAGGCTGCATCCTGGTATATCTCCTCTGCACTCTCTCTATAGCACTCAATCCCATGGTGATGAATGCCAACACACTATAATAACAACGTCAACCTGTGCAGCAGCTTCCAGTGTTCTATCGACCCGGACCCCGAGATCTCTCTCATCCTCCACAATGTCAGGAGTCTTGCCATTAATATTATATTCTGACTTCAAATTTGACCTACCAAAATTAACCAATTCATATATATTTGGATTGAACTCCATATGCCACTTCTGCCTCCTACCGATGTCGCGCTGTAACCTCTGACAACTCTCCAGAATATTCACAACACCCCCATCTTTTGTGTCATCAGCAAACTTGCCAACGCACCCTTCTACTTCCTCAGCCACGTCATTTATAAAAATCACGAAGACCAGGGGTCCCAGAACTGATCCCTCCGGAACACCCCAGGTCACCATCCTCCATGCAGTATACGAACCGTCTACAACCACCCTTTATCCTCTGTGGGCAAGCTAATTCTTGATCCAGAAAGCAATGTCTCCTTGGATCCCATTCATCATTACTTTCTGAATGAGCTTGGCATGGGGAACTTTATCAAATGCCTTACTGAAATCCATATACACTATATCCACTGCTCTACCTTCATCAATGTGTTTTGTTGCATCCTCAAACAATTGTCAGGTTCGTAAGCCATGGCCTGCCCTTAACATAACCGTGCTGACCATCCCTTATCAGATTATGTTTCTTCAAATGCCCATGAATCCTGCCTCTCATGATCTTTTCCAACAACTTGCCTACTACTGAAGTAAGACTCATTGGTCTATAATTTCCTTGGTTATCTCCACTCCCTTTCTTGAACAAGGGAACAACATTCTGAACTTCCAAACATCCTATTGATGATGCAAGGATCATCGTGAGTGTTTTAGCAATCTCCTCTCTCGCTTCCCACAGTAAAAGTCTCGGCGACTTTTCTAACTTAATACCTTTCAAAAGACCCAGCACGTCCTCTTTCTTAACACTCAAGCGGTTCAGTCCTCTGTAAGCCATTCCCACAAGTGCCAAGATCCTTTCCACTGGTGAATACGGAAGCAAAATTTTTTAGATGATCGGCAGATTGAGAACCATCTGCTGAGAATATAGCCGTGTAATCTAACCAAATCAAGTTGCCGTTGCTGGCGGTCCCACCGATTTGTTATAGTTGCATGATGTCCCTCAGCTCCAATAATGATTGTTACGAATGTCGGTGATATGCATTCGATCCCTTATTAGCAATCAGCAAACATACAATCTTGAGGCTTTGAAACTGAAGTGTACCGAAGTGTAAGTTCTGCATATTTGAGTGGATAATAATGGAGGTATGACATCCGTCAGTACCCAGCTATGTACTGCACAGAACAACGCACAAATATGTACCTGATTCCCTTCGCGTTTACCACACCCCTGCTGATGCGACTTGTTATATAAAAAAAATCATAAATACGCCACACAGAATACAATGGAGATAGAGAACAGATACATGTCTCCTACACACAGGCTCAGCTCTGATAGAGTCTCCCACCTAAAATATTAATAGTCTGTCTATTTTTTTTTGAATAATACTAGCATTTTGTCATATTTATGTTAAAGATTGTTATTGTCATCTTGATTTTTTTGGATGTATGGCGGGTCTACATTGTAATTAACAGGGTGCCATGTAATTGTCTGATAATAGCCAGGTGATATGCTCAAAGTAATCTTGACCGCAGTTTAAGTGCTAATAACGGTTGTAAAGTCCGGCTGGAGATACTATGGTGGTTCAGGACAAGATGTCGTGACGCTGTGGGTGAATTTGCATTATTCAGGATGTCAGAGTGTTTCTATGTAGACTCAATCCATAATATTGCCATAGGTATCAATGCCAGGCGACGTTAAACTGAAAGGAGACGGTGAGAGTCAGGTGTGACTGAGAAATCTGTATAATTCAGTGACGAGAGGAATACATGTCCCATTGGTCAGCAGAAATGCTTCACCCCACACTGTTGTAACACTTGTCCATTACACACTATAGCGCCACCAATGGTAGGAGGACCAAATCAGTGGGTGCTGTCTGCTCAACCTGCCTTGCCATTCCATTGACACATCGCTCCCGGTCCAGAAAAACAAGATTGCTACCAAAAAGGGAACTGCCTGCAATATAGCCAGTAGATACCCTGGAGAATCTCGGCCCAGTGTACAATCCATGCATAGGGCAGGAATGGGTATTGCGTGACTGTGGAAGGATGGGCGCAGGTGGATCAGACCATATCAGGGCTTCAGTGGACAGGCCCATGATGTTTAGAAGTGTTTGCCTCAGTTGAAAATCAAGACAGTGTTCTCCTTTAAACCCCAATGAATGTTTGACCCTCCTGTTATTTTTATTTTTTTTATTACAGAGCAGCAAAAACTTATCACACCCGTCCTAAAGATGGGTCAAGGTGCGAGCAGTGAAGAAGTTCCAGTGACGTCAACATCGGGAAAGGGCACGGGTATGTTGGTGAATTATTTTAATTTATGAATACTCTGCAGATTCTGCGTCTGGGTTTAATTCATATATTTGTGAAAACTGAGCAGAGAGATAAGAGAGAGTTAACATCTCTGGGGAAACACAGTCACACATGGAAGGAATACATGTACCGTCTGCTCCTGCTCCTCGAACAGATTGTGATGCACATGAACATAGCGAGTTATTCCAGAAGACAAGACATTCTGCAGATGCTGAAGGTTTTGGGCAACAAGAAGACACACAAAATATTGGTGAACTCAGCAGGTCAGGCAGCATCCATGGAGAGGAATAGCATATGACGTTTTGAATCAGGACCACAAGGAATAGAAAGTAATGTGGCAATAACTAGAATATCTGTTCCCTCATTTGCAGTCCGATGAAGGGCCTTGGCCCGAAACGATGATTGTTTATTCTCATCCATCGATCCTGTCCGACATGCTGAGTACCTCCAGCATTTTGTGAGATATCCCAGAGGTTTACTGAGGAAGCGGTTGACCAGGCAGGCAGACAGTGACCTAGAGCAAAGCGGTGCTGTTGGGCAGTACCAGGAGAGTGAGGGTGATGGGTTACTACATTGTCAGAAATAAGTAGAGTCCTTTCCAAACAGGGAGGTATATTCCCGGGGACACGAAAGAGCAGCCTTTCACAGATGGAACTATACCCCTGGCGCCCCCCCCCCCCACCTCCCGGCCCAAGCCCGATCCTTCCCCGACATCTATATAGATTAGATTAAGAGCACACTCAGTCCTCTTTTTATTGCCATTTAGAAATGCATACATGCATTAAGAAATGATACAATGTTTCTGCAGAGTGATATCACAGAAAACAGGACAAACCAAAGACTAAGAACGACAGAACCACATAATTATAACATATAGTTACAGCAGTGCAAAGCAATACCATACTTTGATGAAGAACAAACCATGGACACGGTAAATAAAGTCTCAAAAGTCTCCGAGTCCCCGATAGCAGGCGGCAAAAGGGAGAAACTCCCTGCCATAAACCTCCAGGCACGGTCAACTTGCCGGTGACTTGGAAGCAGCCGACCACAGCCGACACTGAGTCCATCCGTCCGAACACTTCGAACTTCTGACCAGCCTTTCAGATGCAGCCTCGCGAGCGCACCCTCTGCCTAGCGCCTTCGACCTCCCCCGGGCCGCTGAAACACGCAAAGCCGAGGCTTTCGGGGCCTTTTGCTCCGGAGATTCCTCATACCACATAGTAACAGCGGCCATGAAGCGGGCATTTCAGAAGGTTTCCAGATGTTCCTCCGTGCTTCACGTCTTTCTCCAAAAAATCAAAATTGTGCACGGTCCACTACTTGACAGATAGCAGACATCACCACCGAAGTGGCCGCGCGCGCTGCCGTCGAGCCACCCTCTGCTCCTCCTCCCATATATATTGGTCTGTGTTTGGCGATCTTTAGGTTGCAGAGAGAAAGTTACTAACCAACGTGGAGTCAGTAATTTCTTTAATGCTCCTCATTTTCCTTCACACGTCCGATCTCAGTGATTACCGAGCTCCTGGCAGGTTGGGACGATTTCCAGCTGCTGCAGTTGACGGACTTCTACCGGGACAGGCTGCAGCAGGCGATGGAAGGAGGGGTGCACGGAATGAGCCTGGCGTTAACGGCCGAGAATCAGTTCAGCGGAGAGGAACATCGGGTGAGTGGGAGGGAGAATATTGTACATACAATCACAAACCTGTGAATCTGAACCAGTGATAGAAAGCGGTGAAAAAACCCTGCGAATGGTGGGAGCTGCTCGATGTTCAGAGTGAGTGAGAAGTAACAGATCTGTGGGCTTACAGTAGAAAACGTCGGTTTTTACAGTAGGTAGGTCGCATCCGGAGTTTCTCCGATTAGCGGACGATTTCCCTCCACGCCTCTCTGAGGTAGTGGGGGAACCGCGTACGAGGCAAGTTACAGCAGTGGTTTGCCATTGCCTTCTGCCGGGTGAGTTTCCAAAGAGATCACCAGCTCGTATCCCAGCACGGATGGAAAGCGTGCAGGGGTGCCGGTTGGATTCGAACTCGGGACCTTTTATCCCGAAGTCCGACGCTGATGCCATTACGCCACCGGCATTATGACAGGAAATTTCAGTCTGGGAAGAATGTACAGCGTGACAACAGGATGTCAGTGAGAACTGGGACATCATCAGTGAATGCCACAGAAGCTCTATTGTGTTCTGTTCTGGGTGGAGATAATTCTGATACAATCCGTAACTGCAAACAGTGTGGATTGGGGAGTGCTACCATTCTGTAATGTGTAATCACTGAATAAACTTCCACTAGAAAAGACAAAGGAAAAGCATTGGGTGTCAAAGGAACACTCACAATGCGCTGGAGGAACTCAGCAGGTCAGTCAACATCAGTTGAAAATATTAGTCGATGTTTCGGGCCGAAATCCTTCGTCAGGACTGAAGGAAGAACTTTGGGGAGGGTTTGAAGAATGCTGGTAGTTGAAAAAAACAGTGTTTTTAAAGACAAAGGGGTGGGGGAGGGGAAGCAGGGAGGTGATTGGCAGGAGAACAATGCGAAGTAGTAGAAGGAGGTGGAACTATGAGGGAGGGGATGTGAAATAGAGATGGAGGAAGGGAGGGGGAGGGAATTACCGGAAGTTAGATAATTCTATGTTCATACCAAGGAGCTGGAGACTACCTAGACGGTATATGAGGTGTTGCTCCTCCCACCTGAGTTTAGCCTCTTCATGGCAGTAGAGGAGGCCATGTATGGGCATATCTGAATGGGAATGGGAAGCAGAGTCGAAGTGGGTGGCTACCGGGAGATCCTGTCTGTTGTGGCGGACGGAGTGGAGGTACTCGACGAAGCGGTCCCCCAATCTGTGTCGGGTTTCACCGATGTAGAGCAGGCCGCCCCGGGAGTACCGGATGCAATAGATGACCCCAACAGCTTCGTAAGTGAAGTGTTGCCTCGACTGGAAGGACTGCCTGGGGCCCTGAATGGTGGCAAGAGAGGAGGTGTAGGGATAGGTGTAGCACTTACGCTTACAGGGATAAGTGCCGGGTGGGAGATCCGTGGGTATGGACGTGCTGATAAGCGAGTCGCGGAGGGATCGATCCCTGCGGAAAGCGGAGAGGGGTGGAGAGGGAAAGATGTGTTCAGCTGTGGGGTCCTGTTGAAGGTGGCAGAAGTTGCGGAGGATAATGTGCTGGATCCAGAGGTAGGCGAGGACAAGGGGAACTCTGTCCCTGTTGTGGTGTCGGGAAGATGGGGTGAGGGCCGAAGTGCGGGAAATGGAGGAGATGCGGGTGAGGGCATCAATCGGTAATCCGCTGTCATGCTGGCAGTGAAGGAATGAAGATGAATCACATCATCTTTTCTGCAACTTCTTTGAGACTACTCACTCTGTTATAAAATCCCTTCTGACTTCTTTCTTCCTCTGTGATCGTTATTTTCTAATTTCTGTTTTACACAGTCAAATACGGTAGGGAATTATTTATGCATTTGGAGCCACGTCAATGAAGCGGTCACAGACCAGCCAGGATCTCGTTGACTGGTGGACCAGGTTCACGGTGAATGTCCCTTCGTGTGCTCTGCACTCAGAATGTACAGTCCATGTCCAGACAGGATCAGCACCCGTCCGGGTGACTGCTCAGTGTGATCCCGTTACAGAGCACATCATTTACTTCTCATTCTCTGTGTGAATCTGTCAGTCCCCAATATGTTCACTGTTATTCTTCACAGAAAATCTCTGATCTCGCTGACAAGGGAGAGCGGGCGGACAGTTCTAAACTCCTCCTGAGCATGGTGATGGAGAAAGGCTCCCGCGCCCGGAGGGTGATGTGGGAAACCTTCGTGAAAATGCGGATTGGTGTCCCAAAGTTGGACAGGATACTGAACGAAATACAGGAACGTGGTGAGATAATATCACAGATAAACTTATTTTTGGATTTAAGCACTATCCACTTCATAATTTTACACATTTCAATTCCTCAAATTGTTTAAATCCGAACAGGTTGTGTTCCGGTCCATCGACTCGTCCCCAAGATTCCCAGAGAGCTGAAAGGTAAGCATAGATCCAGCTGTTTCCACCAAATGTTAGTATTGTGTAGAGACATATCGTTATTGAGCTACGGAGATTTGACCGGGTAAATGTTGGCTCCATAACACAATGCACATTAAGATGCATGGGAACTGTTTGTTGGAGGGAGAGTTTTCACAGGACAGTATGAAGAACAACTCAGAGAGCTGGGGAGATTTCTGAAAGGGATCACACCTCTTTGGGTCCTGGAACGACAGATACTTCCACCGGGGTCAGAATGGAGAAGAGGACGATCTGGAAGAGTGAAATTCTCCGAAATCTCTTCACTCCGAAAAGTGAAATCCTTCCAAGAAAGCCATCCAACCCTGGAACAGCCCTCATCCTGTATCACTTTTTCTAATTTCCTCAGATAGTAGAGGTCATTATTTTTTTTTTTTTAGAATCCGTAGTCCATTGTAGTTCTCGTCACGGAATAACAATGACAGCATTGATTTAATGAGAAATCAGGTAACACGTCAACTAGTCTGCTCAACCACAAAACAGCAAATGAATCCCACTCTGTTCACATCTCCACCCTCCTAGTGCAAGCACTGCGACAGTTATCCGGTTTAATTTCCCACTCAATAATCCTGGGGAGTCCATCAGGAGGCAGTGTTATTGAGTCTGAGATGGGGGACAAGATCCTCAGCTCAGTCCACAGAAGCTGAAATTCATATGTGTTGGTGCTGTGTGATGGACACTGTGGTGGTAATTAGGACAGAGAAACTAAGAATGTGCGATTGCGGCAATTTGCCTGCTAACTTATTCTTCACTGTTCTTCATGTTGTTTGCCGAGGGAACAGGGACGATAGTGAAATTCCCACACCCATTTCTGAATAGGAAGTATATTCTCTTCCTGATTATTGAAGAAAATCATTTCTACAATTGTCACATTCTCTAAAGTAACTATTTCAACAATCAATGTTTTCCTACGTTCCCTATCTCACCCAAGTACATTGAATGGAGAGCCCACACTCTCCTAGCAGGGTCCTGACAGACCGTGAGACCCCATATGCTCTCAGCGGTGTCCTGAGCCTGTGAGACCCCACCCATCCGTGACAGGGTCCCGACACACTGTGAGACCCCACACAACCCTTACAGGGTCCTGACACACTGTAAAGCCCCACACACCCCTAGCAGGTTCCTGACATCCTGTGAGACCCCACACACTTCTGTCATGGTCCTGATACCCTGTGAGGCGCCACACATCTCTGGCAGTGCCCGACACACTGTGAGACCCCGCACACCCCCGACAGAGTCAATACACACTATAAGGCCCCACACACCCGTGACGTGGTCCTGACACACTGTGAGACCCCACACACCCCTGATAGGGTCACTAAACTCTGTAAGGCCCCACACACCCCTGGCAGGTTCCTGCCACCCTGTGAGGTCCTCACGCCCCTGCAGGTTCCTGACAAACCGTGAGACCCCACACAACGCGACAGGGTCCTGACACACTGTGAGACCCCACAAATCCC
Organism: Mobula birostris; assembly: GCF_030028105.1. Taxonomy (NCBI): domain Eukaryota; kingdom Metazoa; phylum Chordata; class Chondrichthyes; order Myliobatiformes; family Myliobatidae; genus Mobula; species Mobula birostris. The sequence goes on along the minus strand of NC_092382.1, from coordinate 38,698,245 downwards.
TCACAAAGCCTTTGACACGTTGTGAGAACCCACACACCCGTGACAGGGTCCTGACACACTGTGAGACCCCACAAATCCCTGACAGAGCCGTTGACATACTGTGAGACCCTACACATCTCTGCGAGTGTCCTGACGTGCTGAGATCTTGCACACTCTTGACAGGCCCTTCGAACTCTGTGAAATCCTGAACACTCTTGACAGAGTCCTAACATACTTTCACACGTCCTTTCAAAAGTTTGTGTTCAGCTGTAGTGTAGCTGCAATGAACTGCTCCCACACTTCATCCAGACCCTGCCTTACATTGACATCTGCCTTTCCTTAATTCAGGACCTTAATACTCAGGGTATCTCCATCCCTTTCCATAACTGAGACAGATGGTCTTTATGTCCAGAATACTTTCCCACTGACACTCCAAACACTTGCCCAGCTACATTATCCCCTGCCTAGTGGGGTCGAAGGAAGATACAGATTAGACTAATAACTAAATAACTAATTACTAAATGTGTGCAAGATAGTTCTTTGCAGCAATACATAGATGCACCAACTAGAGAAGGGGCAGTGTTAGTTTTTCCTGTTAAGGAATGAGGTAGGGCAGGTGAGGGAGGTATGTGTTAGGGAGCACTTCAGGTCCAGTAATCACAATACCATTAGTTTCAATATAATTATGGAGAAGGATAGGACTGGACCCAGGGTTGAGATTTTTGATTGGATAAAGCTAACTTTGAGGAGATGCAGAAGGATTTAGAAGGAGTGGATTGGGACAATTTGTTTTATGGGAAAGATGTAATAGAGAAACGGAGGTCATTTAAAGATGAAATTTTGAGGGTACAGGATCTTTATGTTCCTGTTAGGTTGAAAGGAAAAGTTAAACGTTTGAGTAAGCCATGGTTTTCAATGGATATTGGAAGCTTTGTTCGAAAAAGAGAGGGATCTACAATAAATATAGGCTGCTTGGAGTAAATACGGTGCTGGGGGAATATAAAGAATGTAAAAAGAATCTTAAGAAAAAAAATAGAAAAGCTAAAAGAAGATATGAGGTTGCTTTGCCAAGTAAGGTGAAAATAAATCCCAAGGGTTTCTACCGTTATATTAACAGCAAAAGGATAGTGAGGAATAACATTGGTCCCTTACAGAGTCAGAGTGGACGGCTGTGTGCGGAGCCAAAAGAGATGGGGGAGATTTTGAATAATTTCTTTTCTTCGGTATTCACTAAGGAGAAGGATATTGAATTCTGTAAGGTAAATGAAACAAGAAGGGTAGTTATGGAAAGTATGATGATTAAAGAAGAGAAAGTAATGGCGCTTTTAAGGAATATAAAAGTGCATGAGTCTCCGCGTCCGGACAGGATATTCCCTAGTACCTTGAGGGAAGTTAGTGCGGAAATAGCAGGGGCTTTGACAGAAATATTTCAAATATCATTAGAAACGGGAATGGTACCGGAGGATTCGCATATTGCTCATGTTGTTCCATTGTTTAAAAGGGGTTCTAAGAGTAAACCTAGCAATTATCGGCCTGTGAGTTTGACGTCAGTGGTGGGTAAATTGATGGAAAATATTCTTAGAGATAGTATATATAATTATGTGGATAGACAGAGTCTGATTAGGAGCAGTCAAAATGGGTTTGTGAGTGGAAGGTCATGTTTGACAAAACTTACTGAATTTTTTGATGAGGTTACTAGGAACGTTGACGAGGGTAAAGCGGTCATGTTGTCTATATGGACTTTAGTAAGGCCTTTGACAAAGTTCCACACGGAAGGTTAGTTAGGAAGGTTCAATCATTATGCATTAATATCGAAGTAGTAAAATGGATTCAGCAGTGGCTGGATGGGAGACGCCAGAGAGTAGTGGTGGATAACTGTGTATCAGATTGGAGGACGGTGTGTAGCAGTGTGCCTCAGGGATCTGTACTGGGTCCAATGTTGTTTGTCATATATATTAATGATCTGGATGGTGTGGTGGTAAGTTGGATTAGTAAGTATGCAGATGATACTAAGATAGGTGGAGTTGTGGATAATGAAGTAGGTTTTCAAAGCTTGCAGAGAGATTTAGGCCAGTTAGAAGAGTGGGCTGAAAGATGGCAGATGGAGTTTAATGCTGATAAATGTGAGGTGCTACATTTTGGTAGGACTAATCAAAATAGGACATACATGGTAAATGGTAGGGCATTGAAGAATGCAGTAGAACAAAGGGATCAAGGAATAATGGTGCATAGTTCCCTGAAGGTAGAATCTCATGTGGATAGGGTGGTGAAGAAAGCTTTTGGTATGCTGGCCTTTATAAATCAGAGCATTGAGTATAGGAGTTGGGATGTAATGTTGAAATTGTACAAGGCATTGGTGAGGCCAAATTTGGAGTATTGCGTACAGTTCTGGTCACCGAATTATCGGAAAGATGTCAGTAAAATTGAGAGAGTACAGAGGAGATTTACTAAAATGTTGCCTGGGTTTTATCTCCTAAGTTACAGAGAATGGTTGAACAAGTTATGTCTTTACTCTTTGGAGCGTAGAAGGTTGAGGGGGGACTTGATAGAGGTATTTAAAATTATGAAGGTGATAGATAGAGTTGACGTGGATAGGATGCAAAAGCAACAAGTTTGTTGTAGTAGGTATCTTTAACTTTCCCCTGTGTTGCTGATGACCTAACATTCTCTGTCCCGTGTTTCCTAACTGCAGGAATATTTTAGGAATTTCTGATAGTGGGATTTGTTCTGGGAATAAGGTATGTAATGTGTGAATTAGAGGAGAGGCCATACTGCACCTGGTATTTGGATGTAATGTCATAGTCCGGTCCGTGAATTCCGTCTTCCGGTTCACGTCCGGTCCATAGTTCCTTGCTCCGGGATTTCTGGTTCCACCCAGTTTCTGTTGTGGGCACATGTTTCTCGTTTTGGGACTCAGACCTAAATACCTGTGCTAACCAGGGATACCCGGCTGGACTGCTCTGTTCCCCTCCTTGTCTGCACCCCCACCCCCGCCTGACTCTCCGCCTGGATACCTCACCTGACTCTCTGCCTGCTCACCTAGCCTGGATACCCCGCCTGTACCGCTGAAGCCTTACCGCCGGAGCAAGACTGGAGCCTTGTTAGGTCAAGATAAGGAGCTGTCTTTGGTTTTGTGGAATTGTGTCTCTGTGTCCACGCCCTCGCTAGAGAGTGAGGTGGGGGGGGGTCCGGCCGTTTGCCGCCACCTTGTGTTGGGATCCGTCTCTTCATGTTCAGTGTTCTTTGTCTGAGTCCCTGCCCTACGTCCTGTTCCCAAGGAGGGGTCCCGGCTCTGTGTTATGTGTGTGAGTCCCGGCCCCACGTCCTGTTCCCAACGAGGGGTTCCGGCTCGGTGTTCATTGCTCCTGTCTCTTCTAGTCCAAGGCTCCATGCTCCTGAAGTCCCTCGTCCAGTCAGTACCTAGTCCAGTCCTATCGGAGTCCTGTCCATGTGCCTTTAACTGTCCTTATGTCTCGCCCTACCCAGGAGTTCCACACCAAAGTCATGTCCAGTCCTATAGCCTCGTCTTGTCTTTGCCTAGTTCTGGAGTCCGAGCCCGAGTCAAGTCAAGGTTCTGGGTCATTGCCCAGTCTCTGGCTCGGAGTCCATATCCAAGCCTCGAAGTACTTTAGCCTCAAGACCAAGACCCCAGCCGGGAGACCTGAAGACCAAGACCCTAGCCAGCAGCCAAGCTCAAGATCCAAAACCCCAGATTCAAGACCCCAGCCAGCAGCCAAGCTCAAGATCCAGGACCCCAACCAACAGCCAAGCTCAAGATCCAAGATCCCAGACTCAACCCTCAAGCCTGTCTCCAAGCCTCTAGCCTCAAGAACCAGCCTCCAGACTGGAATGATGTTATGTCCATGCCTGGTTCTGGAGCCCAAGCCCGAGGCAAGACCCTGGTTCTGGGCCCTTCTCAAGTCTCTGGCTTGGGGTCCAAGCCCCAGTCTACGTTCTTGTCCCTGCTCCTTGTCTGTATCCTGTCACATCCCTAATCTAGTCAAGTCCTGTTTCTTGTACTTCAGTGTCTGTCTCGCATTTGGGTCCGTTCCCAGCGCCCCCATTGTGACATGTAAGCCTACAAGTTGCTTAGGTTTCAGTGGTGAAACCTTTGGGAACAGTGAACACGACTCCTCTTTATGAATAAGGAGAAGGCTGCAGCTTATAGAAACGTAGAAAACTTACAGCACAATTCGAGCCCTTTGGCCCACGATGCCGTGCCGAACATGTACTTATTTTTGAAATTACCTAGGGTTACCAACAGTCTTCCATTTTTTTTTCTGAGCTCCATGTACCTATACAGGAGTCTCTTAAAAGGCCCTATCATATCCGCCTGCACCACCGTCACCGGCAGCGCATTACACGCATCCACCACTCTCTGCATAAAAAAAAAACATCTCTGTATCTCCCCTGTACATACTTCCAAGCACCATAAAATTATATGCTCTTGTGTTAGTCATTTCATCCCTGGAAATAAAGCCTCTGACTATCTACACGATCAATGGCTGTCATCATCTTATACACCTTTATCAAGTCACCTCTCATCCTCCGTCACTCCGAGGAGAAAAGACCAAGTTCACTCCCCCTATTCTCATAAAACGTACACTGCAATCCCGGCAACATCCTTGTAAATCTCCTCTGCTCCCTTTCCACAGTTTCCACATCCTTCCTGTAGTGAGACGACCAGAAATGAGCACAGTACTCCAAGTGGGGTCTGACCAGGGTGCTATATAGCTGCAAAATTACCCCTTGGCTTCTAAACTCAATCCCAGGGTTGATGAAGGCCAAAGCACCGAATGCCTTCTTAACCACAGGCTCAACCTGCGCAACCTGGTCCTATGGACTTGGACCCCAAGGTCCTTCTGATCCTCCACACTACAAAGAATTGGGTGTGCAGTATTGGGTGTGGGAAAGATAACTTGGGGGAAGGCAATTAAGTGGCAAAGGTTTAGATTGGCAGCAGCTCTTGTTGGACAAATCCCCAACTGGCATGATTATATTAGCTGAGCAGTATTTGGGTCCGGCGTTTTCCAAAAAAGGACTGAAGTCAACGACGGCGGTGCCTGTGGATCTTGAAGAGAGATGTTGTACATTTAGTCTGAAAGGGAGAGATGAGTTTCACGACACTGCAATGAGACACTGGATTGTGGAGAATGAAGAGGTGTGTCAAAGAATCCATCGAGATATAGATCAGCTGCAGATGTCGGTGGGCAAATATCAGCTGGAGTTTAATCCAGAGAAATGTGAGTTGCTGCAATTCAGAAGACCAAATGTATGGGGGAAGTATGGAGTAAATGTCACGATCCTGACATTATTCATGTTTGCAGGGGTCTTGATGTCCATGTCCATAGATCTGGAGACAGGTAGGATGAGTTTATGGGGACATCATGCTGGCACCAATGTTGTGGGCCGAAGGTCCTATTCCTATGCTGTTCTATGCAGGTCCTGTGACAACTGAAATCCTGTAACACCTGCTACCGAAATTCCTAGTCTCTACTCTCTTCTTTACCACCAGATTTGTAATCAACATGGTTTTCAAACTTGTATTTAAATTCATAGACCAGTAGCATCTCCCCTTTCTCCCCTTTCCACAGACGTTGTCTGACCTGTACTCACATCTACACTCCCGTCCTTCTACAGCTGTGCTGCAGAGGGCAGGCCAACATGCTGCATAACTGTGGCAGACTGGAAGGCTCTACAACAGGTCATCAAAACTGCCCAACGCATCACCGGCACCCCCAGCCTACCTTCCATCAGGGACGTATATACAGAAAGGCTCCGGAAAAGAGCCAGCAGCTTCAGGAAGGATCCCACTAATCCTGCCTGTGGTCTGTTTGCCCCTCTCCCATGAGGGAGAAAGCTGCGTAGCATCCACAGCAGGAGCACCAGACTCAAAACCAGTTACTTTCCTCAAGCAGTAAGACTGATCAACACCTCCAATCACTAAGCCACCCCTCCACAACTAACAACCCCCACCCCACCACTAGCACGGTTTTAAAATTTTCAGTCAGAACCACCTGAGGTCAGAGTGACTCCTGTACCGTATATATTTATATTTTTGTGTTTTTCATTGCATTCTTTATCTGAGTTTTTTTTGTGCTACATCAGATCCGGAATAACAATTATTTCCTTCTCCTTTACACGTATCTATCTTGAATCTTAAATTTGTTAAGTATTTGCAACAAACACTTGTTAAGAGACATGAGACTGCAGATCTGCCATCTCAAATCATTTTCCTGAGGAACTCAGTGAGCTGAGCAGCATCTGTGGTAATGGGGGTGGGGTGGGATTGTCTGCGTTTTGCGTCAAAATGCTAACTGCCTCAACCTCCTGAACAAGACATTGACATTTTCTCTCCCAACCATCCACCCACAGTGCATGTACTGATCAACAAAGCTACTTCTTTGTATTTTGAATCAGTGACGGTGAGAGGGGAGGCGGGAAGCTGTGATTTCCCGACCCGTTCCTTTGACAGAATGCCCACTACCCTAATGAGAGCTCTGGAAGTAGTGGGAGTTGGAAATACTCACCTTCACATCACAGTTAATTTGAAATGTGATAATCAAGTGTTTATCAAATCAGCGCCTCACTGTCTCGTTCAGGGTCTGTTAATTGTATTTGTTTTACTGTTCATTTATTGATCAATCCAATTAATGCAATGGTTTTGAGCTAACTCTTGTGTACTTAAATACTGAGTTCTGAGTTGAGACATCTAACAGATTGATCACTGTCTGTTCCCATGGAAGACCTTCAACAGAAACACAAGGAGACTCTGCGGGCACAGACTGAAACACTGAGAGTGAACACGATCCTGATGAGGGAGAAGGAGAAGGTTTTCCAGCTGGTTGATCGATATGCTGAGCTCACGGTCATTTCTACTATTCGAGATCGGACACTGGTGGAACATGAGCTGCTGACAAGAGGCAGAGGCCACGAGGAGTGGAGACAGAAACATCTCCGCAGAAAGCTGGAAAAAATCCGGACGGATCAGATGTTTCAGAGCAGCTTTGCCCAAAGTAAATCCAAATCTGGAAGTTCGGCAGCAGTGGCCGGAGTCCAAGGGATTGGGAAAACAACAATGGTCCAAAAGATTCTTCATGACTGGGCCACGGGGAAAATATACCAACAATTCCAGTTTGTCTTCAGTTTCAAATTCCGGGATTTAAACTCCATTAACTGTAGAATAAACTTGAGGGAACTGATTCTGGATCAGTATCCTTACTTTGGGAATATTCTGAGAGACGTCTGGAAGATCCCAGAGGGATTGCTGTTTATATTCGATGGTTTGGATGAATTCAAACACAAAATTGATTTTGCTGACAGTCGGAGAGATACAGAACCCAAGCACCAGTGCCCAGATCCCGAGTGGTGGTGTGAAGTGTCGGATATTGTGTACAGTTTAATCCAGCACAAGCTGCTCCCAGGGTGTTCAGTGCTGGTGACCACCCGCCCCACTGCGTTACATTTATTGGAAAAAGCAGAGATTAGTGTCTGGGCTGAAATCCTGGGATTTGTTGGTGATGAACGGAAGAAATATTTCATTAGGCATTTTGAAGATCAGGCAGTGGCGGCAGCTGTTTTCAAACACGTGGAGGAGAACGAGATCCTGTACACCATGAGCTACAACCCCTCCTACTGCTGGATCCTCGCTCTGGCACTGGGCCCCTTCTTCACCCAAAGAGTCAGAGACCCGCAGCGAGTTCCCAAGACCATAACCCAATTATATTCCTACTATATTTACAACATCCTGAAAAACCACGGCCGTGAGATTGAGAACCCCCGTGATGTGTTACTCAGGGTTGGTCAGATGGCCTTTAGAGGACTATCCGAGAGGAAGGTTGTGTTTACGGATGGAGATTTGATCAACTACGGTCTGCAGCCTTCCCAGTTCCTGTCCGGGTTCCTGATGGAGATATTGGAAAGAGAGGTTTCTGCCCGGTGTGTAGTGCACACATTCCCACACCTCACCATCCAGGAGTTTGTAGCTGCAGTCGCACAATTCCTGAATCCACATCCCGGGGATATCGTGAAATTCCTCACTGAAACCCATAGAACGAGAAGTGGTCAGTTTGAGTTATTTCTCCGTTTTGTTGCTGGTCTCTCCTCCCCAATGACAGCTCGGGGCCTGGAGGAGTTTCTGGGTCCATTTCCTCATGAAACAACCTGCAGGGTGATTGACTGGGTGATGGAGGAGGTTAAACACCAGAGTGGAAACGTGTGCAGTGCAGCTGATAAAAAGAGCCTCTTGAACACATTGCACTACCTGTTTGAGTCACAGAATCGTTGGCTGGCTCAGGCCACACTGGGATCTGTGAAAACACTTTCATTCAGTGGAATGCCACTGACCCCGATTGACCTCGCAGTCCTGTCTCATGTCATCGGAACCTGTGATACAATAAAACACCTCGACTTACAGGACTGCAACATTCAGCGTGAAGGAATCCAGCGGCTCGGACCCGGGCTGCACAAGTGCCAGCTGTTGAGGTAATTTGATTTATCTCTCACTCTGAACTCTGAACCTGTCCAATTGTGTTGTTTCAATGTACAGGGATTGGGTAAAACTGTAGTAAATTAGATTGTGAAGAATTATGACAAATAACAGGGGGTCGCTCAGTAAGTCTCCAAGCTCAGAAGTGTTTTGTGCTTCCTTGTGAAGGAATGTTGGGGACTTCATCAGATCAGTGAACAGCAACCATTGGTTTAATGGTAGCAAATCACACAAATGACCATGTTTCTCGCTGCCTGCGACACGTCCATTGACAATGTTCATTCTCACTGTTACTGACACCCAGACCGACACTGACTGCAACAGGTTGGTCTGAAATTCACACCCCCTTCCCGGTGAGGGACAGCAGACTGTCAGCACACTGTCTCAGTGAAAGCAAAGAAATGCCATTGTGAGATTGCCCTCCCCTGCCCTTCCCTGTGTGTAACTATCACCTCAGTTCACCTGTGTGAGTTTGCTCACTACCAGATACCCACATGCAGGGGACACATCTCCTCTCACAGTTTGAGGCAATAGTTCAGGCACACCCCTCAAAAGCAATCTATTTCTGCATCCCCTCATCCAGTGGGATTACCTTTCCCCATCGGTATCCGCCTGTGGGACTCTCAACCCATCCTCCTGTTGAATCTCTCTTCCCCAAACCCCTTCCTCCTGTGGGATTTCTCATCCACATCCATCATCCACCTCTGGGATCTCTCTTCCCCATTCCCTTTCCTCCTATGGGATACCTTGTCCCTATCCCCCTTCCTTCTGTGGGATCTCTCTTCCCCAACCCACTTCCTGCTGTGGGACCTCTCATCCACTTTTCCCTTCCTCCTGTGGGATCTCCCTTCCCCATTCCCTTTTCTCCTGTGGGATTTCTCATCCCCACCCCCTTCCTCCCGTAGGATATCTCCTCTGCATCCACCTTCCTCCTGACAGATCTCTCTTCCCCATCCCCTTTCCTCCTGTGGGATCTCCCTTCCCCATTCACCATTCTCCTGTGGGATCTCTTTTCCCCATTCCCTTTCCTCCTGTGGTGTCATACTTCTCCATCCCCCTTCCTTCTGTGGGATCTCTCTTCCCCATCCAACTTTCTCCTGTTGGGTATATTTTCCTCATCACCCTTCCCCCTTCATGCTCTGGGACCTCTCTTCACCATCCCCCTTCCTCCTCCGGTATCTCCCTTCACAAACCCACACCGTCAGTTGGGATCTCTCATCCCCGTCCCCCTTCGTCCAGTCGGATCTCTCTTCTCCATCCCCCCTTTCTCCTGTGCGATCTTTCATCCATATCCCTTTTCCTCCTGTGGGATCTCTCTTCCCCATCATCCTTCCTCCTGTAGGATCTCCCTTCTTAATTCCCCTTCTTCCTGTGAGATCTCTCTAACACGTCGCCCTTCCTCCTGTTCGGATCTCTATTTGCCATCCCACTTCCACCTGAGAGACCACTTTTCCCCATTTCCTTCCCCATCCTTCTTCTTCCTGTCTGATCCCACATACCTATCTCCCTTCCTCCTGTGGGATCTCTCATCCCCATCCCCCTTCCTCCTGTGGGATCTCGCTTCCTCATCCCCCTCCTCCCGTGGGATCTCTCATCCCCACGTCCTTCCTCCTGTGGGATTTCTCATTCCCATTCCCTTCCTCCAGTGGTGACTGTCTTACCATCCCTGTTTATCCTGTGGGATCTCTCTTCACCATTCCTCTTAGTCCTGAGGGATTTCTCTGCACAATCCCCCTTTTTCCAGGAAGAGCTCTCTTCCTCATCCACCTTCTTCCTGTGGGATATCTCTTCCCCATCACCCTTCCTCCTGTGGGATCTCTCTTTCCCATCCCCCTTTCTCCTGTGGGATTTCTCATTCCCATTCCCTACCTCCTGTGGAAGCTCTCCTACCAATCCACCTTCCTCTCGTGGGATCTCTACCTCATCCCCTTTGCTCCTGTGGTATCTCTCATCCACATCCCCCTTCCTACTATGGGATCTCCCTTCCCCATTTCTCTTCCTCCTGGCGATTTCTCTTCCCCATCCTCCATCTTAATTTGCGACCTCTCTTCCACATCCCAATTTCTGCTGTGCGATCTTTCTTCCCCATCCTACTTCCTCCTGTGGGATCTCTGTTCCCCATCACCCGTCCTCCTGTGGAATCTTTCTTCCACCATCTCCTATCGACATTTTCCCATTCAGAAATCTTCCAACTGTGGGACTTTCTCCAGTCCTTCAATCCTGCCCCTTTCGATCCTCTCACATCAGGAACACTTTTCTAAACGTCGGGGAATAAAACAGAATATATGGAGTTTACGGGATCACACCGACAGACTAAATTACCTACGTTCGGTGAATACCCCGGAGCTGGGCAGTGAGGGACATTGACAGTGATGGGAACTCCGATCAGTGATTTACTGAAGGGTTTAGTGTTTCCTGAGATATCAGAGTGAGAAAAATTTCCTCAGACCAACCGTTTGAATCACTCTGTTCATCAATTTGTCTGTTTGTGTTTAGACTTCGGCTGAATAAACTGGGAGATTCAGGAGTGAAACTGGTGTCTGCGGCTCTGAGGAACCCGGACTGTAAAATACAGAAACTGGGGTAAGTATCAGACTATGGGGGATTGTGCTTAAAGTCACTGAGCGTCTGACACTGAACATTAATGTGATCAGTAATTGTGTTACTGATAAACGCTGAGGATTTGTACTGTCTCCTGTCTCTGTATGTCCTTCACCCTCACGCTCTCTCATCTCCAGGCTGAACCATGTCGGTCTCACAGATTCTGGTGCCGAGGATCTCGCGTCCGCTCTCAGTGCAAACCCATCGCTGACAGAGCTGATCCTAAATGGTAATAAACTGGGAGATTCAGGAGTGAAACTGGTGTCTGCGGCTCTGAGGAACCCGGAGTGTAAAATACAGGAACTGTGGTAAGTACCAGACTCTGGGAGATTGTGTTTACAGTCACTATGTGTCTGACACTGAATATTAATGTAATCAGTGATTATGTTACTGATCAACACTGGAGATTTGTACCATCTCCTGCTTCTCTGTGTACTTCACCCTCACTCTCTCTCATCTCCAGGCTGGGGCGTGTCGGTCTCACAGATTCTGGAGCCGAGGATCTCGCCTCCGCTCTCCGTACAAACAGATCACTGACGGAGCTCTACCTGAGTGGTAATAAACTAGGAGATTCAGGAGTGAAACTGGTGTCTGCGGCTCTGAGGAACCGGGAGTGTAAAATACAGAAACTCTGGTAAGTACCAGACTGTGGGAGATTCTGTTTAAAGTCACTGAGTGTCTGACACTGAATATTAATGTGATCAGTAATTGTGTTACTGATAAACATTGTGGATTTGTACCATCTGCTGTCTCTCTGTGTCCTTCACCCTCACTCTCTCTCATCCAGGTTGGCGAGGGTCGGTCTCACAGTTTCTGGTGTCGAGGATCTCGTCTCCGCTCTCAGTACAAACCGGTCACTGACGGAGCTGGACCTGGGATGGAACTCGCTCACAGATCGATCTGTCCCCGCTCTCCGCCTCCTCATACTGATCCTCCCGAGTCTGGAGTGCATCGAGTGAGTGTTTCGGTTAATGTTCAATGTGATAAAATATCAGTGGATCCATGGGTTTTCCGCGGATATTTGTCTGTGAGTATCAGAACCATAGAACCATAGAAACTACAGCACAGGACCAGGCCTTTTGGCCCTTCTTGGCTGTGCCGAACAATTTTTTTGCCAAGTCTCACTGACCTGCATCCGGATCATATCCCTCCATACACCTCTCATCCGCGTACCTGTCGAAGTTTGTCTTAAATTTTAAAAGTGAGCCCGCATTTACCACTTGATCTGGCAGCTCATTCCACACTCCCACCACTCTCTGTGTGAAGAAGCCCCCACTAATGTTCCTATTAATCTTTCCCCCTTCACCTTTAACCCATGTCCTCTGTTTTTATTTTCGCCCCTAGCCTCAGTGGAAAAATTCTGCTTGCATTCACTCTATCTATACCCGTCATATTTTTAAATACCTCTATCAAATCTCCCCTCATTCTTCTACGTTCCAGGGAATAAAGTGCTAACCCATTCAACCTTTCTCTGTAACTGAGTTTCTCAAGTCCTGGCAACATCCTCGTAAACCTTCTCTGCACTTTTTCAATGTTTTAATATACTTCCTGTAATTTGGTGGCCAAAACTGCACACAATACTATAGATTAGGCCTCACCAATGCCTTATACAACCTCACTATAACATTCCAAAGCTTGTACTTGTAGCCCCCTGGTAAGCCTCAGGCTCGCTCAACGCGCTTTTGTCTAGGGGAAGCAGCCTTCGGCCCCGCCAGACTGGGTAATCAATGAAGTTTGTGTGATGTACCCCACCCTGCCAATTAAATGATCAAATGATTTCACTTTATCGATATTAATGGAACTATGTAATTAATAGATATAAAATATAGAAAGGAAAGTAAAAGGCGCCAAACTTATCGAAGTTCAACCACTTCATGCACAAGAGTTGGAGCTCAAGTAACAGGCTCCTGTTTCCAGCATTCGATCCCCTCCGACCTCCTTGACCTGTCGCCTGGGACAAACTACGGTGGTCGACCAGACGCTCCAGATGAGTCTGTCTTCGTCTCCTCTCCTCGCCGAAGACCCTGAACATCGGATTCCCACTCGGAGTCCGTTCTGTCGGCCAGTTTACAGCATCGCGTCCACTCTCTCTGGTCCCCATCGCACCTTCTGCACCAAAGCCCACGCATTACAATAGCTTACAGACACACAAGAAAGAATAACATCTACTCTAATTGGTTAGCAAATAAATATAACTCTTTTTTATAACCCAAACAAGCTGATGGAGTGAGAACTTCCTCAGCGGTTAACATATCAAAGAAACGCCTTACATATTCAATACTTTGAATAATAAAGACCAACGTACCAAAAGCTCTCTTTACGACCCTATCTTCCTGTGATGCACTTATAGGGATTTTGTTTTGTATCTGTATTCCCCGATCACTCTGTTCTGCTGCACTCCTCTGTGCCCTACCATTTACCCTGTATGTTCTACATTGGTTTATCCTTCCAAAGTGTAATACCTCACGTTTGTCTGTATTAAACTCCATCTGCCATTTTTCAGCCCATTTTCCAGCTGGTCCAAATCCCTCTGCAAGCTTTGAAAACCTTCTTCACTGTGCACTACACCTCCAATGTTTGTATCATCAGCAAATTTGCTGATCTAATTTACCACATTATCATCCAGATCATTGATATAGATGACATAATAACAATGGACCCAGCACTGATCCCTGTGGCACACCACTAGTCACAGGCCTCCACTCAGAGAAGCAATTCTCTACTACCACTCTTTGACTATTTTCATAGAGCCAATGTATAATCCAATTTACTGCCTCTCCATGTATCCCAAGCGACTGATTCTTCCTAACTAACCTGCTATGCAGGACCTTGTCAAAGGCCTAACTGAAGTCCATGAAGACAACATCCACTGCCTTCCCTTCATCCACATTCCTGGTAACCTCCTTGAAAAACTCCAATAGATTGGTTAAACATGACTTACCAAGCACAAAGTTGACTCTCCCTAGTAAGCCCCTGTCTATCCAAATGCTTGTAGATCCTATCTCTTCGTACTCCTTCCAATAATTTACCTACTACTGACGTCAAACTTAGCGGTCTATAAAACTTACCTGGGACAAGCTGTAGTAGCTGGATCCCTGGCACAGATCACTTTTAGATCCTTTTTTTTAAACAATGGAACAACATGAGCTATCCTCCAATCCTCCAGTACCTCACCCGTAGATCCCGACATCTTAAATACATCTGCCAGGGCCCCTGCAATTTCAACACTAGTCTCCTTCAAGGTCTGAGGGAATACTCTATCACGTCCTGGGGATTGATCTACACTGATTTGTCTCCAGATAACAAGCACCCCCTCCTCTTCAATCTGTATAGTTTCCACAACCTCACTACTTGTTTGCCTTATTTCCATAGACTCCATGCCAGTTTTATTAGTAAATACAGATGCAAAAAAAAAAAACATTGAAGAACTCCCTCATTTCTTCTGGTTCCACACATAGCCGACCACTCTGATTTTCAAGAGAACCAATTTTATCCCTTACAATCCTTTAGCTCTTAATATACCTGTAGAAGCTCTTTGAATTATCGTTCACCTCGACTGCCAAAGAAACCTCATGTCTTCTGTTAGCCCTCCTGATTTCTTTCTTAAGTTTTTTTTGCACTTTTTATACCCCTTAAGCACCTTATTTGTTCCCTGTTTCCCATACATGTCATACATCTCTCTCTTCTTTTTTATCAGAGTTCCAATATCCCTTGAGAAATAAGGTTCCTTATTCTTATTCACTTTGCCTTTAATCCTGACAGGAACATACAAACTCTGCACTCTCAAAATTTCTCCTTTGAAGGCCTCCTACTTGCCAATCACGTCCTTGCCAGAGAACAACCTGTCCCAAACCACGCTCTTTAATACTTTCTCATTTCTTCAAATTTGTACGTTTCCAAGTTTAGAACCTCAGCCCGAGGACCAGATCTATTTTTATCCATGAACATGTTCAAACTAATGGTGTTATGATCACTGGAACCAAAGTGTTCCCCTACACACAATTCCGTCACCTGCCCTAACTCGTTTCCTAATAGGAGATCTAATATTGCATCCTCTCCAGTTGGTACCTCTATAAGTTGATTTAGAAAATTTTCCTGAACACATTTTACAAACTCTAACCCGTCTGGACCTTAAACATTATTTGAGTCCCAACCAATATGTGGAAAATTAAAATAGGGATCAAGCCACGCCCCCAGCAGTCTGCCTTCCCCACAATACTCTTTGCATTGAAATAGACACACCTCAGATGATGTTTACCACCACACACAACCCTTCTATTTGTGACTTTGCATGGACTTCTACCATCATTTATTTTCACCCCACTCCACTACCTGCGCTGACACTCTGGCTCCCATCCTCCTGCAAATCTACTTTAAACCCTCCCCAAAAGTATTTACAAACCTTCCTGCACGTATATTGGTCCCCTTGTAGTTCAGGTGTACAGGTCCCACCTCCCCAGAAGAGGTCGCAGTGATCCTGAAATCTGAAACCCTGCCCCCTACACCAGTTCCTCAGCCACTTGCTCATCTTCCAGAGCATCCTATTCTTACCCTCACTGGCGTGTGGCACAGGTGGAAATCCTGAGATTACTACCCTCAAGGTCCTGCTTTTCAACTTCCTACCAAGCTCTCTATACTCACTCTGCAAGACCTCCTCACTCTTCCTTGCTATGTCATTGGTACCGATATGCACCACAACATCTGACTGATCACACTCCCACTTCAGAATGTCATGCAAGCGATCAGAGACATCCTTGACCCTGTCACCCGGGAGGCAACAAACCATCCGGGAGTCTCTGCCACGACCACAGAACCTCCTATCTCTACCTCTAAATATCGAGTCCCCTGTCACTAACGCTCTCCTCTCTTTCCACTCTCCCTTCTGCACTGCAGAACCAGACTCAGTGCCGGAAATCGAGCTCCCGCAGCTTGTCCCAGGTAAGTCATTACCGCCAACAGTATCCAATGCGGTATACGTGTTGTTCAGGGGAATGGCCACAGGGCAACCCTGCTGTGCCTGCTCTCTCCTCTTCCCTCGCCTGAAAGTGACCCAATTACCTGTGCGCTGCTCATTTGGTGTAACTACCTCCCTGTAGCTACTATCTATAATCTCCTCATGCTCCCGAATGATCCGCAGGTCCTCCAGCTCCTGCTCCAGTTCCCTGACGCGGTTTGTTAGGAGCTGCAGCTGGATGCACTTCTTGCAGGTGTCGTTGTCAGGGACACCGGGGGTCTCCCTGACTTCCCACATCCTGCAAGAGGAGCATTCCAACATCCTGCCTGGCATTCTCCCTACCTTCAACAAACAAAACAAAACTTACCGGAACCGACCCTCGCCTCTGCCTGTTGAGCCAAAGCCGTCCGACTTTGCTCCCTCTCACTCCGCTGACCGCTCTCAACTTTGCCCGCTGTGTTATATGGTGGCATTTGTTGCTCTCCATCACGCCCCTGCGCAGTCTAACGTCTTTTTTCCCGAGCAGTGTAAAAACAATGGCTACTCTTCGAGATTCCTTTACACCTTCACTCTCAGCCTTTTGTTTCTGGTGTTGTTGAAACATTAACCCCAGTCCCCCATTACTGCCATTGTTGTGTAATCTGTTTATTTCATCTTTATTCTTCCATTTTTTTCAGTCTGACCGTGAATCGGTTCAGTCGGACCGGGGAGAAGGAATTGAGATCTCTGCATGAAATCAGACCCAGACTGAGAGTGGATCTGTAAACATCTGAATGTGTGAACATCCTCGCCGCGGGATGGGAACATTTTGGCCGATTTCCCGCGCTCCACTTTGACTCCTCCAACCCCTTTAACTTCTCCTTCCCCTATAACTCCTCCCTCCCCTGTAACTTATCCCTCCCTTTTAACTCCTCCCTCCCTTTTAACTCCTCCCTCCCCTTTAACTTCTCCCTCCCCTTTAACTTCTCCCTCCACTTTAACTCCCGCCCTCCCCTTCAACTCCCGACCTTACCTATAATGGTCGCGCACCAGTGTAATTCTCAACGGTTCTAACGGAACTGGCTCCAGTCTCGCTCTCTGTAACGTACAGAGCGGTCCCGCAGTGATATATTTCCACCTCCTGTCCAGCGGCGCAGCTTCCGCTGGATGTGCGGTTTTGAGACTCCCACACGTAGGACCCCGGGTCATTACACAGTCAAGAAGAGTCTGGGGGCCGGAGCTCTGTCTGGGACAGCGGTGTCCCGGGGTGGGATTATCCCGCGAGAGAATCGTTTTGCCCCCTTTGCTGAGGACGGTGTATTCGACAGTCTGGCCGATATAAGCATGTTAAAAGAGAAAAATACCTCGGCAGTGACCCTGGATCTGCAGCATTCTCGGACACAGCCCTGAAGTGTGATCTTATGATCATCGGTTCCCCGATGCAGAGTGACGGTGAGAAACGGGACTGATTATTCAAACTGTCACTCGTTGTCGCCGGTTAGTTAATTGTGTGTGACTGTGAGTGATTCGGGAGCAACTTATTTATTATCACACGTCAGCAGCTCAAACATTGTTTAATTTATATTTGTCATGATGAAATCAATAAATCGCTGTAACTTCCGGTCCTTGTGTCGAACTTGAGTTTTATTTGAGGTTTCTGCTGCCCCCGGCACCCTGTGCACTGTAACAGTGGGTCGGAGCTCCTCACACTGACACAGTAGCGTCTCAGCTCCAGGCTGAGGGAGGTCGGACTGGCAGAATCTGGGTGCCCAGGATCTCATCTCCACCCAACCCCCTTTCTGGCTAACTGACCCTCCCCTGACACCACACAGACAGTTAAAATCGATGTGATTCCACCCCGCAAACTGTTAATATCAGACGTAAGTCCACTGAGGTCCCGAGTATGAGAGGGATGGGGGACGGAATACCGGAGTTAAACACGGAGTGAAACTCCCTCCACACCGTCCCATCACACACTACCGGGGTCAAACACAGAGTGAAGGTCCCTCCACACCGTCCCATCGCACACTCCCGGGATCAGGCGCAGAGTGAAGCTCCTTCCACACCGTCCCATCACACACTCTCGGGGTCAGACACACAGGCCCCTTCCCCCCACACACACACAGGAGATGAAGCTCTGTGGAGACAGAGAGAAGTAGTGGAACGGCGGGGAGGAATACAGTGTGCACGGAGGGTGGCGGGGGCACACACTGGCAGGGGAGTACAGGTGAATATTAGAACCCTAGCGATGAATAGTCACATCTGTTTTCTAGGTTCGAGAAGTAGCCCAGGATGAAATCGAAGATGAGGATAATTTTGCAAAAACGGAACGCCGTCCCTTCCAGTCCGCTCACACGGGCCGCGCTGTCAATCAAACGCCGCCCTTTGCCATTCATCCCCACCATCCGCATTTCTAACGGTCACACCCCTTCCCATTCACCCCACCGTCTGCCTTCCAGTTCATTTCCAACAGGACTGGCCGCGACGCCTGAATTCCGTGTTTGGCAGAACTCAGGGCTGCCTTTACAGAATTCGACGAGAGCGCCGATGGGTTTATTTGTGGCACGGAAAGAGGAGGGTCGTGAGGACATTTAAGAGTTTGTAAAACTGACGATACTCAGGAACTGAAAATGGTTTCCCGGGAGAAAGTGATGGGCTGATTGACAATGGGTGGAATTAAGATAGCCGCGGTCATCTTGTTTCTCATGGCCGACAGGGAGGGAGTGATGCACTGACAAGAGAGTGGAAATGACAGGTAGAGTTAAAATGACCGACAGGGTGGGGATGGCGCACTGATTAAAATTTACCACGGGGTTGGGGAGTTATGTGCTGATTAAAAATAGGATTCTGGATTAAAGCCAAAATATAAAATTATTACCAGGGAAGGAGTGACATAACATTGTCACCAGGGAGGCAGTGACGCACTGAGAGAAAGGGGAGGGCAGGAATAGAGTAACTCACTGACATGTCAGAGGGAGTGGCGGCCCGACCTGAAATAGTCCCCGATTCCTTTGTTACAATGGCCGGCAGGGAGAGAGTGACAGACAGACTTCAAAGGGCCTACAGGGAGGGAGAGACGCACCGGGTAAAGTGGTCGAAATGGTGACAGTGGCGCATTGAGAAGAGGGAGGGGGTAATGGGTCGATGTAAAATGATCGATTGGGAGAGAGTGACGCTCCGACATAAAATGGCCGGTACTTCGCCTAAACTGTCTGACGGGACAATTTAGGGTTAGTGATATCTTGTTTAAAGTGAGCGCCGGGAAGGGAGGGAGTGAGACGCCGATTGAAAACGGCCGTCACCATCGTTAATGTTGTTGAGAAAAAGGGGGAGATGTGGTGAGTGAAGGAGACCCCGTTCGGCCGGGTTGAAACGGGACCAAGGAGGGAGCGACGCCTTGGTTAAAGTGAGCGGCAGAGAAGGAGTGAAGGACACGTTGACCTCAAATGGCCGACGCTTCACTGGAAATGTCTGCTGGGGAGGGAGTGACGGCTTTGGTAGAAGTGAGTACAAGAGAGGGAGGGACGCGCTGATTGAAGATGGGCGAATGCTTGGTAAATGTGGCCGCCAGGGATGGAGTGAGACCTTGACTTGCAATGGCCACTGTCGCACATAGAATCTATGGCGAAGGAACATGCGGTGCCCATGGATACAATCCGGGGATAGAGTATGTGATTGATTGTAATAACAGTGTTTTAATTTGTGTTTTATATAGTATTGGATATTGTGTATATGATTCAATTCGAATAATGTTGTTATTGAATGAATTAATGTATATATCTCAGATATTCACATGGAAGAGGGGTGAGAGGTTTGGGAGGAAGAAGAGAGATGGGACGAGGAGTGGACTGATGAGACGGTGAGCGTGGCGAAGTCAATGACTCAATAAGGGACGAAAAGGGGAGGGTCGAATGTCCCTGTTATAAACTAGAGGCCGACATGGATGAAGTAAAGACGGAGTCAGGAGGAGTGAAACGACAGTGGTGGAAGGAAACTGATGGGACGGGGAGGGAGGGGAAGTGATGAAACGGGGAGGGAGGAGAAATAATGGAAAGGGGAGGGTGGGGAAGGGAAGTGACGGGACGGAGAGGGAGAGGAAGTGACGGGACGGGGAAGGAGGGGAATGATGGGTCGGGGAGGGAGGGGAAGTGATGGGAGTGGGAGGTAGGGGAAGTGATGGAAAGGGGAGGGAGGGTAAGTGTAGGACGGGGATGAAGGGGAACTGATGGGACGGGGAGGAAGGGGAACTGAGAGGACGGAGAGGGAGGGGAAGTGATAGGACGTGGAGATAGGGTAAGTGATGGGACGTGGAGGGAGTTGAAGTGATGGGACAGGGAGGTAGGGGAAGTGATGGAAAAGGGAGGAAGGGGAATGTAGGACGGGGAGGGAGCGGAAGTGATGGGACGTGGAGGGAGGAGAAATGATGAAACGGGGAGGGAGGAGAAGTGATGGAAAAGGGAGGGTGTGGGAGGGATGGGACAGGGAAGGATGGGAAATGATGAGACTGGGACGGAGCGGGAGTGATGGGACGGGGAGGGAGGAGAAGTGATGGAACGGGGAGGGAGGAGAAATAATGGAAAGGGGATGGTGGGGAAGGGATGGGATAGGAAAGGAAGGGAAGTGACGGGACGGTGAGGGAGGGGAAGTGATGGGATAGGGAAGAAGGGGAAGTGATGGGACGGGGAGGTGGTGATGTAATGGGACGAGAGCGAGGGGGACTGACCTAGCTTCCTCAACAGTGGAGGATAGGTGGGTGGTAACATCTCCTTCGCATATTAGATGGAGGGCAAGATAAAGGGAAAAGGGGGAGCGAGGGGCCGGGACTCGGACAGGACTGATGGGACGGAGAGTTGAGTGTCGCAACGGAGGGACAGGGAACCAACTCACTCAACGATGGAGAGAAGGATGGGGCGAGGGAGCGAAATTTCCTATCAGAAAATGTTCACCACCCAGGATGTGGTGGGTGGCCGGAGAAGGGGAAAGGGCATAGAGAAGGGAGGGTGTCATGAGTGATAAGGTGAGTATGCGAAAATTGGCATCGCAAAATGGCAGCCACCCAGCATAATGTGCACACAACATCGAGGTGGCGGGGAGAGGAAAGCGAGGGGTGGGATGGAAGAGGTTTGCGAATGATGGGATGGGAAATGGGGTGAGTGTAGGGGAGTGACACATTTAGTGGTGGAGCAAGTGGGGACAGGGTCACACACTGGCACAATATGGCTGTCGGCAAGAAGGTTAAATGGAGAGTTGGAAGAGCGGGGGCGACAGTGAGGGAACGGACAGGAGGGAAGGGGAGCTGAGATTGAACAAACAGAGAGGGAAGCGAGTGGACGGTGAGGAAAAGGGTGCGACTCATTCGGCGAAGCTGCAAGAGCGGTCGTCCGTGGTGTCCAGCACAAAATCGCCACCAGCAGGGTGAGAATGGCGGTGATAGAGGGGAGAGCGGAGTGTTCCAGGCGTGGCGGGATGCCGAGGATGAGAGAGAGTCTTGACTGGGGCCCGTCAAAGGCAGGAGTGGGCGCGGGATTGCTGGAGAAGATTGAAGGCCAGCTCTGGTGGTTCGGACTGGTTAGCGTGGATCACCACCATTCTCTGCGGGGTGGGACGGAGGGCGGAGGGAAGTGGTAGGGATCAGATTGAGGAGGGGAGGGAAGAAAGAGAAGGTGAGGAGAGGAGACGAGATGAGTAAAACCATCATCATCTCTGCGTCATTCATTACCCACTCCTCAACCTCTTTCCCAGACCGCTGTCTATCGCCTCTTTTCTCTCCATCTCTTTCCCCATCTCTCTCTTCCCAACTCTCTCTCCACCCTGTTTTCCTTTCTCCCCCTGTCCTTCATCTCTCTCTCTACCTTTCGCGCTCTCTTGCTCCCTCCAGTCTCTTTCCACCCTCTTTCACTTACCCCCTCTCTCCCATCTCTCCTACTTATGTCCCATCCTTCGCTGTCCACACCCCCGTGCACAGGGGGATCCTGCTCACCACCAGGTGCTCTGCAGTGCAGTACTCGATATTCCTGGAGTTGATGCTGACCGTGAGACCAGCAAAATCACCGTCATCCTGCTCACAAACCTCTACGAAGGGAGGAGGAGGGAGGTGAGGAAGACATAATTTGGCGGAGAGATATAAGAGGAGGAGAGAGCCAGACGGAATGAGCGGAGTAGAGAATGAGAGAGAGAAATGGGGTTAGAGTGAGAGCTGAGACACATGGACGGGAGAAAAGTGAGAAACAGATGAGAAGGGAGAGAGCGAGGGGTAATGATAGATGGCCGGGGGAAATGAGGGACACAGTTGGGAGTGGGAGAGAGAGGGGAATGGGAGTGTGGGGTAGGCAGAGGTGGGAGACAGAGACAGGGAGGAAGAGAAGGGGGCATGGGTGAGGAAGAGAGCGGGAGGGTGGAAGAGAGATGGGCGTAGAGAAGGGGGAAAGAGTAGAGGTGGGAGAGAATAGTCGTTAGAGGGAAGAGGCGTGAAAGACAGATTGGGGAGAGAGAGGTGAGACAGAGATGGAAGAGTAAGAGTGGTGGAACATTGGCTGGAGAAATAGTTGGGGTGGGGCGAAACGTGACAGGCATGAAGGGGGACGTCGGAGAGAGGGGGGAGAATGGTGGAACACCGACAGGGGAGAGAGAGGGGAGAGACAAAGGTGAGAGGCTGAGAGAAGTGAGAGACAGAGAAGGGTGAGGGGGGAGAGGTGGTGTGAGACGGAGAGGGTTAGGGGGTGAAAGGGGGAGAGAGGGTTGAGAGGGGAGAGGCGTGAGAGGGGAAGAGACGAAGAAGGCAAATGGGAGGTGAAAGACGGAGAACAGAGGGGAGGAGAGGTAAGAGATAGAGAAGGGAGAGTGTGTGGGAGAGAAGTGGAAATTTTAGAGTGTGAGAGAAGGGGGTGAGTTCCGTGGGGGGGGGGGGGGTGAGAGGGTGAGAGACGAAGGCGGCAGATATAGTGAGAGGGAGAGTTGGCCGGTAAGAAAGAGGAGCGGGGGCATTTGGGGTGAAAGGTGTAGGTAGAGTCGGTAGCTGCGGAAGAAGAGCATTGGGAGGAGAGAGGGACAGTGTAAGTGAGGGAAATGCGTTTAGAGGAGGGGTGAATGGAGAGAAATCTGTATTAACTCTGTCTTAGAACTTTAGCCTTCGATTAACGGAACGCACCTAATTTTGGTATGTGGTTCCCTGAAAGTGGGGTCACAGGCAGACGGGGCTTTGAAAGTGGCGTTTGGCATGCCAGCCTTCGTCAGTCAGGGCACCGCGTACAGAAGACAGGATCTCACGTCGCTCAGAGATTCTTCAGTGAGATCGCGGAAAGCTGGAAGGCAGGATGAATCTCCCAAAGCATGCTTGAAACATTTTACCGTGTGAGAAAGATATGTTGCACGATCATTGCTGCTATCGGTGTTCCCCGTAAGAGCATAGGCGAACTAAGGTTTGCAGTTTTGTGTGTGCAGCCTCTGGACTCGTTCAGTTACCGACAGCCTTGTGATGCCGATGTATCAGCGATATTGGAACAAAGTCAACCGGCAGTTGTAGCCGATGTAGAATGTGGATCGGAGAGCGATTCATTTTTCTGAATTCATCGCTCGCAATGCAAAGTCGCTATCAAAGTAAACGTCGATAATGCAGCGCGCTCGTCACGTTTAAAGGCTGCTTGTTTTTATTCCATATCAACAGAGCAACATGCTTTCAATTCAAACTTCAAAGTATTATACTGTGTTTACTAGAAATTACTGCAAATGTGAAGGGGACGCGGGACCGAATCGCCTTTGAGTTACCGGGGAGAGTTGTCGCCATCACTTGTAAGTTAGACTCACAACCACCAGGGAGTCAAAGGAGGGTCTCTGTGCGTTTCAGTGTACCTGTATATGTTTCCGAGCACTGTTAATCGTGAAGTGAAGCGGGAGATAAGAACCAACTCAGTGGTGTCCTTTTGAGAACAGACGGTTAAGGCTGATGCGATACTCCGCTCTGGATCAATAAGCATCGAAGCATTTAGAATCATGTTGCTGTAATTTGGAGCCGTCACTAAAGCAGCAGATGTTTTGAAATACCTGTATTATTGTTTGATGATGTAAGCATTAACGTGCAAAATACTTTGTCTCGTACCCCGTGACGGGTTAAACCAGCGGTCCCCAACCACAGGGCCGCAGAGCATGTGCTACGGAAACGATGTGATTTGGCGATATGAGTCAGCTGCACTTTTCCTCATTCCCTGTCACGGCCACTGTTGAGCCATTACGCATGCGAGGTCATTACCCGCGCATCATCCATGTCAGCGCGGGAGGGAGATCAACTCCTCGAGCTTGCAAATGACGGCGGGCTGAAAAGTCTGTTTGACATAACATCTCTGCCGACATTCCGGATCGAAGCCAAGGCTAACTATCCTGCGATAGCCACGGAAGCACTGAAAACATTGCTTCCATTTCCAACATATCTCTGCAATGAATGCAACGAAAACAGAACTGTGGAATAGACTGGGCATAAGGAACCTCCTTCGAGTATCGCTGTATCCCGTCACCCCTCGATGGCATCGTCTTGTTGCAGGAAAACAAGCCCAGGGCTCCCACTAATTCAGCGATATTGGTGTGTTGCAATGATTTTCTATGTTCATACGAGGAAAATATGTGCTGTGTGTTTAATATCCAAACGTTACTTAAAATGTTATGATGCTATTGAATTATAAGTGACCTATATAACCATATAACAATTACAGCACGGAAACAGGCCATCTTGGCCCTTCTAGTCCGTGCCGAACGCTACTCTCACCTAGTCCCACCGACCTGCACTCAGCCCGTAACCGTCCATTCCTTTCATGTCCATATACCTATCCAATTTTTCTTTAAATGATAATACCGAACCTGCCTCTACCACTTCTACTGGAAGTTCATTCAACACTTCAAGCTCCCCTGTCCTCCGCTGATAATTGACTTCTCACTATGTTCATGCGAGGAATATATGCGCTGTGTGTTTAATATAAAATTCGTTAGATAAACTCTTTTAGAAATTGAGTGTATTAGCTATTTAGCACCTATATTCCGGTCGTGATTAACACCCCCCCATCCCCCGAACAGAATCGCCAAAAACAATTTGCAGAAAAGAAAAATGGGCAGGTAACATGCATGCGCACTGGTGCCCGCGCAAGGCTTCATGGTCATTGTAGTCTTCGGCTGGGTAAACAACGTATTTGACTAACAACACACATCAAAGTTGCTGGTGAACGCAGCAGGCCAGACAGCATCTCTAGGAAGAGGTACAGCTGAGGCTTCGGGCCGAGACCCTTCGTCAGGACTCTACTTTTGTCCGTTGGCAACCCTACTCTCCTCCCCCGCTCCCCGCCGGTCAGCCGGTCCGCAAGAATATTGTCAATATTAAACCTGTCCGCAGTACAAAAAAGTTTGGAGACCCCTGGGTTAAACAACCAGCAGAAATGGAAGACACCTTGAAGTCTGGTATTGCTATTAACTAATGGTATTTATTAGTAACTACGCAATATAGTAATATAAAATCAGATATATCGAACAGGTTAGCAATGATATATATATATATATATATATATATATATATATGTGTGTGTGTGTGTGTGTGTGTGTGTGTGTGTGTGTGTAAAAATATAAACACCAAGCTTCTTCAAGCCTAGGGGTAACTGGATACAGTCTTACGGTAATGGTAAGGTTCAATTCAGTTCATGGTATTGAGTTGAGTAATGATGGGGAGAGAGAAGTGTTCTGGTTGTTCGAGTAAGCTGATGCCATCCATTCTTCCCGTTGTCCTCCGAAATCCTTAAGAAGTCACCGAATATGACCACAAAAAGGGGACCGTTTTCTGTGGTGGAGTTATCAACCCAGGCGAGGGCTGGGCACACTAATAACTTCCCACCGGTGACACCTTTTCCACATTGCGTGAGCCACTGATCGATTCTCCTGATCGATCCTCCAAAAACCCACCTTTCTGTGGGCACAGCAAAGCTCATCCAGTGTCCAAAGCCATGTGTCTGTCTAACAACCAGCTGACCTTGTGTTTATCTCACTATGCTGAACACCAGCTGTCCATCAAGTAGCTCCTCGCTTCTCTCTCTGGAGGAACTCAGAAGCTGGCAGTGTCCTTGCAGAAACCCCAAACAAACTGTGAGCAGTCTTCGCCCCTCTCTCTCTTAATAACAAGATGTTTGTGTTGGACAGCTCTCTCTCTCTTTTTAAAGGTACAGTCCATAACGGATGATTAAGGATCCAGTCATATCTCCCTCCTTTAAGGAAAAATTTTGATGAAGCAAAATTTTTAGTTTAACTGTAGATTGCAGATTTGAAACAATACATATATAATTGCCACATAACAGATCAAAACGTGTACTATTTCTAACTTAAGATCTGGATAAACAATCAGCTATAATGTTGTTAGTACCTTTCACATGTTTGAATTTTCGCTCATATTCTTGCAGGATTAGTAACCAGGTTAGTAACCTTCTGTTCTTATCCTTCATCTTAGTTCAAAAAGAAACAATGGATTGTGGTCCGTATAAACCACAAGTGGGTTCTGGGCAGGACAAACATAGACTTCAACATGTTGTGAAGCCAGGATAAGTGATAGCAACACACATAAAAGTTGCTGGTGAACGCAGCAGGCCAGGCAGCATCTCTATGAAGAGGTGCAGTCGACGTTTCAGGCCGAGACCCTTCGTCAGGACTAACTGAAGGAAGAGTGAGTAAGGGATTTGAAAGTTGGAGGGGGTGGAGATCGAAAATGATAGGAGAAGACAGGAGGGGGAGGGATGGAGCCAAGAGCTGGACAGGTGATTGGCAAAAGGGATACGAGAGGATCATGGGACAGGAGGTCCGGGAAGAAAGACAAGGGGGGGGGACCCAGAGGATGGGCAAGGGATATATTCAGAGGGACAGAGGGAGAAAAAGGAGAGTGAGAGAAAGAATGTGTGCATAAAAATAAGTAACAGATGGGGTATGAGGGGGAGGTGGGGCATTAGCGGAAGTTAGAGAAGTCGATGTTCATGCCATGAGGTTGGAGGCTACCCAGACGGAATATAAGGTGTTGTTCCTCCAACCTGAGTGTGGCTTCATCTTTACAGTAGAGGAGGCCGTTGATAGACATGTCAGAATGGGAATGGGATGTGGAATTAAAATGTGTGGCCACTGGGAGATCCTGCTTTCTCTGGCGGACAGAGCATAGGTGTTCAGCAAAGCGGTCTCCCAGTCTGTGTCGGGTCTCGCCAATATATAAAAGACCACATCGGGAGCTGCGTCGGGTCTCGCAACTCCTTTTCCACAGTAAAGTAATTTTCTTGGTGTACATTAAATTTATTTGAGAAATAAGCTACTGGGTGTTCAATGTCATCCACACCCTTCTGTAACAGTACTGCCCCAGCAGCTTCGTCACTAGCGTCAGTCGCTTTAGAGAATGGTTTTGAAAAATCAGATGCTTTGAGTACAGGATGATAAAACAGGATGATTTACAGGCGTTCAAATTCCTCCTGGCAAAGGTCACTCCACAGAAATCTTTCACTCTTCCCTTGGAGTTTCGTTAAGGGGAGAGAGTTGTCTGCGAAGTTCTTACAAAACGTACGATAATACCCAACCATATCCAAAAACTTTCTTAAAGCTTTCTTGCCCGTTGGAACGGAAACCTCAGCAATAGCTTGAACCTTGGTCTATGCAGGACCCAGCTGGCCCTGGCCTACTACAGAGCCCAGTTATGTAACTGTGGCATGTACAAATTCACTCTTATTGAGGTTCACGGTAAGATTGGCCCTGGAAAGTGTGTCAAGTAGTTTTTCTACCGCTGCAATATGCTCTCCCCACGTGTCATTCCAGACCACTAAATCATCAATATAAGCCCCTGTGTTTTCTGAACCCTGAATTACTGAATTCATCATCTTTTGAAATGTCCCTCGAGCATTTATCTTTCCAAAGGGTAAAACATTGTATTCATGCAGTCCAGACGGCGTCACAAATGTAGATATTTCTCGAACCCTCCCTGTTAAAGGAACACCTCAGTATCTTTTAACAGGTCAATCTCTGTAAGGTATTTAGCCTTTCCCGCTTTATCAATACAGTCATCCACTCTCTTTCCTTGTTTCTTTTTTCTTGTTTCCAATTTCTTGTTCAACCATTTTACTTTTCTCAAAGTTCACTCTGTAAAGATGCTGTTCCTAAATTCATTCTTTGATCGTCTCGGCTGAGCTTACAATGACGCCATGCACTGCAGCTGTGCACTGTTTTGTAATGTCAGGGAATACATCTTTATACTTGCTAATGAAGTCTTTCAATTGGTTTTGCGGTGCAGTCTCCAACTGATGGACCTTGTCAGTAATGTTTCTTTTTTTTTCAAAATAAAGGAATTCTCGTCTTGTGGATACTATATTCAACTTGTGAAAATTATCTGGTATCTGATTACCAGCATTAACGACTCCATTTTTTTTCATAACAGTATTCACAGGTGCTATCCTGTCAAACTGGTGTTCCACTTTAATTTGAACGTTTTGAAAATTCTGCTTTGCAAGGCCACAAGCCTTGTTAAGGCTTTTTCGAAATTTCAAAACATAATCCAGCACACTGACACATCTTTTCGAATGAATGCACAGTTCTCTGAGTAGTTCAAAGGTGCTTTGGGCCAGTGACCGAAAATAAGCTCAAACAGATTAAACCTCAATGTTTCTTGAATTGAGTCTCCAACAGCAAATAAGAGTAGGGGAACCCCCACATTTCAGTTTATCCCATTTTGCACACAATATGTTTCAATAATGGTCTTATGAGTGGATTGTAACTGTTCCAAGGCTTCCTTGGACTCTGGGTGATATGCAGATGACACAATGTGCTTAGCTCCCAGTTCTCGAACAATCCCCTGGAATGCTCTGAAAGTAAAGATACTACCTTGGTCAGATTGAATTTCTTTGGGCAGACCTACCAGTGTGAAAAAAATTGATGAGTGCTCGTACCACAGTATTGGTCTGGATGTTTCCGAGAGGCAAGGCTTCAGGGAACCTAGATGGAGCACATCTAATTGTTAACAAGTACTGACGACCAGCTGCAGTCTTTGGCAATAGGCCAACACAATCCACTATGACCTTAGAAAAAAGGTTAACCAAAAGCAGGTTTCCTTTTAAGTGGTGCTACCTGAATAACCTGATTAGGTTTCCCCACAACCTGGTAGATATGGCAGGTCTTGCAAAAATTCACAATATCCTTTCTAAAATGAGGCCAGTAGAATTCCTTCATAATTTCGTTCACTATCTTTCTCACTCCAAAATGTCCCTGTAAAGGCACACTTTGAGCCATGTTTAAAATTTTAGCCCTGAAAGCTTTCGGTGCACAATAGCCCAATATACACTTGCAGACACAGTGGCTTCCACTTCCTCTTCCTGTGTGGGTGATTAGCAGCAGCTTTGCTCGTTAGCTGAACTGCTGGATAAACATCACCTTGAATAGGTGTCAACCTCCCCGCAATGTTTACTGAACTCAGCACTTTCACCAGACTTACAGAAACCATGTGTATATTATGAAAGACCCCAAACATTCCATTATTTTATTGCTAAAAACTTTATCTAGTACTGTCTCCGTAGTAATCCCTACAAATGGCTTCTCCAAACCAAAACAATCCTGTTTCTCCACATAACAATCGTGAAAAGCAACTTCATAACCTTGAAGGTGTTTACATCCAAATGTTAAAGCAAAATTCAACAGTGTAGCACATAATTCTTTAGCAGGCCATTGTCCTGCAACCAGGGTCAAAGGTCCCGAAACCAAACCAACTTTCACAAGTACCTTATTTCAAATCCAGTCACAACACTTTCCTCCACATATTTGGTAATATTTACCTCTCCTATTTTCATCTCATCACTAACTTTCAGAACTCTGTCTAACACAAGTGACTGAGAATCCTTAATTTCCACTGGTACCAAGGTTAACCCCTTATTCATTGAACCAAGACCATCTGAAACAAAAGGACTACATCCTTGTCAACCGAGTCAGACATCTCAGACGTTAACTGAGCTTCAACACAAGGTTCAGTACCCTTTAAATCCACAGGGGCTTCAACAACCTGAACGGAGGCAATCGGGACAGCTACCTCATCCTGGGCTAGTCCCAGTTCTAAATTCTAGGCTACCCTGAACTTCCCAGCTACTCTCTGGGACACTCTCATCTGGAGTAAACTCAACATCGTGGGTTAAAACAAACTCGTCTGTTGTCTTAGCAGAGCCTCGGAAGGTGGCGGTATCCTCTGCATCTAGGTATGCCTTTACATCATCTGGAACACAATTTTTAAATTCTTCAATCAACATAAGCTCTTTCGAGCTGTAAAAATCAGCAGGGTCTAACACTAAACCTCCCAGCTACCACATCTCCCACTCGAACTGTCTCTGTTTTTCTACCTCCTCAGCCTCGAACCGTTTTAATTGAAATTCCTGTTCCATTTTTTAATTTTTCCAACTGAAGCTGAAGCTCAGCCTCAGTAAGTTTACATTCTGCGAACATTTTCAACACATCCTCAGTAAATTGCTTCATCGAAAGACAATATTCAACTATGTTTCATTGAATTTCTACCTTAATCATACCCTTCTTTACCGTCTTAAGTTCCAGTTCTGGAACACTTTTACATAACTCATCCTTTCTAGCTCTCTTCAAAACAACAGGGTCTGCTCCTGCCAGAAAATCCTGAACATCCATGTCTGCTGTTTTTTCACAGAACACAAACCGAAAGTGATTTTCCCCAACCTATCCCAAAAAGCCCACACACAACTTTTGGAATGGCTCCTACCAATTTGTTCATATCCCGAACGCAGGCCCAAATTTTGTCACGTACCCCCTAAAGTAAAGTTCAGTTCAGTTCGTGGTATTGAGTTGAGTAGTGATGGAGAGAGAGAGGTGTTGTGGTTGTTCGACTAAGCCGATGCTGTCGATTCTTCCTGTGGTCCTCCGAAACCATTTAGAAGTCACCGAATGTGACCACAACAAGGGGACCGTTTTCTGTGGTGGAGTTATCAGCCAAGGCGAGGGTTGGGCACACTAATAATTTCCCACTGGTCCCACCTTTTCCACACTGCGAGAGTCACTGATCGCTTCTCCTGATCGATCCTCCAAAAAACCCACCTTTCTGTGGGCACATCACAGCTCATTCAGTGTCCAAAATCTTGTGTCTGTCTGCCTACCAACTGACCTTCTGTTTACCTCACTATGCTGAACACCAGCTGTCCATCAAGTAGATCCTCCCTTCTCTCTCTGTAGGAACTCAGAAGCTGGCAGTGTCCTTGCAGAAATTCCAAACAAACTGTGCGCAGTCTTCGCCTCTCTCGCTCTTACTAACAAGGCGTTGGTGCTGTACAGCTCTCTCTCTCTCTCTTTAAAGGCACAGCCCTTAAGGGATGATTCAAGATCCGGTCACGACTTAAAATCATCAGCGTGATAGGCAGAATCCTTAGAAAATGAAATTGGAATTTTCTGATCGGATTCCTTGATATAATGTGAAAGACACCCGAACAAGGATAGTCGCAGAATTTAAAAGGCGCGAACTTAAGCGGGGCTCCTGTGGCGGGGGGTGGGGGTGGGGTTGATAAACGGGTGTCTCGGAGAAGGGGGAGGCATGCGAACGGTGTAAATGAGTTTGCTTTGAACTGTGAAAATGGACCGACGCAGAGCGGAGCTTCGCTGTCCTATGACAGTACCAGAACACAGGTGACAGGAACGGGGCAATCACCATCTCTGAGAAAGTGGCCGAATTATCCCGGTTTTACACGTCAGTCCAAAACCTGATGCTTCAAGAGTTATATAGTTTCTCCAAACGCCTCGACGTTCAGTTGAAGAGCCCTCCTTCCCAAACACTGATGCTCTCCCCACACCGAGTACCGCACCATTTCACCCAGCATGCATTCGTTTAACCTCCCGCTTTACTCTTTTTAAACCTCCAGAAATAGGTTGCCTGCAAAGTTTGCTTGTTATCAATTTCCAACTTATTTCTGCTCTGAGACTCAAGCAGCGGCAACACAGTAATTCACCTTTTTTTTTCTGTTCCCCCAGTGAATTTAGTGGCGATTGCGATTCTGTCCCGGGGATAAGTTCGGCATTTCCACGTTCACCGCTCGCTACCTGGTGGCCATTGCAGCAGGGGGTTTACTAACCATCATCTTTTGGGTCATATTGTGGCGGATAACTTATTATTATTTCCCCGGGACATTCCTGGACATCACCCCCAAATGCAGTGCGATCTCTGCCCTGGGATTTGCAGCCAGGGAAAGTTATGTTTGGCTCACTGTCACTGTTACGTTTGATCAGCTTGTCACCATCTGTTGCTAGAAGCGTAAATAAAAGTAATCATCCCGGTTTAAACTAATCGAAGAAGACCGGCTGGTCGTTCTTTCCATGGTGATGTTCTCCTCTGAACTACAGTGATCTTCTCCACACACAATCGTTCAAGTTTCTTCCTCAGCTCATTTCATCTACATTTGCTCATTCACAGCCTGGAAGCCGAGATTCCAGTCTTACCCATCCATCAACCAAATATCTCTAGCGTTATCATTTGCAACCACCTGCACATATCAGGGAATTCAATTGGCACACTGTCTCAGTGATGAAGAAAATGCCTTCAGTACTTTTAAAAAGTATCTACTGCTTTCTTAACGTATACGACGAATAAAGCCTTCTCGCGCTTCAATCGGGGTACAGGTATAGATTATAACCGACGTTTCAATCATAACCGCTACCATCTTCTTCAAGAATAATGCTTGGATATGTCTTGCCAGGTGATACTTTTACCTCTCTAGTCGGCCCTGCTGATTGATTACACCTCATCCAATCAGGTTTCCGCTCTCATAACATCTTTACAGTCAAATTCCTGTTCCGACTTCGTCTTTGTTGAAATACCTTTCCACTTGTTTTATTTCAACGGCTTCCTTTATCAGACCATCCCAAAAGCCATTGTCGCGACAGAGTAGTTTTGCACTGTCGAAGTCAATTCTATGGCCATTGGAAATGCTATGTTCTGCTACCGCCGATTTCTCTCGGTAACCCAAACGGATAAAGCTTCTGTGCTCCTTGATGTGGGGTTCCACTGTGCCGACATACTCTGCTCCGCAACCACTCCGTACGGAATCCTACACAATCCTGCTGACTTGAGTCCCAAATCACCTTTGACCCGCAGATGCTGTGCCTTGAGTTTCCTTGCGGGTGTGTGGATGGTATTAATCCGGTATTTCTTCAGGAGCCTGGCGATCATTCCTGAAACCGTGGAAATATCGGGAAGGCAGGCGGTAGCGATGAGTTCCTCTCGTTGTTCGGTTTCCTTGGTTTTCTGTCACTCTTTTTAATGGTCCGATTAATTTTAATCACCCAGTAACCATTCTGTGGGAACGTCGTGCTTCAACGTCGTATCTCCTCGGGGAAACACCCCGAGTCTGAAATAGTAGAAAGGACCGCTCTACGTTTGGATGCGTGATGATGGCTGTTATTGTTGAGGGCTGGAGCAGAAAAAAGCTGACAGGAGAGGGGAGTGGATCAGAGGAGAACGGAAAAAAAGGCGGCACCAGAGAGAGATGACAGGTAAGCGGGGTGAAGGGTAAGAATCCAGAGTGGGGAAATGAAGAAGAGGGAAAGCGGAGTGAAAAATATCAGAAGTTAGACAAATCCATTTCATATCATAAGACTGGAGGTTACCTAGGCGGAACATAAGGTGTTAGTCCCCCAGCCTGAGAGTCACCCCGTCGTGGCAGAAAGGGCTGTCACGGACCGACATGGCTGACCGGGAATGGGGATTGGAAATGAAATGAATGGCCGCTGGGAAATATCGCTTTTGGTAATGGAGCTGAGGAGATCTACGAAGCATGAATTAATTTAAGAATGTGCTTCGGCCAGAAATGTCGACAGATTATTCACTCCAATGATGCTACCTAATCTGTTGAGTTCCTCCAGCATTTTGTATGTATTGTCATTAATTTGATTAACGGATTGCATGCGTTCAGAATCTTCTTAAGCCTGGATGCGATATTAGTTTAAGTCTCTTCACGATATTTCACGAACGTACAGGCAACGCATTCTTTATTTTATATTTCTCTTGCAAGACCGATAGCCGAGGCAATTCCCAGAGTAACACAGAGCAGTCCAACGACAGTACAGCTTTGGCCTATGTTGACAAAGGCTACAGAGTCCAGAAATGGACAAGATCAATAATAACAATCATGAAACCGAGAGTTAAGCCTGAAACTGTTTCACAACAACATTTACTGACTTCTCGAATCGTCATTTCTTTGTCTTTGAGATTTTGCAATTTCCCGTCAAGCTCTCCATACCTCATCACAAGTGGGATTTTACTTGAATTGCATCATGTTCATTTTTACTCCAAGTGTTGGGGGAGACGTCAGCTTTGTGTAGTAGTGAATATTCAGTGCGCTGGTGTGAGTATAAATGAATGACCGTGGGGATTCATCAGCTCAGAGTTTCTTCAGCGAGATCGCGAGCCTCTGGGCGACAGGCTGCATATCACACAGCATGCTTGAAACATTTTACCGTGTGAGAAAGATATGGTACATGATCATTGCCGTTATTGGTGTTCCTGGTAAGACCGGAGGCGAAGTTAGTTTTGTAATTCTGTGTGTGCGGTCTTTGGACTCGTTCTGTTACCGACAGTGTTGTAATGCCGGTGTCAAGATTGTGTTCGCGGTTTCCTTACAGTTTAATCAGTGGCCTGGATTGGAAGTAAATTTGAATTTGAAACAGATAGAGAATGGAAGTTCGGGGACATGGATACATTTTACGGATTCATGGCAGGCAGTTTCGATTTGTCAAAGCAAAGCCATTGTGAAACTAAATTTTGCGCTTGTCACCTTCGCAGGATATATGGTGTTAGGCCGTATCAATAGCGGAACAGATTTTAAATGCACATTTAAAAGTATCAAGCTCTGTTTTAGGAAATTGATACAAGTTTGAAGGGAATGTGGGAAGCGAAATCCTGGTGAGATTGACGGAGAAAGGTAGACGTCACTTCCGTGTGAGACTCTGAACCATCGGGAGTTTTGAAAATACAAAGAAGGGACTGTGTGTGTTTTAGTGTACCAGGTTTTGCTTCCACGCCACTTTGGCCATGAAGTAAAGAGGGAGTTAAGAGCCAACACAGCGGTGCCCTTTAGTGGTCAGACGGGGTAAGGTACATGCGATACTCCGCTCTGGAAAAATCAGCGCTGAAGCAATTAGAATAATGCTGCAGTAATTTGGAGCAACCCCTAAAAGAGAGAGATGTTTTGTAGTAATTTATTTGGCTTTCCTTTGGAAATTGGATGGTTTAAGCGCTAACGTGCACAATACATGAAACGATCAGCAGGTCAGGCAGAATCTTTAAACGGGAAATTGAGAGCTTTCTGATCGGATGCTTTGACATAGTGTGAAGGAACCTCGGACAACAGTAGTGCACCCTGTGGAGTGGGGTGACAAATGGGCAGCCGAGGAGGGGTCGAAGTCTTACAGCGGGGGAAATAAATTTGATTTGAAATTTGAAATTTGCAACTGACAGAAGCGGAGGGGGAGGGCCTTCGTGGTACAGACAGAGTGCCAGAACATAGGTGACGGGAACGCGGCAATCACCATCGCTGAGGAAGTTGCGGAAATAACCTGGCTTTACACATCT
This sequence comes from Mobula birostris, assembly GCF_030028105.1. Classification (NCBI taxonomy): domain Eukaryota; kingdom Metazoa; phylum Chordata; class Chondrichthyes; order Myliobatiformes; family Myliobatidae; genus Mobula; species Mobula birostris. Next base: position 38,662,641 of record NC_092382.1, on the reverse strand, counting down.
GTCGAAAACCTGATGGCGGGAGATTTATATTGATGTCTTCAAAGCGCCCTCGGCGATTAGTTGACAATTCCTCCTTCCCAAACACTGTTCTTCTTCCACTAAAGAGTACCGTGCCTTTTCACCCAGCATAGCCGCGTTTGCGACATCTGCACCTCCCGCTTTACACCTTTTAAACCTCCCGAAATGAGTTGTCTGCAAAGATTGACTAATCTCTATGTCCAGCTTATATCTGTCCTGAAACCCACGGAAAAACGAGACAGTAATACCCTTGTTCTTTTTGTTGTTTCCCAGTGAATTTAGTCGCGATTCTGATCCTGTCCCGGGGAACGTGCGGCCTCTCCACCTGCACCACTCGCTACCTGGTGGCCATGGCAACGCCGGATCTCCTAACCATCATTTTTGCGGTCATATTTTGGCGAGTCAGTTATTATTACTTCCCCGGAACTTTCCTGGACATCACCCCCGTGTGCAGTGTGATCTCCGCCCTCGGACAAGCAGCCACAGACTGTTCGGTCTGGTTCACTGTCACTTTTACGTTTGATCGGTTTGTCGCCATTTGTTGTCAGAAGCGGAAAACGAAATATTGCACCGGGAAAATTGCAGCTGTGGTTCTGACAACAACCGGCGTTCTGCTCTGTTTTATTAATGTGCCCTTCGTCTTTAAATATCGTCCTGTGAAAGTGATTGTCAATATACCCTGGGACTGTATTCCAAAGCCCGGCTCCTTTAAGGATCCTGGATGGGTGGGCTACAGATGGTTTTCTGAAGTTGTAATGCCATTTCTTCCTTTCGTGTTAATACTACTGCTGAACGCTCTGACAGTCAGACACATTTTAGTGACTAGTCGTGTCCGTAAGGGGCTGAGGGGTCAGAGCAAGGTGGAGAACCGCAGTGACCCGGAGATGGAAAGCAGGAGGAGGTCTGTGATCTTACTTCTCACCATCTCCAGAAGCTTCGTCATCCTGTGGTCGGTGAGTGTTGCCGAATTCCTTTATTACACCATCGCCGGACTGGATCAGAATAATTACAACGATTCGGAATACATCCTTCGACACACCGGATACATACTGGTGATATTAAGTTGCTGCACAAACACGTTTATTTATGGGGTAACTCAGTCCAAGTTCAGACAGCAATTCATCAGCGCAGCGAAATATCCGCTCACGTCAATTATTCAACTAATTACTAAGCAAAATATTAAGTTCTACTCAGAGGCGGGTCGCAGCGTTTTTCGTCTTGACACTCAGAATCGGCTGTCTTAGGGCAACGTGGTAGTGCCGAGAATAAAACTGGTTTAGAGCCCATGAGCGACATAGCACGGGAACAGACCCTTCGGCTCCCGCAGCCAGCGTATCCCACCTCCCACCTAAAATTAAACTCGTCTTACCTTTTTAAAAAATATTTTTCACCACATTCCCGCTCTCTTCACAGCCCCACCCCTTTGGATAATGAGAGAGCGGGTCTGGATCAGAGGACATTGAAGACCAAATCGGCTGAAATGCAGTCCATTCGTTACTTCAGTCGTTTGCATAAGGATGAAATGAAAACAAGAAAATGAACGGCCTACACGAATTTACACTAAACCTTGTACTTGCTCTTTGCATTATGTAAACCTGGTATGGAGAATTTTTTTACACAGCAGATCTCGTGCATTCTGCTTATAATTGTGTAAATTTCTACGTAAGAACCCAATGCCTACTCTGCTTCGAGGAAAGAATGTCATCTCACTTCCTGAGTTTTAATGAATTTCCAGCCGAATAAACTGCACGTTGAATCTCCACTGCACTCACTCCAGTACAATCGCATGTTTAGTATGATTCTTTTTCTCAGGTACTGCTGGTAAAACTTCAGATATCAACAGAGATAAGCACACTCATTTCTCAATTGTTATAAACTTTCCGACTGTTCTAGTGGTCTTTAGTATAGTCGCTTTTGGGAGATTTACATAAATATTTCCTGGTAGGCCTACATGTTTAATGCTATCGTGTAGTGTCTTTGGGATGATACCAGTTGTAGATATTACCATTGGGTCAATGTTTACCCCCTTCGTGTACCATAGACTTCCAATTTCCTCTTTCAGATCAGCATATTTCTGACATTTTCACTTATTGATTTCTGTAAATTATGTGTTATTTGGAATGGCTACATCAATAAAGTACGTTGTTCTTGCTTGTTTATCCTGTGATATTATACCCGGTCGGATATCATGGATCTGTCGTCATGCATTTGTAGGACTCTCTCTAAAACTGTATCAGGACTATATTTGTAGAAATATATAGCACCTTTCATGAGTTTGTACAGTATTTAAATCAACATTTTGGGGAATGATTCTTGCCACTAGATGGTGCTTATGTCACTAATAAGATTGCATAACTTCTGCTTTCTCTCGGCATGTTGTATCTTTATGGTTTTGAATTTGTTGACCTTTCATTGTGTACTTTTGATATTTTTCGTGCACCACCGGATCTGGGCTGCCCAAGGAGCCACTCTTTTTCCAGGAAGATGTCTCCAACTTCCAGTGTGGCGTCGGATGCTTTCTTTTCGACGCCCAGTCTGCTCAGATCGTGAGGATGTCTTCCATGGAGGGTCATGTCCATCTATGGTGACAATATCTTCATATTTCTGGACTGAGCTTTTATTTAAGTTTCGTGTTGTGTACCTCTTACCCAGAATGTCACATTCGCGCATCGAGTGTTGAATCCTGTTTTCGTTGATAACAACAGGATTACAAGATTGAATGTTGGTATGACAGAGGGAATGGAAATCTGCCAACACCCTGTCTGAATGTGTGCAGCTCCCTCACCTTCCTCCCTCCTCTTTCCACAGTGACGCTCACGTTCTCCATCTTCCCTTTCCATCTTCTCACTCCTCAGCACACCCTCCTCTCTCAATCTCACTCCCCCATCTTCTTCTGCACTACGAGCCTCCTTTCCCCTCCCACTCTAATACTATCCGTACCTCCCTCTCTAAATTCTTTTCTCCCATCCCATTCATTCGAGAAAGCACCCCGTCCCTTTCAATGTGCGATGGTGAGAGAGAGTGAAATTGAGAGTGAGTGAGAGAGGGAGAGGGAGAGAGAGAGAGAGAGAGAGATTAAAGGGCATGGGAGAGATGCTGGAATGAGAGATACTGTGGCGAGAGAGGTAGTGAGGGGTAAAAATGTAGACTGTGGAATGAGATGGAGCTGGGAAGGTAGGAACACGTGGGAGATATAGACTTGAGAGAGTGGCAGGGAGATTGGAGGGTGAGAAAGACGGGGTAGAGAGGGTCGAGGGAGACCTACAGAGACAGTGGGAGACGAGATACTGCAGGGAGAGAGTGAAGCATGGGCAGAGAAAGAGAGAGGGGAGAGAGAGGCAGAGAGGAATGTGTGGGCCAGAGAGAGAAGGAGGGATTAAGAGGGGTGAGAGAGGGAGAGACTGGAGAAAGAATGATACTGGGAGGTACAGAATCTGGGAGAGTGAGATTGGAGTGCTGAGGAGAGAGACTGGAGGAGGTAGGAGAGAGATGGGTAGAGGGAATGGTGGCAAAGAAAGAGGCCGAAAGGGTCGAGTAAGTCCAGAGGCAGTGAGGCAGCGACAGTCGAAAGATCTGAGGTGGTCAGAGAAATTTGAGATAGGGAGACAGAACGGAGTTAGGATGGAGATTGGTAGAGATCCAGAAGGGAGCGACTGAGATAAAGAGAGAGACTCGGATGGTGGGAGAGAGGGGGGTAGAGAGGAAGCCGAGCGGAAGAGAGACTGCAGACAGAGATGCTGGGGGCCTAGAGACTGACTGGGGGTGAAGAAGACTTGGGGAGAGAGTCTTTTACGGGAGCGTGACGGGGGTAGAGAGAGAGAGACTCGTGGGGGCGAGAGACCGGAGTTGGGGAGTGAATCGGAGTGAGTGACTAGGGGAGAGAGTGTTTTAGAGACTGGTGGGCGTGTTGCGCGGGGAAAGATGGGGGATACAGAGAGTCGGGAGATAAAAAAGACTGGATAAGGAAATAGACTAGGATTTGAGAGAGCGTCTGGGATAAGGTGGACGTAGTGAGTTAGAGAATAGGCTGTACCCACATAACAACGAGCTGCTAGAGAGCCTTCATTCTCGTGGGGAATTCTGGGATTGCAGAGCATCCATCCTAAAATCCTTCTCAAATATTCAAGTCTTACCTCCTCGTTGACCTCTCCCATACCTCCTCTCAAACCCCACTCGTTCCCACATCGATTCCGCGATAGCCCTTTCTCCAACCAGTCTTCGCGACTACCAATCGGCCTTCCCCACTGTGTGCACTCCTCCCTCCCTCCCCGTCGCCATGTAAAAATGGAAGGATGTGCACCTTGTGCAGGCAGAAGGAAGTGGTGTCTTTATCCATGAAATTGCCAGTTCGGTTAGTTCAGAACAATGCAGTGAGCATAAGGGCCGACTGTACTTTTCCATGTCGGTGAGACCACAGCTGGAGTTCGGTGCACATCTCTGGTCGCTTGTCTCAGGAAGACGTGATTAATCTAGAAAGGCGCAGAAATGATTCACGGATTTGGTTGCCGGGAACGGAGGACTCGAGTCAAAAGGAGACTGTAGAGTGACTGTGCAGTGATCCCAACACTGAGGGCGATGCGACATGGATTCTCCCCTCCGCCACCACAGGCCCTACTCTCAGATTCAATTGTAGGTGACGTTAATGGTGGCAAATGGCACAAATGATCCATAATGGAAGCAGTGTGACGTAATTCACAAACACCGTCATTGAGTTGTAGTGTTCGCTTTAAGAGGTGGTGCGTGACATAATCACGAGAATGTAAGGGGATTCCGCTTTTGGTTTCCTCGTAATGGAAGTAAAGGTCCCTAGTGTTTATTAAGCACCTAACACGAACGGGGCACATTGTATTCGCAAGATCTTACGAACTCACAGTAAATGTGCTCTGATCCCAGAACTTATACCTGCCCCTCCAGCCCCACAATCGTTTTGTTCCCATTAAGAGGTGGTGCCTGACATAATGACGAGAGGGTAAGGGGATCGCTATTGTTTTTCGCGTAATTCAACTGAAGGCTTGAAACTTTTATTGAGCATATAAAACGACTCGGGCTCGTTTTATTCACAAAATCCTACAAACTGAGAGTAAAATGTACACTGGTCCCAGTAATGGGACCCGCCACTGCAGCCAACGGAAATGCATGTGAATTGCCTCCACTCCCTCAACTCCAGCCACACAGTGACTGTGGGTAGAACTTAACAACAGGATGGGTCACACTAGAGGGACTATATTATAGAGTTCAGTCGACAGCGGGAAATTGACCTGTCTCCGTCCAGCTTACCCGAACCTCTGGTCATTTCAATCGTCTCCATTTGCCGGCATCTCAGTCTCCGAAGCTCCATGAAATAATAACACAGCCTGGACAATCCCTCACTACAACACAGGCCCCCTAGTCACGGAAACCTCCTCCTAAACCTTTTCTACACTCCATCCAGTTTAACTACATTCCGCTCATTCTCTCTCTCTCTCTCTCTCTCTCTCTCTCTCTCTCTCTCTCTCTCTCTCTCTCTCTCTCTCTCTCTCTCTCTCTCTCTCTCACACACACACACACACACACACACACACACACACACACACACAATATCTCTCTTGTTCTTACAATCTCACTAACCCCATGCGTACCCCGCTATCGTTCCATCACCTCATTCAGCCACTCTCTCCCGTCTCCCCTCACAACCGCGTCCCTGACTACATCTCTCTCGATCCCCTCTCCTGCTGTTCTTAGTGTCAACAATCCTAATGTCGCGGCGCTGCCGGTCGATGGGACAATCCTCCCGGGAATAACACCTGGGATAAGGTGGTGAATGTGGTTTGTGCTCAGGTCGCGGCTTTATTAATGAACTGAACACAGAGGTGATCGGATATTTCACCGCGCTGATCACCTGCTCCCTGAACTTCGACTGAGTCACCGCGTAAATAAATGTGTTCGTGCAGCAGCTGAAATTCCTCAGCAAAACCCCGACAAAGTGAAAGATCTATTCAGGATCATTGAAATCGAATCCTTTTCCTGTGATCTCGTAATACATGAAATTTACAACCAGTGTCAGCCACAGGAGGATGAAACTGCCGGAGAGTGTGAAGTGTGAAACCACAGACCTCCTTTTGCTCTCCATCTCCGGGTCACTGCGGTTCTCGCCTTTTCTCTGACCCCTCAGCCCCTTACGGACCCGACTGGCCACTAAAATGTGCCGGACTGTCAGAGCGTTGAGCAGCAGAATCACAACGAAAGGAATGAGCGGACCTAAAACCGTATCGAGCCAGTCATATCCTACCCACCTCTCACCACGTATAGTCCATGAGTTCACCGAACCACGGTACATTGTCGATTATCTCTCTGGGTTCCCAGAGGAAGAAGCGCGGAACGTTTTTCAGATAGGACTGAACGCCGGTTGTTGTCAGAACCACAGCCGCAGTTTTCCTGGTGCAATATATTGTTTTCAGCTTCTGGCAGCAAATGTTGATAAACCGATCAAAGGTGAAAGCGACGGTGAACCAGACAGAACAGTATGTGACTGTGAACCTCAGGACCTGGATAACCCTGCACACAGGGGTAATGCTCAGAAACGTCCACGGAAAGTATTTATATATGATTCGATATAAAATGACCTCGCTGACAACGGTCAGTAGATCGGCCGTTGCCATGGCCACCAGGTAGCGAGTGGTGCAGGTAGAGAGGCCGCACTTTCCCCGGGACAGGATCACAATCGCCACGAATTTCACTGCGGGAAGAAAGAAGAGAACGGGCATTGGGTAGTGTTGAACACCTTCCCCGGGATTGGGCACGGGATCTGGATTCTGCCAAAGATCAGGAGTGCGAGAGGAGGTGAACGGCTGCTCATCTAATATAATCCACAGGTCACCTTGTCTCTGACTTGCCTTCCCCGTTGTGGAGATAAGACGATGTGTGAGCAATCGTCATGAACAGCACCAATCTGAACTAATCTTGATTCCAGTCCCTGATGCGGCCGGTTTCACTGATTTAACCGTGACTGACCATGTCTCCGAAATTGCATCTGACGGGGCCGAAGAGAGATCCAGGGGGAAACAAAACACACAAAATGCCGGAGAACCTCAGCAGCTCAAGCAGCGATCATGGAATTGAACTAGCAACCGAGCAGATCTCAGAGCGAAAGCAGGAACAACTTAATGATCAGATGCGGAGTGACTCCATTAATGGGTCAGTTCCACATCGCAGTTCAATTCGATAATACACGTCAAGGACGCTCCTGCACGGAAATGGATTTGAGTGTTATTTTATTCCAAGTCAATTTAATAACGAGACGCATTATACTTAAACACATAAAACGCAGATGTATATCGCGACCCAATGACGGATGCCCGATGCGGAGATTAATGGACATTTGAACTTTAGGACCATGTGCTTTGCTTTACATGTGTTTTTTCACCAATATTAAAAACAAAGTCCAAGGAGATCTTAACACCAGCCGCATTTCTTCTCTAAACTTAGTCTGGGTCGCTGTATAAATGCAGGCGTTCGTGCAGGAACTCAGATACATGAGTATGTAGCCGGCTTCAGCTGCCACATAGGCAGAATCGTTGTAATCGCCGTCGTAATGCGCGGTTCCTGCGAGTCGGGTGGTCAGAAAGCTCACAGCAATCGTCAGCCACAACAGAATGAAACTGCCGGACACACTAAAGAGTAAAATGACGGATTTCCGGCGGCTTAACATTTCCGGAGCCTTCTGTGTTTGACTGCTGTGACCGCGCAGTCCACGGCGCACTTTACTGGCTAATAAAATGCGCCTCACTGTCAGACAGTTAAACAGGGTTATCAGAACAAAAGGTAATACAACCGTTAAAATACTCTGCAGAAAGGAGAATGCGACTCCCACAACAGACGTCCTGAACCATGTGCTCGCCTGACAGCCCCATTGAATACCGTTAACTATACGCACAGGTTTAAACTCAAATAGATATGGGACATTCTGTAAATGCACCAGGAACGCCACGGTTATAATGCCGGCAACAGCTGTCCTCACTGTGCAATATTTCGCTTTAAGCTTCTGGCAACAGATCGCTACAAACCGATCGACTGTGAACAGAACAGTGTACCAGACCGAGGTTTGCAGGCTGGTCGAATTGAAGTACACGACGGTCTTACAGGCCGATGTGTAGGGCAGGAAGGAGATTGGAAACTGGTACATGACAATATGGTACCCAATTACACAGAACATCATCACCAGGAGATCTGCCATTGCCATGGCAATCATGTAGAGCGATATACATTTGGAAAGGCCGCAATTCCCTCGGAAAAGGACCACCATTGCCAATAGGTTCGCTAGGGAAAGAGTCACAAATGGTGAGTTACAAACATGGCGAGGAGAAGTGTTCTCGAAGTCCAATGTGAAATACTATTCCGAAAGTGATCGGCAAAGTTACCGGGGAATATGTTCCAAGAGAGAATAAAAACTCCTCATTCAATGAACTAAAGCGGTTTGCAGCTGAACTGCGCATTTGCTTGTGGTTAAGTTGCTGGTGACGTGCTCTCGATGTCACCTTGGCGATGTAACCGAGAGGGGGCAGCACTGCTGCTCTTTCCCCATCACAACCCAGAAAAATAGGGGAGATCACCATCTTCTCCATACCTCCCTTGCGCCCTACAATCCCTACCCGTGGGACCATCACTTCATTGGCTCTTACCCTCGAAGCCCCGTTCAGACACCAGCCGGAGGGAATGAGAGCCGTGAGAGAGCTGAACACAGTAGCTGTAGGAGGATCGGCTGATGTGCAGCCGACAGATTTCACTCAACGGAACTCTATGTATTATTGAGCCGCTACTGGCCCGGAGTAACTGGGGTCGTGCCCGCTGTCTGTCATCAACCCCAGGGTGAAACGGATGCAATCGTTCCCTCCGTTTAGTCAATGAATGAGCGCAGAGCCTGGTGAACAGAATCGGACTTCACTGACTCGTCCAGTGTCGCTTGTACACAATCCAGCTTAAACTCGAATAGTTTCAGCAACGTCTATCAATAAATAAGCTCTTCCACTTCGATATATTCGCCATTTTTGATCACATTCATTATCATCTTAAAGGTGCGATAGGGAGAAATTGTTTCACATCCCCAGCTGGACACCCCCTTCTTGTGCTAGCTATATTTACTATAATTCCCAACTGGTAAGGGTAAGACATAAAGGTTTGATCGAAAATCCACAAAGGCGGGAGGGAAGGAGAGGGAAAGAGCGAGTGAGCGAGAAAGAGAGAGCGAGGGAGAGAGAGGGAGGGACGACGAGGGAGAGAAAGAGGACGGAGAGGGAAAGAGGAAAGTGTGTGTGTGTGTATGAGAGAGAGAGAGAGAGAGAGAGAGAGAGAGAGGGAGAAAGGGAGAGACAGAGAAAGAGAGAGACAGTCAGAGAGAGAGAGACAGGAAAAAAGAGAGAGACACAGAGAGACGGAGAGACAGAACGAGAGAGAGTGAGAGAGAGAGAGAGAGAGAGAGAGAGAGAGAGAGAGAGAGAGGGTGGGGGGGGGGGGAGTCAGCTAAGGCGGTAGTTCGTAAAATCCACAACGTTTCCACAATTCGTACTGTTATACTGCTCCTTCTCCAAAAGTTAGGTCACAAAATGTATTTCCATTAGCAACAATCCGCGGTATCAAGTTCACGCTGACAATGGTCAACAGCGGAAAGCATTCATCTTTCTGAATTTCAGCAACATCGTGTACGATGAACTTTGGGGGCGGGGAGGGTGGGGCGGCAGTGAACTTTATCCCGCATCAGCGCATGGAGCGGAGACGATCCGTTCAGCAGCAATAGTCTGCCGAGTCTCGGCGCTGAGTTGGTTTCGCCGATAAACGACATCTAGTGTTAATAGAAGACCGTCCGGAACTTTTCTGACTCAGGATGTGTCGACTTACCCGGAACACCGAAAGTTGCGAGAATAGGGTAAAATACAATCCTTACTTGCCGGATTGTCGGTAGAGACATTTTCGGGTATTGTACAAAATGTACCGCACTCCTTTCACGAAGCGCCGCTCGCCTGCGTTCTGATTTCGCTGCCCTTTTATGTAGTAATCTATACCCCGGTTGAAAAAAAAACAACAACAGCAACAAAGTTTGCACAACAACTCGAGTTAGTTACAGTCAGTTAACAAACAAGGTGCCGTTTCTATTTCTGTGTTCTCTCGGGGAATACTTAAAGCTCAGTCCATAACACCGTCTAGTCAAATAGACAATCAGAAAGTTACTAAAGGCGTTCCGCTCATTCCGGATTGAAATGCCTGTCATGACCTATCACCTACTTCTATTGTTGCCTTCACATTCATTTTATTTGATATTCGTTGTAAGATATCTCGCTCCATATCTCACAAAGCCAATGTTAGCTTTGAGTTATCTCACGATTTATCCTGAAACCAATCCCACATCGTATGAACTTTACAGCGGGCTTGCACAGTCTGCGTTATTTGCCCAATGTAATTGTAGACCACACGAATTTCATCAACTTATTCCAACTTTGTCCATACTTCATCAGTCACACTGAACTCAGCAACACATTGTGCAGGCGTGATTGACAAGGGCAGCACGAAACGTATTGAAGTAACCTCTGATTTTTGACATTGAAGGTCAAAGATCTCTATAATAATCTCTGTGACAAATATCAGCAATCCCTAATGGGCATCGGCTTTTCTGGCTCCGAATAAGGTCTCAATAAATGGCGGCGCATATTATGGATCATCACTGGCTCCTCATTTCCATCATCAGAATCGGAACCAGCATCACGTTTACTATCTCCAGTAAATGTCGTGAAATGTGTGTGCAGTGCAACGCGTCCACGTGGAGCTCGTTAATGAATGCTTTGCTTCAGTATTCACCAGTGCAGAGCTTCCCAGCAGAGTTGATGCCGGGGACCAGCACTATTAACCCAGTACTCCGTAGACCACAGAGTAGGAATCCCAGAGGGAACTTGATGAACGAGGGGGCAGCCTCATATGCTGGAATATGTCAAGGTTTCGAAGGAAGATTCACTGGAGATTTTGAAGAGTATGAAGATAGATAAGACACCGAGACCGAACGGAGCATAGCACATACTACTACTGGGTGCGTGGAAAGAGATTGTCTCGGCTTTGCTAATGACATGTGAGTCCTCATTGGCTACATGAATAGGTGTGAAGGATTAGATGGTTGGAGGTTCTGACAAATATAATTATTTTGTTCAAGAAAGGTAACAGGAATAACCCTTGAAAGGATAAATCAACGACTCCTACTTAAGTGATGGGCAAAATGGTGGCGAGTTCCTGGAGATACGACAAGTCTTGGCACATCAACCTGTAACTGCAACGTGGACATCCTCACTCATCGTACCCAGACGGTGAAACTAAGCAGGTGCGCATCAAATCCCGAAACCCTGAGCACAGGTCCCTTACAGTGGTGTGTACTGAGCCCAGTTCTCTACTCTCCCTCCGCCTATGACTGCACTCCTGTTCACGCTACAGACTCAATCATCATAGTCTCAGAGGACACAACAGTGACTGGACTAATCACAAAGTCTAATGAATCTAAAGTTAGAGAGGATGAACTTCAGCCTTCCACTCAACATCAAGAAGAAAATAGAAATGACAGTCGACTTCAAAAATGCCAGAAGTCTCGAACAAGCCCCATTGTTTCTAACCAGTGACGTAATGGAGAGCGTCATCAGGTGCAAGGTTTTGGTGATGAATATCACCGAGCAGCTCTCTTGGTCCATCATGAAAACCTCGCTGGTGGCGAAAGCACAACAGTGACTATACTGTATGAGATGATTAGGGAGAGCTAATCTGTCTCAAACACAGCAGGTCAACATTGTATGTGCTATACTCTAGAAGCAGAGAGACAGATTGCAATCCGCTCAAACGGTCGATTAGGACTGCTCAGAACATCACTGGGACTCAACTACCGGACTCGGAGATAATCTTCAACTCCAGATGCCTACGGCAACATTAAAGACCCATCCAATTTCTGACATTGTCTGTTTAATATCCTGCCATCTGGTAGGAGATAGGGAATCATCTTCTCCATGACAGTAGACTGAAATAACTTCTTCCTGAGGGCCATTGCATTTATCTGTTTTTGCCCAGTATGCGGGAGGAAAGTAATTTCGTTGTCTTCAGCAATGACAAAAAAGTTCCATTTTATTCCATTCATTTGCAGAAGCACAATCTGATTAAAGATATTCCACAGGACTTTCAGAAGAGCAGAACATGTGTCACGAACCTAAGTGAATTCCCTGAGGAATTGGAAAGAAATATTAATTAAAAAACGAGGACTGGAGGTTGTGAAAATTCATTATAGTATGGTATTTTCGCCCATTCAGTCAGCTCATTCAAGAAGGCAGGAGGCATGAGTTCCAGGGAAAATTACCTATGTGGATTCAGAGTTGGTTTCGCAGAAAACAAAGGCTGCGGTGGCCTTCAGGAGATGGGGGAATGAGTGCAAGGGTCAATAGATGATTTGGCAGCTCTGTAAAACCCTGCTGAATCCGCATTTGCTGTCTTCTGTCCCGTTCTGGTCGTCACATTGTAGGAAGGATGTTGAAGCGTTAGAGACGGAGCAGAGGAGATTTACCGTGATTATGAAGAGAGGTTGTGCGAGTTAAGAATTTGCTTTAGGAGGACAGGATGTGAGCTGTGACGTCAGAAAGGCGTAGAAGATGATGAGAGGCAATGGTCGATTGCACAGCACGAGAAACTTCATATTTCCCAGGCAGAAATGGCAAAAACATGGAGGCATAACCTTATGGAGTTGGGCGGAAAGTATTGTCGTGATGGCAGAGGCTTTTCTTTTACACAGTGAGTGGTGTGTACGTACAACCCTCTGTAACTGGTGACGTAGCGTCATATACGTTAGAGACGTCCATTGACTCTCAGATCGGCACGTAGATGAATGGAAAGATAAGGGCTATGTTGTAATAAAGGGTCAGATTGATCTTGGAATAGACTAAAACGTGGGCAGAAACGAGTGCCTACGATACCGTATTTCTGTATGCATTATGCGCTCATGTGTTGCTGAAACGCTCAGGGTGTGACTTGTGACCAGGTACCTCCTTACTGAAGACAGTAAAGCAAAGTGTTCTGCACCTTGAGGGTCCTTAATGATGGATGCCGTCTTGTACAGGCATTGCTTTTTGAATATGGTGAGGAGCCTGATGCCGTTACTGGATATGACAACTTTACAACACTTCGTGGCTTTTCCCGATCTTCTGCATTAGCACCTCCACACCTGACGGTGATGCAACAGCCTGCACACTGTCCATGGTGGACCTCTATAAACTTTCTGGAGACTTTTGAGACATGATAAATCTTCTCAAAATTTCCTGTAATTGCATTAAATCTTCTTTCCCAATTCATCATCTACAGAGTTCTGGACCCACGGGAAATCGAAGCTGCTCGTCCTTTCCTCTGCTGACCCGTCAATGAAGACGTACCTGTTTACAGTTCAAATTTCAAAGTGTATTCATTATCACTGTACATTTTTTCAACATTTAGATTCGTCTCCTTACAAATAACCACACAACAAAGAAAGCCAATAGCACGGGTTAAGAAAGAAAATCGTCAAACATTCGATGTGCAGGGAATAAACAAACAGACCAATGCTGCAAAAGATAAACTTAAGCAAATAACATTCAGAACTGAAGTTCAGGAAAGTAAGTGCCCCCCGACAGACAGGAAGCCAGACATTGCACCAATCGATTCAAGAACATATCCCTTCTCCAGTCCATTGTCCAAACTGGTCCTTCGATGAAAACGTCCAGACATCACGTCGGTCCTCGCTTTCGGACTTGTGCCCTGCTGCTTCGATACGCTCTCGGGTCTGGCCTCACCGCCTCTATTCTGCTCCTTCCGAACTTTCCAATTCGGCCCCACTTTAAAATCGATCTAATCTCGGATCTGTCTTCGGTCTCGGGCACGGGGCCGAGCTCTGCCTCGCCTCCGCTCGCCTCTGCTCTGCCACATCGAATCGGCTCAGTCCGCTCCAGCGATGGCTGTACATTGGCTCGTTCTCGGATCTCCGACCCGGACCCCGACGGCTTGATTCGGCCTTCACGGCAGCAGCGTCCAGCGCTTTCGAGTTTTCATTTCACACTGCAAAAATGCCAGTTCATACAGGCGGTTTAAAAGCTCAACTCCGAATGGTAAGTTAGAGGCTTTTGTTTGCAGCGATCGTTTACCAGAATAAATTTATTAATAACGTAGTTTGTTGTTTTCTTTGTTTTTTATCGCCACCGGTAAGTGGTAACTGAGCTGCACCAGCACCATCTCAAACCGGAAGCTTCTCCGCCTCTTCCCACTTCTACTTCCTGGAGACCACAATCAATTCAATAGTTTCGGTGATGTTGGGTGCTGTTGTGACATCACTCAACCTGCGGATCTACCTCACTCCTATACCGTTCCTCGTCACCTTCTGAGATCCTGCCTATAACAGTTGTGTTATCAGTAAAATCATAGATGATGTCTGAGCTGTGCTTATGCCACTGTTACAATTGAAGAACGTTTACCGTGTCATCTGCAGCCGAATAGGCCTGGTGTACTCGTAGTCACCCGGACACAATGAACACGATCACACGGACAGAATTAGTAGGCCAAACCTAACGGCATAATCGACCAATCCCGTGATGTCACATGACACACCAATAAAGAGTCGCCCGATGGATCGGACGTCTTTCCGCCCCCTTTTTTTTAGGTGAAGCCAACTGGATAATATTCCTCCTGTTTTCTGCTCCGTTCTGATAGGCATAATCCAGAAACCACAGGCTCGATTGATAGTCTGGATTCAGTGCTGTCATCTGGGTATTCTCTTCGACAAGTTCCAGCGTTAACCCGGCTTGTTCACTAGCCCGTTGTGGAACGACGGATTCACTTGGCCATCTGTTGAGGTAGTCTGGATGTCGGCGGCATACACTCAAGTGCTCAAGTAACCATCCTCAAGTGTTGAAGGAACTTGCTGGTCTCCTTTCATCCACCTTGGGCTCTCAGGGTTCTGGCGGACATAAACCGGATCTCCCACCTCAATGTTCCAATGTTCCCTATTTCAGTCGTACCGCACTTTCATTGTCTTTTGTCTCCCTTACTCGTTCTTCCCGATCTGGCGCGACAAATCTAATCAGGAGTGCAGCCTGCGGTCCATAAATACCTATGTGGTGGTTTGTGAGGTTATCCGGCATCAAGAAAAACAGCCAGTAGATCCTGTGGTGCATGTCCCCATGAAACTCTTGAGTCCCCTGCATGACATCTGAGCAGCTCATTCAGCCATACTGTTTGAAGATGGGTGAAAAAGGGACGTATGCTGCGATCGAACTCCATAGTCTTCTGCAGATAGTTGGAATTCCTTACTTGTAAACGATGGACAGTTATCACAGGCCACAGTATCAGGGATTCCATGCATACAAAATACCTGAAGTGTTCATTGTCGTCCGGCTGGTCGAAGTCTTCACCGTTTCTGTCATAGTCCGGTCCGTGAATTCCGTATTCCGGTTCATGGTCCGCTCCATCGACCCTTGCTCCAGGTTTTCCTATCTACCCTGTTTCTGTCCTTGCTGAGCTATTTGAGGCAGCTGATGCTAGTTGGGGCTGGCTGCATAAATACCTCCAGAGACCAGGGCGTGGTTGCTAGATTGTTCTTGTCCTTACTCCTTGTATCCCTTCCCCTGCCTTCTGTTTGCTCGCCTGAAGCCCTGCCTTGTCTTGCCGGTAACTCTCGCCTCGCCTGAAGTTCTGTCTCGCCTTGCAGTGCCTGAAGCCTCAATAAATGGAGGTGCACATTATGGATCATCACTGGCTCCTCATTTCCTTCATCAGAATCGGAACCAGCATCACGTTTACTATCTCCAGTAAATGTCGTGAAATGCGTGTGCAGTGCAATACGTTCAAAAGCACTAAAATAAGTAATAAGAAATAAATAAACAAGAGAGGATAGCGCAAAAAGAACGCAAACAGTGATGTAGTTTTTTAAAAAATATAATTTAGAAAAGTTTAGGAATAGTTTAGCAAGCCGATGCTTGAAGAGAATAAATATACGAGGCTTAGCGAGTATTTTGGTGATACTGACGACAACTCCCTGGACTTTTACATAGCCATGGACAAAGATATGAGCACAATATATTGGGAAGTGTTTAATTTGGGGAAATACCCATCATGACGCTATAAGTCAGGAAACTGGGGATGTGAACTGGGACTAATCACAAAGTCGAATGAATCTACAGACAGAGAGGATGGACTTCAACATCCCACACAACATCAAGAAGACAGAGGAAAGAAACATGTGCCTAGAGTCGGAAGTGGTAGCGGAGGTCGCAAATGAATGTTTTGCATAAATATTCACCAGTGCAAAGTTTCGCAACAAATTTGATGCCGTGGACCAGTACTATTAAGCCAGTACTCCGTAGACCACAGAGCAATTGCTTCATTGTGTTACTGAAAGAGATGATCCCCTCCGCTGGCAGATTCTTCACCAATTGTGCAATCCTAAGCAAGTTCCGATAACTACTACTTAGATGTTGACCTTTCGAAGACTCTATACCACAGATATTCCGAGATATACGAGAAACTCGGATTCAGCAGATGCTCGCTTCATGATTGAAGCATTGAAAGGGAAACACCTGTTCCTCATTTGCTCTTTCCCATTTCTCACAACCTCACCGCATCTCCTTTAAGCTCGGTTAAGCATTTTCTATGAACAGTGGATGCATATCTGAGATACTTTCTCCTGCAGAGAAGCGAATGTTTTTCCATCTGATAAACTCAAAATGATACCAAATGAGATTTTCTGCCTAGATATCCAAATGTTTCTTAACTTATATCTCTCTGACAGTATGGTCCGGTCAGTAAAGTCCGCATTCCGGTTCACGTTCCGGTTCATCTTTCCTTATTCCAGGTTTTCCAGTTTTCCCCGGTTTCCGTTGAAGCACCTGATTCTCGCTTGGACTGGCTTCATAAATAGCTTCAGAATTCAGCCTCTGGCTACTGGACTGTTCCCTTCCCTTCCCTTCCCTTCCATTTCCTTCCCTTTCCTTCCCTTCCCCTTCCTTCCCCTTCCTTCTGAAGTCTTGCCTGAAGCCTTGCCTGTAATCTTTACCTGATGCCTTGGCCGGAAGGCTTGCCTGCAACCTTGTCGGCGTCCTCGCCTGTATCGCTGTCAAGCTCTACCGCCGGAGCAAGACTGAAGCCTTCGTATGTCAAGATAAGGATCTGTCTATCGTCGATTGGAACTGTCCCTTTGTGTCCTCGCCTTCGCTAGGTAGGTCCGGCCGTGTGCCGCTACCTTGAGTTGTGAACTGTCTGTGATTTCGCCTTCACTAGGTAGGTCCGGCCGTTTGCCGCTACCTTGTGTTCAGAACCGTCTCTCTATGTTCTGGGTATGAGCCCGGCCCTACGTCCTGCTCCTTAGGAGGGGTCCTGACTCTGTGTAGAGCCCCGGCCCCAAGTCCTGTTCCAAAGGTGGGGTCCCGGCTCTGTGTTCTGTTTTCCTGTTCTCCCAAGACCACGGTTCTGTGTTCCTTTTCTCCCAAGACCACGGCTCCGTATTCCTGTTCTCCCAAGACCACGTCAAGGTCGGGTTATCGTCCTGTATATGTGCTTTGTTCTGTGAAGGAGTTCCTCGTCTAGTCCTGCAACCAAGCCTTGAAGAACCCAAGCCCCGTCTTGTCCCGCAGCCAAGCGTTGAAGAACACAAGCCACGTCCTGTCCTGTAGCCACGTCATGTCCTCGCCTAGTTGCGAGTCAAGACGCAGGTTCTGGGTCCTTATCCACTCTCTGACGCGGAGACCAAGTTCAGGCTCCTAGTTCCCAGTTCCTTGTCCTAGTCCCGCTTTCCTAGCCTAAGTCTGTGTTCCTGTACAAGCTCCTAGTCTATGCCCTGTCCGGGCCCTAACTCTAGTTCAGTCCAGTTCCTTGTACTTCAGTGACTGCGTCTTGCATTTGGGACCGCCACCAGCACCCCCGTTATGACACTGACTCGCGATAGTTGGGAATTGATCGGGTCGAAACGGTTTAATGTATTGTGTGAAATGTCTTTGCAATTATGCCGTATAACGTTCTGGCCGTAGGCACATTTTAGAGGTCATTCAATTTATTACTTTATCATTTTCTGTCAGAGTCATCTGATGTTCAAGTACTCCCATAACTAGCGTCGATTTAAGTACATGCACTCAGTCCACGTATATAAATTAACCTTATGTATTTACTACCTCATTGTACGTTTTATTTTATAGTATAAGTTTATATTGATATTTATTGTGTTTTTATGCTTACTTTGTTTTTTAAAGCTGCATCGGAATCGAGTAATAATGGCTTCGTTCTCCATTATGTTCGTGTGTTGATGCATGGCAATAAACAATCCCAATATTTGAGAATTGATATCGGGTTGGAGTGACAGAGAGGTACAGACTGTTCAGAGAGAAAACAATTAATGGCGAAAATGCACAAACTAAACAATAGTTGGCAGCATTCTATTACCTTTACATATCGATGTTTCTGAGACAAGATTATTCAATGAAAATTATTGAACTAAGTTCAAGTGAATGCTCCTATGGGGTCCTTAATCTTACATCCCAGGGTCATTATTCCCTGAGCGGTGATATTCAACAACTTCACAATCAGCACAAAAATGTTTACCGAACGACTTCCGAGTTGCTGTTCCAGTGAAGCCATTGAGAGTGTGCTGGAGTGGGTGATGTTGAAGGACGGGTGACATCAGAGATCTATGCTCGGAACATCATAATGAATCCTAATGCGTGAGCATAAAGGGATATTCAGACACAGCATAACGTTTACGGTTCTCAGCTCACGGCTGTCTAGACACATATATCAGGGCAATGCACA
Organism: Mobula birostris; assembly: GCF_030028105.1. Classification (NCBI taxonomy): domain Eukaryota; kingdom Metazoa; phylum Chordata; class Chondrichthyes; order Myliobatiformes; family Myliobatidae; genus Mobula; species Mobula birostris. The sequence goes on along the minus strand of NC_092382.1, from coordinate 38,643,819 downwards.
AAGCTGTCAAAATCCAGATATCAACAAGGACCATTGTTTACAACGCAGAATATGGCAGAAGGATAGGTGCAAAGTTAGTTATCTGAGCAGTCTCGCTAAAATTCACCACAGGAGGAAGTATTTTTTTGAGGGGGGGGGCGTGGGGCGAAGCGGGTGTCGTGTGGGCAGAGAGGCTCCGGACACGAGTAAAATGAAATTCCCACTGGCAATTGAAGGGTGGCGGGCACCTGTTAGGCAGATATATCAGGTTATTTGTGCTCTTAGTTTACCAACGCCGAGGGTGAACCTCGTTACGTGATACAGCAAACAAGATAGGTTACGTTGGTGGCATGTTACCATTATCTTCAGTCACCAGTTAGCGTAGCTTCCAAAATAAAGCTTCGGATGCAAAGGAGCTGAAGTAAAAAATAGATCACGTGGATGAGATCGGGACAAGGAAGAGCACCTGGCCAGTGTAGACTTCTTCCCAGGTTTTACACTCTTTGGTTGTTCATTGGTGGGATGGGGGAGGGTGTCTGGGAAATTACTACGTGTTCACTCAGGTTTTCGGTTGTGTAAATTCACTTGTGTTTCAGCTGATTCAATAAGTACAGAATGTGCCTGTGCCGAACTGATCATTATTAATAAGGGAGTAATCCCTCACTCAGCATAAAGTGGTGTTAAATTCGGCAAAACATCGTGCACCAAATTCCCTTCAAAATGATGTGTATAATGTCCTCCGTTTAATTAAACCTTCACAACATCCGCAGTTAAAAAAAAACATGGTCCAGTATCTAGTGTGCTACTATGCTAAAGTGACTAGTGAAGGTTTGTTGCCATGACGATTCATGTTGCATGGAAGTATTTGTAATGTGACAGGGAATTTATTCGTCGGTATGCAAAACATTATCTACTTAGCAACTCTGATTTTGGAATTATTGTATATTTCATTTCACGGCCCCTGACAACTGGAACTTTCACCATATTGGCAGTGTCACAGTGAAAATAGATGTAGAATACTTTTTAAGAAAGACCGCCATTCAATTATCTCACATACTACCTCTTGATCATTGCTTTCCAGCGGTCCAATATCCACTCTTGACTCTCTTATACACCCTGTGTATCTGAAGAAACTTCTGTTAACTTCTTTAATTTTATTGTCTTCCATATTTTCTTTTACTTCTTAATGACTTATTAGTTGTCTTCCGTTGGCATCAGAAGATCATCATGCTTCCCAGTAATTCTCGCTGCATTGCAAACCTGCTCTATGGCTATTATGTTGGCTTTGACTTCTCTTGTTCGCCACGGTTGTACCATCTTCCCTTTAAAAGACATCTCCTCTTTCGGAAGTACATATCCTGTGCCTTCCAGATTCCTTCCGGAAATGACAGCCATTGCTGCAGTGCTGTTCATTGCTGTCAGTGTGACTTTCCAGGACAATGTTGACCAGCTCCTCTCTCATGCCGCTTTCATTCCATTTACTCCACTGTAACTCTGATGCGTCCCACTTCAGCTCTTTTTTTCGCAAATTTCAGGGTCAATTAGATCATATTGTGATCACTTTCTTCAAGGCGTTCTTTGGTGAATCTCTCCAATTATTTCCGGCTCATTACACTATACCCACTCCAGAATAGCTGATACCGTAGTGGGTTAACTTCGAGTTGCTCTAAAAAAAAAAATCACGTAGGCATTCTAGAAATTCTCACTGTTGGAATCCAGCACCAACATGATTTTCCCAGTCGTGCTGAATATTAAATCCCTCATGATGGTTGTTATTTTACCCCTTATGCATGGAGTTCTATCTCCCGTTGTAATTTGCATACCACATCGCAACTCTTGTCTGTGGGGTCTCTCTAAAAATCGCATCAAGGGGTTTTATCCTTACAGTTGATTAGCTCTGCCCACAATGATACAACGCCTCACGACCCTCTATCACCTCTTTCCGATGACTTGATTTCAGTTTTAACCAACACAGCAACACCGCCCCTTTTACATTCTTTCCCGGACTTTTGCTACAATGTGTATCACTCACATTAAGCTCCTAGCTATAATCTTCTTTCCATGATTCAGTTGTTCTTTCCACAGCTTACACACGTATGCCAATATGTAGCTCTGCTAGAATTTATTCCACAATATCCAGTAAACAACACGCATTCAAATATAGCACCTTCAGTCCAGTATTCACCCATTTCAATTTCGCCGCCTTTTTAACTTGCAACTAATCTTCTTAATAGCAATTTTGCTCTATCATTAGCCTTTCCTTTCTAGCGGTCTCGTTACACATTGCCTCTGTTTCTCAAACAACTGCCGCATCTTTAGCACTATCACGCCGGTTCCCTGCTCCATGCCAAATTAAGATAAACTGACCAGAAAACCTCGAGCCAACTTGCCCGCTAGGACATTAGACCCCATGGGTTCAGGTGTAACTTGTCCCTTTGGTACAGATCGTACCTTTCCCAGAATCGCTTCCACAATCTCAAATGTGATCTCATTTTGATCGTTAATGTGAACGAGAAAAACGGCAACAGATCGCCCATGTGTTCGAGGACTCCAGGGATAATCAGTACTCTTCAAAGATGGTATGCCTGGCGTCAATGGTCGCGTAACCAGGACCTGTGATATACAGCATCTGCTCATAGGACCATCCTCCACCTGCTCCCACATCTACACCTGACCCTGATCGGTGGGGTGGAGGGGTGTAGTGGGCGAAGCAGATGGACTCACCATAATCAAGTGTGACCTGCAGGCTAGCGGAGGAAAGGCGCGACTTACATATCCTTTATTTGGTCTATCTGCACAAAAAATAATTCCTGACATTGTTCAGTGGAGAAGTGGATAAAAAACCGAAAGTATGAAAGGAGGTTCAGCTTGTATTCAGTGGTGCAGATAATGGAACACGCATGGGAATATAATAATATCGAGTCTACATCAATTACAGCTTTATACAGCAGCTTCTTGTTCCGGTCTCGCACGTTGGTAATGACATAGCAAATATGTTTCTTGAAATATCATGTATGAATATAAACACACATTTAACATATTTAAACACTTAAAAGTATTGTGATGAATGTTCCTAATAAATGTTCAGGTTTGTTTTGATTCAACAAGGCTGTGTACAACAACAAAGAGAATTAATGCACATCACAAATCAGATTAATTGCAGTCAGAAATAGCTGTAGTTAACCCGTTGCAGCTCGGCACATCCAGAATTATGGAATACGCCATAAGTTTGTATTTAAAAAAAACACGCTATTCTTAAAGATCTTGCAATGATTTATAAACATTGCTCTAAAAGAGGAAAAGGAAGAGTTCTCCTTGATGAATCTGTCCAAAGTCTCAGCCGCTGACACGCAAACTGATCTCTCTGACCTCATGGAGAGCCACTCCCTGGATTGGAAATGCCGAACAGCAGTTATGAAACAGACACATTGAGTGTAATGCTGGAACTTCAGAAAGATTACGGGCACTTGCCTTTAATAAACAGAGTGTTCTACACTTTCAAAGTTGGTCAATTTTCACGCTGATGTTGTCATTGCTTCTCCGGATCTCAGCTCACTGAGCTGAGATGATGATCTCACTGCAGACCAAGCTGCCGACGTCATTACTATTCAAGGCCAATAGTTGACCATGATGATAATGTTGTCTCTTGAGCCATAACAGTGACCACAGTGATAATGTTACAGCCTGTCCTGGTCATTCACTGAAATGTATTCCTAAGACACCCATATTTTAAATTATTCTTCCCTGCATAGAATTCAACTGGAGATTTATCCAACTCTCCGACAATTCCCTTCAGTCAGCTGATCGCGATTACCTAGATCAAAGGCACCATAAATGCAGCATTGTATTTTGTACGTTACTGCCCCATATGACAGCGTAACCAGCAAGACAGGTGGACAATTTTTCCAGGTGCTACTGTCCTGCTCCTTCACCGTTAACCTCAAAAGCAGGATCACCGCCAAACCCATATATCGGCTTTTACCTTAAAAGTGCAACTGATGTGCCGTTATTCTGATGCCAATACAGAGATTGCAATTTGTCAACATGCATCTGGTATGGTTTCTGTATAGATCATCCTGTGCACAGCAGACTGGAAATTATATCAAATGATCACCAACAGAAATAACTTGTTTTATAGCCCAGATGTCGGAGCGAAGGGATTGAACAATTCAATGATGTAATTTGGTGTCACAAATGTTGACCATTTTAACTTTAGCTTTTGCGTAGCCGTTTCAGTCTCCACGTGTGTAGCACAAACACATACAGAATAAATCATAATCAGCATCTTCTTCATTGCTCCCGCTGGTTGAAATAATGCAAATGGAAGAGCCTTCTCACCCTGCGCGACGGGACACTATTTGGACAATAGAACCGTGTAAAGGGATTGGTAATACAGAGAGATCTGAAGAAGAACTTTTCCTACCATATATCGGAAGGAATCTCAAACGCATTGTAAGATGATTGGTGGTAGAGGATAATATTGCACAGTAGATTGAGAACGTTGCCAGATAGGAAAAGGGAAATAGTTTGGACTTCTGGAAGGTTACAACTATCAGAGACGTAGTTGATTTCTTAAATCGACCCTACGCAATACTAAATAAAGCAACCGCGAATCTTAGAAGCGAGTCACAGACTGTACACAATCAGAACCAGACAGAGGTTTAAAATCACGTTAGAAGATAATATGTAAAAGAGCTAAATTGAATTCTTCACAAAGAGCACAACATGTAGTGAGGGAGTTTTTATGGGCTCAATATCCATTCAGAAACCTGATGGCTGAGGGAAATAAGCTATTCCTGTGTTATTCACCAGTTTCCGTTCGGCCTTTGCAGGGTCACAGATATACCATATCATTAGTCTGGGGTAAAACTAAAACAACATTAGTTTCCAAAAACAAAAGAAAAATTGAAATAATATATGATTGCGTCTGCTGCTCAAGTGAGAGGAAGCATTCCAAGGACTCGAATATAGAAGAAAAATTCATAACAAAATAAATTGAATATCCGAATTAGAGCACTGGTGTTTTGTGTGATCTTCAATGGAGAGTAGATCGTGAAAAGTTACAGCGTCACCTTTCACTGCCAATAAATACAAAGTCATTGCATAGAAAGATGCTGATGCCCTGGATTAAAGTGCATCCTATCACACCGACACGATGCACCCAGCGGAACAGCATCAGCTGCCGTACAGTGACAAAGTCTGTATGACTGCTGCGTGCTCTCTTGTATGGAATATGCGTACGGGTATGGGGTGCAAGGAACATACTTTATTTTTCTCCCTCCGTTCTGATTCAACAGCTTCAGGATTTTGCAGCAAATTGGGACAAAGTACACATGCTGATGATCATTAAACTACTAATATATCAGGATGACATGATAACTACCAGTCAGCCACTTGTAAAGGCACAGAAGGACTGTGTGCAAAGAATGATTATCGGCCACTCACTGATCTGATCCACATTGCGCTGGAGGGAACACAGTTCCCAACAGTTAATTCCATTATTTTCTGTATCTGTCCCCCTCTCTCACTGTCATTCTCACTCCCTGTCTTCCCTTCCTCCCCATGTCTGCCTTTCTTGTCTACCTGCTACTCCTGTGTCACATGAGAGCACGTTTGCACAGAAGGCTGATAGTCTTTTTTTCTCTCATAAAACCTCCACATTTCAAGCTAATGCCGCTCTCTTTCAGAACCGTCGTTCTCTGTCTCCCATTTTACGCCCGCCAAGGGAGGATCAAATGTTATTTTGACTAACTTAATTCTTTCCTAACACGGGATTTTTAAAGAAAATACATGTATTTTATTATTCTGTGTCCACGCATTCGCTAGGTATTTTCGGCCGTCTACCTCTTTTGTTGGGAACCGTCCCGTCGTATTCAGCATTCTGTGTAATGAGTCCCGGCCCTACGTCCTGTTCTCAAAGAGGGGTCCCGACTCTGTATTTCATGTTCCTGTCTCTCCATCGACCAAGGCTCTGCGTTCCTGAGTCTCCCTCGACCAAGTCAAGCCTTCGTGTTGTTGGCCAGCCCAGGAGTACCTCGCCCAACCCGGTGCTGGTGTTCCCTTCTCCTGTGCTGGTGTCTCTCGCCCTGTCCAAGAACCTCGTCCTGTCCTAGCCAACTCCAAGAACCTCGTCCTGTCCAAGTCAAGGCTTCGTGTTCTCGCCCTGTCCTTACGCCTCGCCCAACCCGGTGCTGGGGATTCCTCGTCCTGTCGTGGAGTCTCTTGTCCCTTCCTGTAGACAAGTCTTATCCTCGCCTAGTTCTGGGGTCCGAGCCTGAGTCAAGACCCAGGTTCTGGGTCCTTGTCCAGTCTCTGGCTCGGAGTCTAAGCCCTGGCTCCGAGTTGCCAGTTCCATGTCCTGGTTCCCCTATCCTAGACAAGACCTGGCCCAGGGCCTGAATCCTTGTCTCGTCCAGGGCCTCGGTCAATGTCCAGCGTCATTTCTTCCCCTCTTCCCTTGCTTCCTTGTCACTCCTAGTCCTGTCCCTAGTACTTCAGTGTCTGTGTCTTGCATTTGGATCCGCCGCTGTCATACTTGCCAAAGGGGCTGTTGCTAAGTACTGACCATGAAGGGTGCCCAAACTTGCTTCGAGCTTTTTCATTTTTTGTTATATTGAAACTGTGAAAGATGGAAATTAAAATGTAATCCTCCTTAAAATATTAAAGAAATGTGTCATCTTTAACGTTATGCCTTTTGGAAATTAGTTCATCTTTTATTCGCTCAGCTATTCACAGTAACAGAAAATTTGACCGGGTGCCCAAACTTCCGCATGCCACTGTATTGTTGAAAGTGCTTGCTCCTGCTAGGTAACCCGAGCGGGAGCTGTGACTAAAGCCTGCTTCAGGTTGTGGAAGCTTTTCTCCCTTTTGGGTGGGTGTCCAGTCCATGATGGAGGGGAGCAACGCTTGCAGCACAGTAGAACACAATAATCTATCCTTCTTCCGGAATTCGTGAGTTCACTGTCGACGGCACCCTTCCATTCCCAGGAGAGGAAAAAAATGTCCACTTTCGTTTTCGGGACTAGGATCTGCTTTATTGCTTTCATTCGATTGCATCCCAAACTTCGCCTACCTTTACTGAGCTGAAATCCAAGGTGTTAGATGTATCTTGGCAAAACTGTATTTTCTCCAAATACGCCCTATGCCCTCTTATCGCCAGATGTGCAAGGAAGTGTTAATCTGGGGCTGCTTCTTATAAGGTAATTAAATACTGGCTGTCCTTGTGCAAAGGAGAAAAGTGCTGAGCACAGATCGACTACAGTAAAGGTATAATCTTCCGCAGGTATAAAAGTGTGCGAGTAAATTATGACCTGATTTCAAAAAAGATGACACATTTCTTAAATATTTAAGCAAGATTATTTCTTTTTTTTTTATTTCCAGCTTTTATAGTTTCAAAATAACAAAAAAAAAGGAAAAGGGCCTGAAGAGAAAGTTTGGGCACCCTGTATCACAACTTGTAAATGCTTTTTGTAGCCAACGAAGAGTCGTTCAATTTTTGTACGGTGGATTTTCGCTCATTTTTCTTTGCAAAAGGCTTCTAGTTCTGTGAGATTCCTGGGCCGTCTTGCAAGCTCTGCTCTTTTGATATCTATCCACAGATTTTCGATGATGAGGTTCTAGAGATAGTCCATTGTGGATTTTGAGGTGTGTTTAGGATCATTATCCTGTTGCAGAAGCCATTCTCTTTTCATCTTCAGCTTTTTTTTACAGACGGTGTGATGTTTGCTTCCAGAATTTGCTGGTATTTAATTGAAATAATTCTTCCCTCTACCAGTGAAATGTTCCCCGTGCCACTGGCTGCAACTCAAGGCCAGAGCATGATCCATCCACCGCCGTGCTCAAGAGTTGAAATTCTGCAGCCTTTTTTTCACCAAACATACCTTTGCTCATTGAGGCCAAAAAGTTCTATTTTAACTTCATCAGTTTCCAAAATGTATGAAGCTTGTTTAGATGTTTCTTTGCAAACATCTGGCGCTGAATTTTGTGTGAAGGACGCAGGAAAGGTTTTCCTCTGATGGCTCTTCCATGAAAGTCATATTTGTGCAGGTGTCGCTGCACAGTAGAAGAGTGCACCACCACTCCAGAGTCTGCTAAATCTTCCTGAAGGTCTCTTGCTGTCAAACGGGGGTTTTGATTTGCCTTTCTATAAATCCTACGAGCAGTTCTCTCGGAAAGTTTTCTTGGTCTTCCAGACCTCAACTTCACCCCCACCGTTCCTGTTAACTGCCATTTCTTAATTACATTGCGAACTGAGGAAACGGCTACCTGAAAACGCTGTGCTATCATCTTATAGCCTTCTCCTGAGTCGTGGGCATTATTTATTTTAATTTTCAGTGTTCTAGGCAGCTGCTTGGAGGAGCCCATAGCTGCTGATTTTTGGGACATGGTTTGAGGAGTCAGGGTACTTATGAAGCTTTCAAATTTGTATCACTTGGCCTTTCCTAACGATGACTGTATACAAGCCATAGCCCCTACAAGCTAATTAAGGTCTGAGACATTGGTAAAAGTTATCTGAGAGCTGATATCTCTAGGGGGTGCCAAAACTTTTGCATGGTTCTCCTTTCCTTTTTTCACTCTAAAATTGTACAAAACAAAAGTAATACACTAATCTTGTTTAAAATGTTGAAAAGAATGATTCGCCTCTAACATTATGACTTTTGGAGATCAGTTCATCTTCTACTCACTTAACAATTCACAGCAACAGACATTTTGACCAGAGGAGCCCAAACTTTTGCATGCCACTATATACCCATGGACGTGGCCTCCACCTTAGTCTGTGGCAGAGTATACCACAGATCCACTACTCTCTAGCTAAAAGAAAAAAAAAATCCTCTTTGCCTCTGTTCGGAAAGGTGGTCTATCAACGTTGTCGATGAACCCTCAACTGGGTACCTCAAACATAGGAAACATCCTCTCCACATCCACACTATCCAGCCCTTTCAAAATCCCTTAGGTCTCAGTGAGATCCTCATGTATACTTCCAAATTCCAGTGAATACAGACACAAAACTGCCGAACGCTCTCCATATGCCGACCAAGTCATTCCGGGAATCATTCTCAACAATGTCCTCTTGACTCTCTCCAATAACAACAGATCCTTTCTGAGATATGGGGCCCATAGTTGATGACAACACTCCAAGATCGGCCTGACTAGTGACTTACAAAGGCTCAGCGTTATCTCCTTGCTTTTAAATCCTGTTCCTCTTGAAGTAAATGCTTTCATTGCATTTGCCTTCTTTACCACAGACTCAGACTTTAACTTATCTTTCTGCAAGTCTTGCACAAGGACTCCTAAGCTCCTCTGCATCCCGATGTTTGAATTTTCACCCCATTTTGATAACAGTCCGCAATGGTGTTCCTTTTACCAAACTGATGATCTATTTTTTGCTCCACACTGTATTCCATCAGCCACATTTTTGCCCGTTCTTGCAATTTGTCTGAGTTCTGCTGTAATCACATTGCTTCCTCGGCACTACCTACCCCTCCTGCAATATTTGTATCATCTGCAAACCTTTCCACAAAGCCATCAGTTACATTATCCAAATCATTGACAAACAGTTTGAAGAGTAGCTTTCCCAATACTGACCTCTGAGGAAAACCACTACTCACTGGCAGCCAACCACTGCTGCCTTCTGCCTGATTTGAATCTATTGGAATGATGAAGGACATTTTCAGTGGCTGATGCTCAAATTGGCGAACGTGCTGATTTACAAAACAATCTGATATGTTTGTAGTGAATTGCTTAATTTAAATAACCCTGGCACTGAGATGGACTTGTCATTTGATTTACCTCAGCTCCGAAGGGAAACAGAATATCACACATCATCGACTTAATTCCGATGTACTCCTGGATACGCATTTGTATGTCGACGATCTATGGACATTGTGTCACGAATAGTGACCGCTCTGTATGGCTGTTGACGTACTCTCGTTTCATATTACATACAGTACCTGCCAGCGCACATGCATATTGTGGTTCATTACCACACTGCGCTAATTTATCTAATTTACAAAATGTACTTTTCAGGAGTGGGCATCACTGATAAAGTTCAATTTGCATCACTACTCGCACTTGTAGTCTGACAACTGCTGAGATGCCAACGTTGCTCCGCTCAAACACATTAATCCCCGGTCCCAGCAATGAGCCGGTAATTTTGTATATAATATTTTATAAGATCATAACAACACAAAAAAAAAACGTTTTGTGTCTCCCTACCCCCAAGTGCGTCAGGTATGAAGTTCCTTATCGACCATAAATTTTGTAGATGGAAAGGTGTAAGACAATCTTCCACATGGCTCTTTAAATCCTGAATATCATAGCGAATACTCTTGTCATACTAATCTCTGCTAATGGAAAGAAAATCTCACGGGAAACCTCTTCTATTTCATTGGTAATGTCGATTGCCCAGTAAAGGTGCAACTTTGTAATCTCTCCGATGAAAAGTTTCATCGGTGCCAGTGGTTTTGGTACCCACACCAAAGTAATGTGGAGGCACATGCGACTCTGAACGCTTCAATATCAGCATCTTCAGTCCTGCTGGAGATGATTTATATCTGCTTGTTTGGAGTAACTATATTGGATATAACAGTGAATCTCCACCAGCTATAACAGAATGTATCATTAGTAATGTTAGAGTAGGGTCACCACACCATTGCCGGGACGCTGCATCAATTGTTTGGTTTAAATGATGTCACATTCAAGAAGGAATCACAACCTATAAGGTTAGACAAAGACTAACAGATTGATATTAGACTTGACGCATCATGATACATGTTATTGAAGAATTATTATGTGAAATATAAAGACAAGTGCAACATCAGTTATGTTATAGTCGGTAGGAATCAGCAGAAGCTGTGTAACAAATGCAGTTATCGAACGGAGCAGGACCTATTCACTGAATTACTGTGATACAGCAAAAGGCTGGACCTGGAGCGATGCTCTCCGCAGGCGAGGGGAGCGCTGACGTCACTCCCTGGGGGAGGGGTGGTACTGTTCTGTTGTGGAATGTGAGTGAAGGAGCTTCATGATCCAGCTGCACAGTCTGTCAACTGGAGACCAGGTGGACCTGGAGCGATGCTCTCCGCAGGCGAGGGGAGCGCTGACGTCACTCCCTGGGGGAGGGGTGGTACTGTTCTGTTGTGGAATGTGAGTGAAGGAGCTTCATGATCCAGCTGCACAGTCTGTCAACTGGAGACCAGGTGGACCTGGAGCGGAATATCAACCCTTGTTTGTTCATTGGCTGCAAGTAATGTCATTTATTGCCCAACCCGTTTACCCGTGACGGAGAATTCGTGTTTCCTATAAATTAGCAGGGTATCGTGATCCAAGTCATACGCCGATGTGAGCTGCACAACGGGAGATAATTCAAGCAATTGAAAATGCGTCGACCGGCGATCCTACAGATGAAAGACGTTTGTTACCCTGTTCTAGCAGTGTGTGGTTTACCCGGTAAGTCGTATTAACACATTGTCTAACAGTTATTGGCATTCTGCAGAACAATGTTTTTTTTTATGAAGTATGATCAGAAGATGCAGCACAATGTATCTATTAAACAAGCTGCTCAGTAAGCGCCTTATCGTTACCTGTCCACACGGCCGCTGAGAAGACTTTTTCTGGACACATGAAGGCGTCTCCTCATGTCCGGTGCAAAGAGAACGGAGGCATACCGTCCCTGAAAGAACCGTAGTGTTTCGCTCAGTAGGTAATGTATTTTTCATCGTCCCTGTCAGAGAGTAAAAGTGTACTGCAGCACAAAAAGCGGCTATTCGGCCCGCCTTAGCGTCCTGTACCTCTGTTGTCCTCTGAACCGGCACCTGACTAACATTCGTCTACCTCCTTTCCATCTTGGCCCTATCCAAATTTATCTTACGCGGTACAATAGATCCCGCATCATCCGCTCCGCAGGAAGCTGTTTCCCCTCTCCCAGCACCCACTGAGTAAATAACTTCTCTCAGATTACCCCGAAATATTTCAACTTTCACGCTAATCCTATGATCGTTCAAAATAGTTTCACACAACCTGAGGGGAAAATGCTGGAATGCATTTAAACGAACTATACCCCGAATGTATACAAAGATTTCTCATTCCCGTCAGTATCCTTGTAAATATTCTGAACTATGTCAGTAATTTTGATACAATTCACGTTAAGGGGCCTAGAAATGCAAAGAGTACAAGGAATTCGGTTGCAATTATGTATTGTATAACTTTAACTCAATAACTCAACCGCAGTGCTCAAAGTCCTGATTTGTGATGGGCGATGTGCAAAAAGCTCACCGTGACACCCATTCACCCATTGTTTCACTTCAAATGAATGACGGATCTGTATTTACAGCTCATTTTCTTTTGTACGGAGAAGCTCACACCCTGCCATTCGCCATGCAACGGTAACCTGCTTTGGCCTCCTGATGGGCAACACATTACCCAGGCTTCCAGTAAACTGCACTTGCTATTTTTTCAGCCCGTTTCCAGCTGGTGAAGATCACACTGCGAAGTTCCTTTTTGCCTTGCCTATGCTCACTCTCAGACCATCGGTGTGCACAGACTAAACAGAAATCCATCCGAACATATTTCAAAAACAAGTTGTAAGATTCACTTGTCTTCCTCCTATAGTGACGTCTTTTTCTGTTGTTTTTTTTTTCTGTTGCAGCTAATTTGTTAACAATTATTATTCTCTCCCGGGGAAAATGCGGTCTTTCCAAATGCATCTCTGCCTATATGACGATGATGGCAGTGGCAGATTTATTGGTCATTCTCATCAATGTCCTTGTCTATGAGATTTTAATATTCCGCCTGTCAAATTCATTTCTGCATTATACGAGAGTCCTTAAAGCCACGGTCTACGTGTTGGCAGTCACTCTGGAACTATCACTGTGGTACACCGTCGCCTTCACCTGCGATCGATATGTTGCCATATGCTGTCGGAAGCTTAAAACTAAATACTGCAGAGTGAAAACTGCCAGAATCCTGGCAGCAGTAATACTGGCAGTGCTTTGTTTGGAGAATGTACCCCTCTTGTTTGCATTTCAGCCTTAAAAAAAAATTGGAAATATTTCGTGGGGTATTCGCCTGAAATTGGAATTCTTCAACTCTCCAATGTTTGTCGCTCTCAGCAAATTCAAATCCTTTCATAACTTGCTGTGCGAATTTGGTTTAATAATTCTATTTAATGGGATGACAGCCAGGCATATCTTGGTGGCCAACAAATCCCGGAGGGGCTTCCGAATCCATAAGAGTAAGAGTGAACGTGACACGGAAATAGAGAACAGAAAAAAGGGCATCATGATACTGTTCTGTGTGTCGGCCGGCTTCATGTTATTTTGGCTGCCGTCGTCAGTGACTGATTTTATCGCCAGTCTGACCATGTATTCTGATCGTGACTATTACTCTGCCCGATATATCGCTGCTCAAAGCGGGACTCTGCTCACGAACATGAGTTCCTGTACAAACACGTGTATTTATGCAGCGACCCAAACGAGCTTCAGGGGAGAGTTGAAGACGTTGATACTGTCTCCTTGGATGCATATCCGGGCATTGAAAAAGACAAATGTAAGATCATCTAAGGCTTTATCCCTTAAGTAGAATTCAGTTCCAGCTCGCACACGTCTTACAACAGGCAATATTTTGTCAACGAGCTGCGCTTTTAGTTCGATAATAAGATAAATATTCTCATTTAAAACATCCCGATGCTGGTAACTGAAAGTGTCTCATTCGTATCTGATAAGAATTAGCTAAACGTAGGAATGAAATGTATGAATCCGTGAAATTGACCGGATGGAACACAATATTGAATTAGGACAAGCGTCATTTCAGTGCTAAGGAACCCAAACTATCTGTACCCAACATTGGATGTCTGGAAAACAGCAGAGAGCTACGGTCAATAACATTCTTATTCCATATTTCCCGGTCTGCCAAGATGTATCATTTGAAACAGTGAAAAAGAGGGGCAAAAACTTTCCAAATACTGCACAACCGCCTCCAAAAACCTCAGCAGGAATTGAGAATAGAAGATCTTCTGTCTCAATAATTAGTAGAAGAATACATATTTAGGAAGTAAATTGCCTGTGTTATTTTAGCTTAAGTTGTGTTGTTCCATTTGTTTCGTGATTGGCAGTGCCAGTTAGCTGTATCAAAACCTATTCAATTGAGCACTCCATTCATTGGAAATAGAAGACGATCTTCCATTCTCGATCCTCCACACATAATATTCGAGGTTACCCCGCAATATGCCGGTTTATGGAAATTAACCCTTTCAGAATTCAGAGATCAACACCTAAATATTTGTGTACCTTCTGTGAAAGCTAATAAATAAGGACACGATATATTACTTTTCAAATTGGTTTTCTTAAATCATGCACAGATGACCCACATTCACTTTTTAATTAAATCTGCCCGGGAACCCCATCTTTACAATGCCGGGGTTGCGTAAAAACAGATTTATTCAGGTTATTAAAATGGAACACGAGAAGCTGATTCTCGCCTGGTCTAAAGGCTACTGGGGCAATGCAATCTCGCATTTACCTTCCACAATCTTCAGTGTCGTTCAATCTTGCCGAACTGTCTGCCTGATTTAACACAGCTCATTGTCATGAGGATTGAACGTGCCGAAGCGAGTGCCTTCCTGAGTGACTCTCATTTGCCTGTGTTTGGACAACAATCCTCTCACAGCCTTCAAAACACATTCTTGTCCAAATACCAAAAAGACATTCCGATTACATTGCCTGAACTATTTTGACTGTCATCGCGTTCCATGTGCCTACCACACTGAAAATTGTGTTGCTCAGAAACCATTTTAAAACTTCACCTATTCGCATAAAAATATAGTCACTAGTCCTAGAATTCAGTCGGCTGGAGAAATGCTTACTGTCTACACTATGCTGTCTCAACGTAGTTTATATAAATCTTTATATATTCACCCTTCAGCCTCTACCCCAGAACAAAAACAAACTATCCATACTTCCCGTTTACATCAAACTCCAAGTTCCAATTACATCATTGTGAATCCTTTCTGCGACCTTTCGAAGCTTAAACATTACGTGAGCAGTTCCCACTAAAATTCACCCTTCTGCGAATTTTAACAGATCGCGCTCTTTGTTTCCATACGTCGCAGGAGCAGGTGTAAACGTAGGAACTATTTTTCCGTATCTGTTCGGTTGATGCCGATAATAAAATGGGCTTGTTGCTGCCGATCAGAATATTGCGAGAGAGCCGCAGAATGATCTTCGGAGACCCACGCTGCATCTTCGGATTAACTACATCCTTACTCTTCCTAATGTTTACACTTATCAGGGGATTATCAGCATGTGGGTTCGGGCCACCTCGTCATCCAGTGACATCACTGACAATTACAACAACAATCTCTGACGCTTGTATTAATACTGTTACTAAATGGAATCACTGTACTGACGCTCAGTCTCTCGAATCTCTCTTCCCTACGGGGTCAGACTGTCCTAAACGTCCATTGATACCATGAAGTTGTTCCGGGACAGTAGGCAAAGCAAGATAAAATGTTATCCTTGCCGAGGATTGGACTAATTTAAATTAATCTGTGTTAATTAGTTTTGCTAGTTCCGGTTTTCTTCGTTGTTTTAATGTAGAAGTTAAACAAAAACATATTTTCTATAAATAAACTGTTGCGGGTGGACCCACACCTCGTAGAGAGTTGTTTATGTTCCACCGAATGCGAATAACCCACGAGGAGCAGTGCCAGCGAGAATTGCCACGGACCACGGTAGCCGTCTTTCCCTGGGGTAGGACTGGTAGACTATTAGGCCGGTAGACTTTTGCGAACAGCAAATGCTGGGCAATCAGTTTGCTTTCCACCGGGCCGGTAACACAGTGAAAGGTACGATCGGGTGCAGGAGAGGTGGGTTTCACATATAGTGTGGTACGGACATAGAGTGATCAATCACGCCACGTGTGGAAAATGCTAGGTCTTCCACTCTGTGGACAGGGAGAAAAGCGTGATGATAATTGAGAGTTGATGCAATGGCTGAGGTATGATGTTCAGGCTCACCTTGCACAGGACACATTGTGACGTCTGGAACAGGGGGTGTCTGCGGGTCACATTACATTTCCCGGGTTCCCTGCTGTCGCGCCGGGGAATGAGTCGGGCACTGTTAAGGTATCGGTGCAGGGTCTTTGTTGAAGCGCACATGGAACTGTGTGGAGTCAACCCTGTGGTTCGAGGGCCGGTAGATCCCAGCCCTCCGTAGACAGTTGCCCATCTGTTTCAAAAATTCCCTCCTCACCACCGATCGACTTACCTCTCCCGGGCACTGGCCTCCACAGTCGTCTGTGGCACTGAATTCCACAGATTCACCACCCTCTGGCGAGATAAATTATTCCTTATCGCTGCTCTGAATGGATGTCCTTTTACTTGGAGATTGTGCTCTCCCGCCCCCTGTATGCAACATCCCCTCCACATCTACCGTCTAGGATTTTTAACATTCACTACGTTTCCATGAGACTCCTCCCCACCCCAACGCCCAACTTATTCTTCTAAACGCCAGAAAGTACAGAACGATAGCTATCAAAAGTTCCTCATATGCTAAAACTTACACTTACAGAATTCACTCTGACTCTCCTCTGCGCCCCACCAATGTTAGACATCTATCCTTAAATAAAGGTCGCGTAGGTACTATAAATGTTGTCTGACCAATGCCTTAACAAGCCTCAACTGTATTTTCATGAAATGTACTGCCATTTCTTCCAGCCGCACAGCGCCATGTCCTTTGGTCCCGCTGCCTTTCAAAATCGTCATGTCTTAATTGTAATTCTTCGTTCCCTTTTGCTTCCCCGCGAGCTTCTCATTGCATTTAACACTGTGCCTTATTATTATTGTTTTCAACTGTACCCGCTGCATACTCTCAATGTGTGGCTTCTCAGCTTCCTGCCAAACACAGGGGCACAGAATTCATCTCCGCGTGAACTCTGGGTCAGCACCCCATCCAACTACGAGACTTTCGAGCAAATCCCTTCTTCATCTTCCTGTGTGGGAACAGATCCGGCCCTCTACCTTTCCCTTATGTTGTATTGAACACAACTCATTCAGGGGGTTACAAAGTCCTGCATTCATGCCCTTCCGTACTTCTGTATTGAACAATCAAACCTTTCAGATGTTCCGGACTGTCAATAAAATCTGAGCTGCTGTGACTCATTGAGCTCATATTACGTAGTCTTTCTTTAATGTGTGTGTGAGGGAGGGGGCGGGGATGGAGTATGCTGCGGTGTCTGGCTTTGAGGTCTTCCAGCCCAGTTGTTGAATTTTTCAGCAATTTAACATCACTGCTGCAATCACGGTAAACAACATCCCCAAGACAACAAATATCACTATTAGTTTCCAAAAAAAAGAAGCCCCACGTGACCTTTAAAGGTCTGTGCAATTCAGCCCCGAATATCTGCAGAAGACCGTATATCCGGGTCCGTCCTAACAGGACACTGCTGATATCACAGCGACAAGCAAGGGCTCGCTAAATGCGCTGGGGTTACTGGTAAACCAGGAGCGCGGCTACGTTACAGCAGAAGACGGGGCGGGGTGTATAATCGGCACAGGGGATGCTAATTCATTGAAATGTTCACATCTCAATTCACTCAGGCCTGGTCTCTATTCCTGCAGAGACCTCAAGTCCTTAATCAAGGTCGGACTAAAGACCTGCGCTCAGACCCTGAAACAGGTTGAAGAGCGAAGAGGAAATAATCAGTTTTCCTAAGAGGGGAACACTGTTAATATTTCAACAATACTGAAATGCTAAAGTCATATATACATACAACCGTTCGGCCTTTGTACGTCAGGCAAACTTGTATTTGCTCACGTGATATCACCCCATTAGTCCACATCAGAATCATATCCTTATAGGCCTCGCCTACTTATATGCCCAACTAATTGTCTTTTAGACGACGTAATTGCATCTGATCCCTCCTCTGGCGAAATTTCAGATATTAACATCTGTTTGGATTGGGGTGTAGAACTGTTATTGTTCTTGTAGCCTAATTTTCCTCTGTGATCTTGTATTTTTATATACTCGACTACATACACATAATTGTTCTGTGAATGTGTCATGATCCGGTCAGGGAGGTCTGCATTTCGGTTCACGGGCTGGCGCATCGATCTTTGTTCCGGGTTTTCCTGCTTTCTCCCTTGCTCTGTTGGGTGCTTTAATGGAGGCACCTGATTCTCATTTCGGTCTGGCACATAAATACCTCAGCAAACCAGGGAGTTGTTGCTGGACTGTTCCCTTTCCTTTCCTTCCCCTTCCTCCTGAAGCCCTGCTTGAAGCCTTACCTGAACCCATGCCTGAAGCATCGCCTATGACTGCACTCCTGTTCATGCTAATCAACTCAATCATCATAGTCGCAGAGGACACAACAGTGACTGGACTAATCACAAAGTCGAATGAATCTACAGACAGCGAGAATGGACTTCAACATTCCACACAACATCAAGAAGACAGAGGAAAGAAACATGTGCCTACAGTCGGAAGTGGTAGTGGAGGTCGCAAATGAATGCTTTGCATAAATATTCACCAGTGCAAAGTTTCGCAACAGATTTGATGCCATGGACCAGTACTATTAAGCCAGTACTCCGTAGACCACAGAGTAATTGGTTCATTGTATTAGTGAAAGAGATGATCCCCTCCGCTGCCAGATTCTTCACCAATTGTGCAATCCTAAACAAGCTCCGATAACTGCTACTTAGATGTTGACCCTTTGAAGACCCTGTACGACAGATATTCCGAGATATACGAGAAACCCGGATGCAGCAGAGGCTCGCTTCATGACTGAAGCATTGAAAAGGAAATATCTGTTGCTTGTTTGCTTTTTCCCATTTCTCACAACCTTACCGCATCTCTTTTAAGCTCGGTTAACCATTTTGTATGAACAGTAAATGCATATCTGAGATACTTTCTCCTGCAGAGAAGCGAATCTTTTTCCATCTGTCTCAGTAATAGCTCATAACTCGAAATAATACCAACTGAGATTTTCTGCCTAGATATCCAAATGTTTCTTAACTTATCTCTCTCTGACTGTCATGGTCCCGTCCGTGAAGACCGCATTCCGGTTCACGTTCCGGTCCATCGTTCCTTATTCCAGGTTTTCCAGTTTTCCGTGGTTTCCGTTGAGGCACCTAATCTCGTTTGGGCTGGCTTCATAAATAGCTTCAGGATCCAGCCTCTAGCTGCTGGACTGTTGCCTTCCCTTCCCTTCCCTTCCCTTCCCTTCCTCTTCCTTCAGAAGCCTTGCCTGAAGCCTTGCCTGCAACCTTTACCTGATGCCTTGGCCGGAAGACTTGCCTGCAACCTTGTCGGCGTCCTCGCATGGATCTCTGTCAAGCTCTACAGCCGGAGCAAGACCGGAGCCTTGGTATGTCAAGATAAGGAACTGTCTATCGTTGTTTGGAACTGTTTCTTTGTGTCCTCGCCTTCGCTAGGTAGATCCGGCCGTGTGCTGCTACCTTGAACTGAGAACAGTCTGTGTATCCTCGACTTCACTAAGTAGGTCCGGCCGTTTGCCGCTAACTTGTGTTGGGAACCGTCTCTCTATGTTCTGGTTACGAGCCCGGCCTTACGTCCTGTTCCCAAGGAGTGGTCCCGGCTCTGTGTTTTGTTTTCCTGTTCTCCCAAGACCACAGCTCTGTGTTCCTTTTCTCCCAAGACCACCGCTCTGGGTTCCTGTTCTCCCAAGACCATGTCAAGGCTTCGGGTTCTCGTCGTGTCCATGTGCTTTATCCTGTGCAGGAGGTCTTCGTCTAGTCCTGTAGCCAAGCCTCGAAGAACCCAAGCCTCGTCTAGTCCTGCAGCCAAGCCATGAAGCACCCAGGCCCCGTCTTGCCCCGCAGCCAAGCCTTGAAGAACCCAAGCCATGTCCTGTGTTGTAGCCACCTCATGTCCTCGCCTAGTTCCGGGGTCAAGACGCGGGTCCTGGGTCCTTATCCAGTCTCTGGCTCGGAGTCCAAGTCCAGGCGCCAAGTTCCCATTTCCTTGTCCTAGTCCCGCTTTCCTAGCCAAACTCATAGTCTAAGTCTGTGTTCCTGTACCAGTTCCTAGTCTATGTCCTGTCCCGTCCCTAACTCTAGTCCAGTCCAGTTCCTTGTACTTCAGTCACTGCGTCTTCCATTTGGGACCGCCGCCAGCGCCCCCGTTATGACACTGAGTCGCGATAGGTGGAAATTGATTGGTTCGAAACGGTTTAATGTTTTGTGCAAAATGTTTTTACAATTATGCCGCATAACGCTCTGGCCGTCGGCACATTTTAGAGGTCATTCAGTTTATTACTTCATCATTTTCTGTCAGAGTCATCTGATGTTCAGGTACTCTCGTAACTAGCCTCGATTTAAGTACATACACTCAGTCCACGTATATGAATTAACCCTATGTTTTTACTACCTCATTGTACGTTTTATTTTATAGTATAAGTTTATATTGATATTTATTACGTTTTTAGACTTACTTTATTTTTTTACAGCTGCATCGGAATCGAGTAATAATGGTTTCGTTCTCCATTACGGTCATGTATTGATGAATGACGATAAACAATACCAATATTTGAGAATTGATATCGGGTTGGAGTCACAGAGAGGTTCAGACTGATCAGAGAGAGAACAATTAATGGCGAAAATGCGCAAGAGAAACAATAGTTGGCAACATTCTATTACCTTTACATATCGGTGTTTGTGAGACAAGGTTATTCAATGAAAATTATTGAACTAAATTCAAGTGAACGCTCCTATGGGATCTTTAATCAGACATCCCAGGGTCATTATTCCCTGAGCGGTGATATTCAACAACTTCACAATAAGCACAAAAATGTGTGGCGGAACGACTTCCGAGTTGCTGTTCCAGTGAAGCCATTGAAGGCATAACAGTGGGCTGGAGTGGGCGATGTTGAAGGACGGGTGATATCAGAGATCAAAGCTCGGAACATCATAATGAATCCTAGTGCGTGAGCATAAAGGGACATTCAGACATAGCATAACGTTTACGGTTCTCATCTCACGGCTGTCCAGACACATATATCAGGGCAATGCTGAAAGCTGTCAAAATACAGATATCAACAAGGATCATTGTTTACAACGCAGAATATGGCAGAAGGATTGGTGCAAAGTTAGTCATCTGAGCAGCTTTCGCTAAAATTCACCGCGGGAGCAAGTATATTTTTTTCGGCGGGGTGGGGGGGGGGGGGAACGTGGGGCGAAGGGGGTGTCGTGTGGGCAGAGAGGCTCCAGACACGAGTAAAATGAAATTCCCACTGGCAATTGAAGGGTGGCGGGCACCTGTTCGGCAGGTATAACAGGTTATTTGTGCTCCTAGTTCACCAGCGGGGAGGGTGAACCTCGTTACGTGATAGAGCAAACAAGATAGGTTACGTTGATGGCATGTTACCATTATCTTCAGTCACCAGTTAGCGTAGCTTCCAAAATAAAGCTTCGGATGCAAAGGAGCTGAAGTAAAAAAAAAATCACATGGATGAGATCGGGACAAGGAAGAGCACTTGGCCAGTGTAGGCTCCTTCCTCAGGGTTTACATACTTTGGTTGTTCACTGGTGAGGTGCGGGGTGTGGGGTGGTGTCTGGGAAATTACTACGTGTTCACTCAGGTTTTCGTTTGCGTAAATTCGTTTGTGTTTCTGCTGATACAATAAGTACAAAATGTGCCTGTGCCTAACTGATCATTATTACTAAGCCGGCAATCCTTCACTCAGCAGAAAGTGGTGTCAACTTCGGCAAAACATCGTGCACCAAATTCCCTTGAAAACACTGTGTATAATGACCTTCGTTCAATTAAACCTTCACAACATCCGCAACTTAAAAAAACACGGTTCACTAGCTAGTGTGCTACAATGATGAAGTGACTACTGAAGGATTATTGCCATGACGATTCAGGTTGCATTGAAGGATTTGTAATGTGAAAGGATATTTCTTCGTAGGTATGCAGAACATTATCTATTTAGCAACTTTGATTTTGGAATTATTCTATAGACTGTTGGTTTCATTTCATGACCCCTGACAACTGGAACTTCCACCATACTGGCAGTGTCACAGTGAAAACTGATGCAGAATACCTTTTCAGGACGTCAGCCATTCAATTATCTCCCATGCTACCTCTTGGTCATCGCTTTCCAGCGGTCCAATACCCACTCTTGCCTTTCTTATACACTCTGTGTATCTGAAGAAACTTTTGTTAACTTCTTTAATTTTATTGGCTTCCATAATTTCTTTTACTTCTTAATGAATTATTTGCTGCCTTCCGTTGGCATCAGAAGATCATCATGCTTCCCAGTAATTCTCGCTGCATTGCAAACCTACTCTATGGCTATTATGTTGGCTTTGACTTCCCTTGTTCGCCACGGTTGTACCATCTTTCCTTTAGGAGACATCTCCTCTTTCGGAAGCATATATCCTGTGTCTTCCAGATACCTTCCGGAAATTACACTGCTGCCGTGCTGTTCATTCCTGCAAGTGTCCTTTTCCAAACCAATTTTGGCCAGCTCCTCTCTCATGCCGCTTTAATTCTATTTACTCAATTGTAATCCTAATGCATCCTACTTTAGCTCTTTTTTCCCTCAAATTTCAGGATGAATTAGATCATATTGTGATCACTTTCTTCAAAGCGTTCTTTGACCAATTTCTCCAATTAATTCCGGCTCATTACACAGTACCCAATCCAGAATCGCTGATACCGTAGTGGACTTAACTTCGATCTACTCTAAAAAAGCCATCACGTAGGTATTCTAGACATTCTCACTGTTGGAATCCAGCACCAACATGATTTTCCCAGTCTTGCTGAATATTTAAATCCCTCATGACGATTGTAATATTCCCCTTTAAGCATGGAGTTCTATCTTCCTTTGTAATTTGTATACCACGTCCCTACTCTGTCTGTGGGGTCTCTCTAAGAATCACATCAAGCGGTTTTACCCTTACAGTTCGCTTGCTCTGTCCACAATGATACAACGCCTTACGACCTTTTTCACCTCTTTCCAATGATATGGTTTCATTTTTAACCAACACAGCAACACCGCCCCTTCCACATTCTTTCCTGGACGTTTGCTACAATGTGTATCACTCACATTAAGCTCCTAGCTATAATCTTCTTTCTATGATTCCGTCGTTCATTCCACAGCTTACACACGTGTGCCGATATGTAGCTCTGCTAGAAGTACTTCTACAATATCCAGTAAACAACGCGCATTCAAATGTAGCACCTTCAGTCCAGTATTCACCCAGTTCAATTTCGCCGCCTTTTTATCTTGCATTCATCTTCTTGATAGCAATTGTGATCCATCGTCAGTCTTTCCCTTCTAGCGGTCTCGTTACACATTGCCTCTGCTTCTCAAACAACTGCCGCATCTTCAGGACTGTCAAGCCGGTTCCCTGCCCCATCCCAAATTAAGACAAACTGACCCGAAAAACTCGAGCCAACTTGCCGGCTAGGACTCCAGGTGTAACTTATCGTACCCTCCCTAGAATCTATTCCACAATCTCAAATATAATCTCATTTTGATCGTTAATGTGAATGAGAAAAACGGCAAAAAAAATCGCCCCTCTGTTCGAGGACACCAGGGATAATCAGCACTCTTCAAAGATTGTCTGTCTGGCGTCAATGGTCGCGTAACCAGGCCCTGTGATATACAGCATCTGCTCATAGGACCATCCTTCACCTGCTCCCACATCTACACCTGACCCTGACCGGTGGGGTGGAGGGGGAGCAGTGGGCGTAGAAGGTGGACTAACCATACTCAAGTGTGACCTGCAGGCTGGCGGAGGAAAGGGGCGACTTGTATGTTTTAATTGGTTTATCTGCGCAAAAAATAATTTGGACATTGTTCAGTGGAGGAGTGGATAAAGAACCGAAAGTATGAAAGGAACTGCAGCTTGTATTCAGTGGTGCCCATAATGCAAAACACGGGGGAATATAATAATATCGAGTCTACATCAGTTACAGCTTTATACAGCAGCATCTTGTTCTGATCTCGCATATTGGTAATGACGTAGCAAATATAATTGTTGAAATATCATGCATGCATATAAGCACACATTAAACATATTTAAACGCTTAAACGTATTGTGAAGAATGTTTCTAATAAATGTTCAGGTTTGTTTTGATTCAACCTGGTTGTGTACAACAACAAAGCGAATTAATGCACATCACAAATCAGATTACTGCAGTCAGAAATAGCTGTAGATAACCCGTTGCAGTTCGGCACATCCAGAATTATGGAATACGCCATATGTTTGTATAAAAAAAACACGCCATTCTTAAAGATCTTGCAATGATTTATAAACATTGCTCTAAAAGAATAAAAAGAAGAGTTCTCTGTAAATGAGGACGGATGAGAAGCACAACCTTGCTGAATCTGTCCAAAGTCTCAGCCGCTGACACTCAGACTCATCTCTCCGACCTCATGGACAGCCACTCTCTGGTTTGGAACTGCAGAACAGCGAATACGAAACAGACACATTGAGTGTAATGCTGGAACTTCAGAAAGATTACGGGCTTCTCCCTTTAATAAACAGAGTGCTCTACACTTTCAAAGTTGGTCAATGCTCACGCTGATGTTGTCATTGCTTCTCCGGATCTCAGCTCACTGAGCTGATGATCTCACTGCAGGCCAAGCTGCCGACGTCATTACTATTCAACGCCCACAGTTGACCATGATGATAACTTTTTCTCTTGAGCCATAACAGTGACCACAGTGATAATGTTACAGCGTGTCCTGGTCATTCACTGAAATGTGTTCCTAAGACATCCATATTTTAAATTCTTCTTCTCTGCATGGAATTCAACTGGAGATTTATCCAACTCTCCGAGAGTTCCCTTCTGTCAGCCGATCGCGATTACCTAGATCAAAGGCACCATAAATGCAGCATTGTATTTTGTACGTTACTGCCCCGTATGACAGCGTAACGAGCAAGACAGGTGGACAATTTTTCCAGGTGCTACTGTCCTGCTCCTTCACCGTTAACCTCAAACACAGGATCACCGCCAAACCCATATATCGGCTTTTACCTCAAAAGTGTGTCGTTATTCTAATGCAATACAAGAGATTGCAATTTGTCAACATGCATCTGATATGGTTTCTGTATAGATAATCCTGTGCACAGCGGATTGGAAATTATATGAAATGATCACCAACAGAAATAACTCATTTTATAGTTCGGATGTCGGAGTGAAGGGATTGAACAACGCAATAATGTAATGCGTTGGAGCTCACGCCTCCGAATCCATCCATAACGTCCTTCCGAGACTCCGGCCACCATCCGAACCGCCGAGGCCCGGTATCTGCTGCACTGGAACCGCTGTCCGTTCCCCACACGTCTGTCCTCTCCGCTCCCCTCCTGAAAAAGCCCGCGAGCCCCAGCTCAGAACACACACACAAGATAGCATAACATAGCTTCCATTGGTTAGTTCCTCCGTTATCTATAACTATAACCTAAACGTTTCAGCTACAGAGACAATTACCTCATAGTGAGCATTACAAAGAAGACATTTCATTATAACACTTCAGGGAAGCCATTTTATAATAAGCAGTTAACAGTTAACATCCAGTTAATATTACGGAAAACCCTGCATTCTCTCCCCTCCCCCAACGATTTAAGTCATGCCCTCATGACGTTCAGATAATTCGTCATCACTTCCTGCAAAACACACAGCCCAATCCACGTGCAGAAAGCAGTGTCATAACTCCCCAAAACAGTACAGATCACACCCTGTTCCCCGGGTGCTGCATAGACCAACCTCTCTGGAGGGTTCCGATTTCAATGAGCCCTACGTACCCCATCTTCTAACTCTTCCGCTTCAGAAAAGTTCCACTCACCTGGATCTGGTAATATCCACTCCTCAAATCCAACACTTCGCCCCCGTCAGACAGGCCAGCGCGCCTTCTACCCGGGGGACCGTGTACTGATCAGAGACCGTGCGCCTGTTCATTGTTCTATAGTCCACACACATACGAACCTTCCCATTCTTCTTCCGGGCCACTACGATAGGAGACGCGTAAGGGCTTTGGGACTCGGTGATGATCCCAGCCTCCTTCAACTTACACAAATGATGTCGCATGTCTTGCACATCTACAGGGGCCAGGCGCCTTGACCGTTCTCTGAACGATCACCTGTACAGTGTGGCGAGTGCTCCTGGAACAACCCACATCAAACTCGTCAAGGGAAAAAAAAACATCTGTCATCGTCGACATCTTCTCCACCAGCTTCTGCTTCCAACCCTCCGGCACAGGTCATGCCCCAAAGCTAAAAGCTTCAGCGGTGAACTTAGTCCCTTTTCCCAACAGCTCTCCCTGAACTGGCCGCACGGGGGCGCTATGCATCACCGTCACCGGGAACAAATGCGCCGGAGGCATCCCTCGTTTAAAGGTGACCTCCCGCGTCGTAGCGTTTCTGATGATTGCCACCAGCCTACGTGCCTGTACCACCGAGGGCTTCTTCACCAGCATGAGACTCCCCCTCGAAATCTTCCGGGGTGTCCACGTAAAGGGCTCCACCCTCAGGCACTCCCAAGTATCTGGGGATCCCCATCAATCTCGCTATTTCACCGGCCGGGCCTTTACAACTCTGGGCTTCGAATAGGCACACCACACAATGCCTCGTTCACCATGTGGCGCCCAGCCAAGTCGACCCAACACTTCCTCAAAAGCAGCTCGGAACACTGGGTGCACTGACAAGGTCTCCAAAATGTCTTCACCCGCCTTCTCCTTACAGGCTCCCAGGAGTCTCCGCACAATAGGAGTGCTGGTCCCCACCAGAATTGACACACCCCCCGCCTCACCGGTGTCGGGGCAAACCAGTACCAGGGTCTCATGAGCCTCAGAGACCCTCACCTCAGCTTCTAGGAACTCCAGCTTCACAGACAAATAGCCATCGTACGGGTAATCACCAGCACTGATACCCCACATTTCCAGTGCACTGAAAGGAGTCAAGGGTAAATGAGCCAGATACTGATCGTACAACGACCGGTACAGTATTGTGACCTGAGACCCGGTGTCGAGTATGGTTTTTACATCTATCACCTCTATCTGTATCGACACGCAGGATCGGGGTCCCACCAATCCTTCTGGGATAGGGACTTTTCCTCTCCAGGGTCCCGCCGCACATTGTTGGGAACGTATTTTCCCAGAGACTCCAGTCCGTTCCCTCACTGAGTCTCTTCTAAGTTTCCCGACCCCCTTCCTGTTGCGACACCTGTGGGCTCTCCCTCCGAGGGTCTTCCTGCCGTTCACATTCTCGCCTGAAGTGCCCCTGTTCCCTGCGGTTATAGCACACGCCTCGCCTCCCAGGACGCCGGCCTCCGCCTGGCCTCAGTGCAGTCCGCCCCTTCAGGGAGAGACCTTCTCCGCTAGGACCCTCCCGCGGAAGGACCCAGCTGCCGTGACGCCTTTTGCTATCTCCCGCGTGGAATTGGCCCGGGTCATTTCACCACCAGGAGCTACTACCGAGAACTGCACCGTATTAACGGAGCCCTCTTCCGCTTCTAATGCATCCTCCTCCTCCCTTACCTCTCTGAGCATCTGAACAAAAGACGGAGGTGGGGGGTGGGGAAGGGGGGGGGGGTGGAACACGCTCTACGGGACTGCCGGAGGCTCTCAGCGATCACATCATGTCTCTGCGCGCCCCTGGCTACCTGGCCGATCCTTATCCGATCTACCTCTTTCCCTGAAATGATCCCCCGGCGTCTCAAGCAATTTAGCCTTCGCTATAACCGGAAACGATACATGAAAGTCTTTCCCCTTTCTCCTGACTCAGATTCCGAATCCCCCCAAAAAGGTCCACCCTGCCCCAATCAGCTCAAATGGCTTCCCTGATGCTTCTAGACACTCCAGCCAAGAAACCAAGTGTTGGTTAACTTTCACGGCTTTTACCACCTCAGCTGCCGCCCCTCTCAAACTTCCTCCCAATCTTTGCCGCTTCTCCTCCTCAGGAGACTGCCGCTCACCGAGCAGCTGAGAGGTATGTTCCATCCAGGTCTCATCATCACCTTTCCCTTCGGGAATGGGAGTGTTCCCTGAGAAATTTCTTAACTTCTGATATGGACCCATTGCCCTGTTCACCAGGGAGTTAATGGCTGAGGCCAACTCAGAGCCTTCCCCTTCTGTGGGGAATGAGAACAAGTTACATTCCCAAAATCTGTCCACTCCCTTCCTACATCCTTCAAAAACGATTGGACCCGCTCTCTAATATCTCCGCCCCCAGCTTCGGGCAACTCCTCTGGTGTCCCTTCAGATCCTTCCTCCGTGACAGCGTGCTCGCCCCAACTGAGTCCCGATGCCGAGGGTGATTAGCCGTTGACCCCGCCAAAAAGTGCAAATGCTTTGCTGCGGATACGGTGTGAGGCCCCCAAATATCAGCCACGACACAAGTATCAAACAATATACAAAGTGCTAGTAAAGAAATATACTTTACAGTAATTCTTCGTGATAGGTTACTAGAAACAACTAATCGAAAAGGCGCCACACAGGTAAACCTATCTGTCTTCTGCAGATAATATTTTAATAAGTTGGAGTTCCACAACGTCCTTCGGAGACTTCGGTCACCATGCGGACAGTCGAGGCCCGGTATCTGCCGCCTTGGAACCGCTGTCCCCGCACGTCCGTCCTCTCCGCTCGCCTCCTGAAAAAGCCCGCGAACTCCAGCTCAGCACACACATACAAGATAGCATAACGTAGAGCACTTTCATTGCTTAGCTCCAGTTAGCAGTCCAGTTAATATTATTGAGAACCCTACGCTCATCTATGAACTCAGTTAAATTCGTGAAGCACATTGAAAACTACCAGGCTTGTTCAGAAGAGATAATAAGACGTAGACTTCTGGATTATGCTTTCAGTGCTTATGAGGATTGTTTATTGTCTATTCTGTCTATAACTAATGAGTTCTTCTTACGATGTCCTCTGGTAGAATAGGCATAACATAGCCACAGCAAAAATAAGTTATACCAACAGGTGGAAAGAACGTCCTTTGGAAAGTTACAATATTGTAATTAGGTGCGTGACTTCAAAATTGCAGATAGGAGGACGAGACTTGCCTCATCCAGCAGGAAACAGAGTAATGAAGGGGAGCTTCAAGTTCCAACGCACTTACACACTAATACAGCCGATATTTCTGGGACAAGATTCTACCAGAGTTGCCACCGATTACTTTTTTGATTGCAGGCTAGACACGAGTTGTGGAGGAGGCAAAGGAGATAATCCATCAGTGGACTAAGCACATTAAAATAATTAATTTTAATTAGTTATTAATACGTACATATCAAGAACATGAGTTGTGGGGTCTTCTCATGTGAGTTCATTGTTAACATAGGGGATATTATCGTTACAGATGAAAATATACTCCAAGATCAGGCCTTCTTGTCAGAACCGGGAAGCAGGGGTAACAGATTCACCACAAGCTTCAATTTAATCGTGTTGTGTTTACAGTGTTTGAAATGTTTCTTTTTACAGTGTATACATAAAATGCTTCTGGATTCCCGTAATACTCTTCACTCTAGTCATTTCCTCGTCACTATTCACTCTCCCGATTCACAGTTTGACTTGCTTGTTGACTTCTCACATTACTCCGAGACCCAGTACAATTTTAGCATCCCAAACTTCACATTGTCCTCTCTCTCTCTCTCTCTCTCTCTCTGAAGTAAAGACAATGGCATTTTGTTGTCATATGTAAAACAGTTACAATTGTGTTACTGGAAGATAGTTCATGACGTCAGAGATAAAGAGAACCCATAGGTTCAGAAAGAAGAGAAAACGAGGGTGAATGAAAGGCCGGGTTATCACGGGATCAGGAGTGGTTGTTACTGACTAAAGTATACCCCATGATCAGGCAGTTCTGTTAGAACCGGGAAACAGGGACAACAGATTCGCCACAAAGTTCAATG
Organism: Mobula birostris; assembly: GCF_030028105.1. Taxonomy (NCBI): domain Eukaryota; kingdom Metazoa; phylum Chordata; class Chondrichthyes; order Myliobatiformes; family Myliobatidae; genus Mobula; species Mobula birostris. The sequence goes on along the minus strand of NC_092382.1, from coordinate 38,613,970 downwards.
TAATCGGGGCGTGAGGTAAGGTCAAAGTGGATTTCTCTGAGACGCTGAAGTCAGTGATGCCGTCGGAAAAAGCTGTAAACAACTGGTTTATTACCCTGAGGCAACACACACAAAATGTTAAAGAAACTCAGCAGACCGGACAGAAAATATATAAAAGAGTAAATTCTGATAGTGTGTGTTGTTCTCTATTTCGAGCATCAGCAGATTTTCTCCCGTTTTAGTTCTATAACTCTGTTCATCACATTGTTTCAATTTATACACAAGTGGGTTTACAGAGTAGGGATCATGAAGGCAGCTTGATTGTAATAATTTACGGTGTTTATTTCTAACGTTTAATGAGTTTCAAAATCCGATTCATTGGGTATTTCAGCATATTCTTGATTTCTTCTCGGAATTTGCTCTGGGTCAGGGCGTAAATAAAAGTGTTGGTGCAGGAACTGAGAATCTGCAGCATTCTCGATATTTCCTCGGTGAGGTAGTGGGGATCTGTTACAGAATAATAAACAAAACTCATTGAAATCCGTTGATAGAAATAAAATGCCTGCCGTGTTACCGAGCACAGTATGAAACTACCGGATATGCTGAAGAGCAAAACGATGGATTTGCGTCGGTTCTCCATCTCCCGGTCCTTGTCATTCTCTCCACTCTTTTGTCCCCGGAACCCCCGGCGGGCTCGACTGGCCACTAGAATCTTCCTAACAGTTCGAATATTGAGCAGCAAAATCAGAAAAAATGGGACACAAGGGGTTAAAATGCGGTGAAACATTGCAAATGCCGCCCATGAGGGGGAACTTTTGTAGCTCGATGCATGAACACAATACCAGGGAACACCATCAATTATTACCAAAGGCTCGTATACAAAGCCCCAGGGAACACACTCCAAACAGGCCAGCAAACTCACTGTCCCGATAACCACAGCGGCCGTCCTCTCGGTGCAATATTTTGTTTTCAGCTTCTCGCAGCAAATAGCCACAAATCGATCGAAGGTGAAAGCGACAGTCAACCAGACTGAGGTCGCAGCGCTCGCAAAAATTAACCATCCACAAAATCTGCACACAGGAGTGATGAAAAGGAATGATCGGGGAAAATAACACCAAGCAGTCCACGTCAGCATCGGGTAGGAGATAACCCGCAAGAGATCGGCGGCGGCCATTCCCACCAGGTAACGATTGACGCATTTGGACAGACCGCACTTTCCCCGGGACACAATCACAATCGCCAGCAGGTTCGCTGAAAGAGAGACAGGGAACAGCAAGTTGAAAAAAAAAAAGAAGATACTGAGCAGAGGCTAGTGCAGCAATGTGAGCAGATACCGTAATACTTCCATGTCATTGACGCGTTTAGTGAAGGAAGATTCCAAAGAGGGCGCAGATGGACAAAGAAGGACGTTACACAGTAAAATAAAACTAATATAATTTGTGTATGGATTCCTTACTAGTGACCAAAATGTGAAGTGGCAGCGGGAAGTGAAAACTGGGGAATTACCTCCTCAGAGTCCTACTGGATGGAACAGTTTCTACTGGCGCCTCTGCATTTCGTGTCATGAAATGAATACATCCGCACCTTAATTGCAGGATAGTTCCAATAGACAATCATCAGCTTCTATGGCGCTCCCTGTCAGGACAACCGAAGGACGGTACAAAAGAACGGAATATTCTGGAAACACGCATCCAGACAAAAGAGAATTTGTGGGGAAAAAAAACAGTTAAAGTGTCTCTTCTCATAATGTACTCAAAGAAGACCCTGACAAACCTGTTAAGATTTCTTTTTTTCCATTCAAACCGATTGGAATTTAGTGTGTAAAGTATTTCCCATGTTTGCTTCCTAATCCACTTTACAACAGAGCATTAACTGTTACCACCATTAAAACGCAATGTGACACAACGTGAGAGACAGATATGACACCTCCCATTGAAACCATCACAGGGAAGCAGGGAGAGGAATTCATCATCCAGTAGCCAACTCAGTGTCGCTTTTAGATAACTGTATCGGTGTCAGATGTAGATATAACATATAATACATTTTATAATGTTGATAACACACCTGTTGTGATAATTGGCTCAACAACGACTTCATTGAATTGTCCATCAACTGCTTCACAGTCAGTCACAGCGCACACATTTATTAAAAATCCTCGAGTTTCCTCACATTTACGAAAGAGTTACTACCAGTCAATGGTTTGATTATTGCACCTCACACGACCGCTCACATACAAATGCAGACAATCCATCGGTATAAACACTGGGAGCAGCACGGACTATTTGCGATTTCAGTACAGCCACTACCGGACCAAAAGCAGGTAATCCCGAACATCATATTATTCAGCAGAAGCAGCTGGGAGAACTCTGCCTGACCCGTTGAATTCCAGAATCGCTGAATTCCAGCATCGGTTTGTTTTTAGATTCAGATCCTGAAATCCACATTCCCGATGTTTTCATTCCATTCCTGAAATGCGGCAGACTGGGACTGGACATGTGGCAGTGGAATCCAGCGACAGAAACAAATGCAACAGTGGATTTCAACTTCAGTTCCCATCTACAGCAGCTGATACGGCGGCTTACCGGGAATTCCAAAGGCTGAAATAAAAGGATAGCAAACTCTCCCTATTCTCAGGATGACTGGATAACCCATTTCAGTGAGAATTTGATTTCCGTTGCTTTTCAATTCACAGCGCCGGCAGAAACTCTGAGCTGGTGCTTTCAAAACGTCCCTTATTTATACAAAGGAGTATTCTCGAGAGATACAGTTATACCCCGACTAACATCATTAGTTACAATTACTTGAGCAAAAAAACATATTCAACACCATTGTCTCTGATGTAAATATTGAGCAGATTGAAGAGAAATATATCAAATTTATTTGGCATTACATCAGCAGTCAAAATTATGACAAAATCTGAGCTTTCTGTTGGAGCAACCATATTTACGGGGTTCATGTTTTTGTTGACTAATTATTAATATAACCATATAACCATATAAAATTACAGCACGGAAACAGGCCATCTCAGCCATTCTAGTCCGTGCCGAACTCTTACTCTCGCCTAGTCCCGCCGACTTGCACTCAGCCCATAACCGTACATTCCTTTCCTGGCCAGTTAAACTTTAAACGACAACATCGAACCTGCCTCAACCACTTCTGCTGGAAGCTCGCATCACACAGCCACCACTGTCTGAGTAAAGAAGTTCCCCTCATGTTACCCCCAAAACTTTTGCCCTTTAACTCTCAACTCATGTCCTCTTTTTTGAATCTCCCCCACTCTCAATGGCAAAAGCCGCTCCACGTCAACTCTATTTATCCCCCTCATAACTTTAAATACATCTATCAAGTCCCCCCTCAATCTTATACGTTCCAAAGAATAAAGACCCAACTTGTTCAACCTTTCTCTGTAACTTAGGTGATGAAACCCTGGCAACATTCTAGTAAACCTTCTCTGTGCTATCTCTATTTTGTTGACATCTGTCCTGTAATCTGTAAGCAGATTTCACCGACACCGTACGACCCCTAATTTCTGTCCCTGCGGTTTCCGATTTTCAGTGTTTCAACTCCCTCCTGGCCCCCCACACACACGACAAACAAACACACAACACACACACACACACACACACACACACACACACACACACACACACACACGCACAAAACAAACACACAACACACACACACGCACACACACACACACGCACACACACACACGCGCACAAAACAAACAAACACACACACACACGCACACACACACAGAAACGCAGATACGAATAGATCCCAGGAATGATCGTGAACACACGCTAAGTGTTGGAAGAACTTCGCTGAGTTCCTCAAGCATTTTGATATGTTGCTGGAGAGGTACGCTTTCATAAGCCGCCCACTTCATAAAACCGTCTAAGTTTTGCCTGTCTCACACTGACCAATTTCCTTCTTCTTCCCTCAGGGAAAGACTACAATATTCCTGTCGATACACAAAGTAAAGATAATCTCTCACATCAAAGGCGTGTTTCAGAGAACAGGGATACTGACAGCTCATCTGTTCCACAGTCTCAGACGGAAGCCATTCAGTCCCACACTGAGCCCAAGCCGGATAGACATTCCACTGTTACACTGAAACACACATCTTCATTATTTTCATTGTATTCTGTACCACAGTGTCCTATAGGTAGAGAGACATACCCAGATCCAAAATGCCCACACACGGTGCTGGGAGGGCTGCAGCAGTAGGGTTGGCAGAGTCAGTGTGGGTTCAGGACATTACAAACAGTTGAAACATTACGAACTGATGAATGTGGTGTTGGTGGAATTTTACAAAGTTTCTGATCAGCAAATAAGGTTCTGGTGTGCTTGTGTAGGCTTAGAATTCGTCAGCAGTTCAAAGACAGAGAGAGAGGGAATATATGGGCCATTTTCGATTTGGGAAGCTGTGACGAGTAGGATGAATCAGGGATTGGAGCTGAGACCCCAGCTGTTCACAGTCTCCATGACTGATTTGGATGTGCGATGATATCATTGTCTGCTGGAGTTACAGAGCTGGGTGGCAGGATCAGTAGTGAGAAGGATACAGAGTGGGTCCGGGGACGCAGGTAGAAGTGAATGAGTGAGGACCTGGCAGATGTACAAAGTGCGGGGTGACTTGAGGCCAATCATTCCGAGAGAACAAGGTAGGAAAACCCATTTTTACATGGGGACGGAGGATTTTGAACAATTCACTGAGAGTTAACATTCAGGTACAACAGATATTAAGTGAAAAAAGCTTCTTTATGTCCTATGAAGCAGAATGACTGGGGAAGAGGAGGTGTCTAATTGGGCTCTGGTGAGAATGCATCTTGAATATTATTTGCTTGTCCCGTCGCATTTCCTCAGTAAACTCATCCCTGTAGCACTGAGAGTGCAGGGATTATTCCTCACACTGTCTGCACTGGCTCCAGGGATGGCAGGGTGTCGTGTGAGGAGAAATTGAGTGAGCCGGGCCTGTATTCTCTGGAATTTATGAGGAGAATTTATCGATTCTTTGAATTATTCAGACCGATTGGAGTGATGATTCCCCAGAAATAGGATTCTGTTACCATGGGTCATAGCTTCATCAAGAAACAATAAAAATTCAGGACTGAGAGGGAAAGAAAATGTCCTTATTCCGTGATTGTTCATCTAGTTGGAATCCATAACATTGCAAGACAGGAAGGCACCCTTTGGTCTGTGATGTTTGGCTGACGTAATTGAGCCAGTGATGCCTAATTAAATTAATCCATCTCCCTGCATGTTGTCTATATCGCTTCGTTCTCTGTGTGTTTCTTTGCCTAAGAGCCTCATAAATGCCACTGTTTCACCTACTTCCAGCTCCGCCCAGAACTCCATTCCAGAACCCCACAACTCTTTGTTTTCTTTCCTTCTAATTGCTTCCTGCACATGTCCTTTGAATATTTTCCCCTCTCACCTTAACTGGATGCCCTCTGGTATTCGGTATTTGATGCTCTGAGAAAGATACCGGGTATCTACTTTATTTACGACTCGGATAAACATTTCAGTCTCCGTTTCGCTTCTGGCACTCTGCGAAGAACAATTCAAAATTGTGCAACTCCTGCTTTTAGACCTCCTCCTAAACTCCTCCTGTTGAACGTCTTCTATTCCTTTTCCAAAGGCTCGGCATCCTTCCTACAATGGGGCGACTGAAACTAGATGCAATATCCCAGGTACAACCTGACCAAACTTTTATAAAGCTGAAACATTACCTCCTGGCTCATGAACTGAAACCTTCATTAACAAAGGCAAATATGTCACGGACCAGGAGCAGTGGAGGAAAGTGACTCATCAGTATGATGCTGCAGACCTGGAAATGAGGCCAAAGAAAAGATAACGAGGGGAAAGGAGATGGCAGATGCACTAAATGAATATTTTGCACAAGGCTTCACTGCGGAAAGTACAAGCATTGCGCCGGATGTTAGAGGCTGTGAGTGGGGGACATGATTGCAGTTACTATAACAAGGGAGAGTGCGCACAAAAAGCTGAAAGATCTCATAGTGCATAATCCCCCGGACCATGTGAACTGCGCTCTCGGGTTATAAAACAAGTAGCGCTCAAGATTGTGTAGGCATTAGTAAAGATCTTTCCAAAATTAAGCGGACTCTGGCAGAGGACTGGAAAATTGTAATTGTCACTCTACTCTATAAGAAAGCAGGACGGCAGCAGCAATAAAATTTTGGAGTCATTTGTTAAGGATGAGGTTATGAAGTCCTGGGACACACAAAACAAGATAGGGAAAATGAGGCTGCTTATCAGGTTAAGGGCCGATTATATTATAGGAAAGTTTCTGGCATGTTTGAGCAATAAGTGATTTGTAGGAGGCAGCGAGTGGGAATAAAAGGATGATTTTCCGTTTGCCTGCAAGTGTGTGTTCCACAGGAGCTTGGGTTGGGACCGTTGCTTTTTTATGTTGTATCTCAATGACTGAGACGGTAGATGATACGGAGATTGGTGGAGGGAAGGGTAGTGTTCAGGGAACAAGTAGGCTGCAGAGGGACTCAGACAGATTAGGAGGATGGGCACTCGCTGTCTTCTACAAATTCATCGTGTCACCTTTAGGTACCGAATGTTTAATATCCTCAACAAAATCCAATAGGTTCGACAGGCATGATTTTCCCTTTAGGAAACGATGCCGACTTTGTCCTACCTTGTACTGTGTGTCTAAGTACTCCATAATCTCATTTTAACAATTGACACCGAGATCTTCCCAACCACTAATGAAGGCTAACTGATCTATAAAATACTTTCTGCTGATCATTACTAATGCCTGCACAGTCTCCAGCGCTTTCTCTTTCTGAACCCTGGGGCGGAGTTCATCTGGTCCAGTAGAGTTGTGTATCCTTACGTCTTTCAGCTTTTTGTGCGCACTGTCCCATGTCATAGTGACAGTACTCTCTTCCCTCACTTCCCTCCTTTAACATCCGGCGCACTGCTAGTGTTTTTAACAGTGAAGGATAGTGCAAAATGCTCATTTAGTTCATCTGCCATCTCCTCGCCCGTCGTCATTTTATCTACGGCCTCATTTTCCTGCGTTCCTATATCCAAAATCATCTCTATTTTATTTTCTTACATACTTGAAAAAAAAACTTTTACTATCCACATTGATACAGTTTGCAGCCTGCATCTTTTCCCACCTTTTTATTTATTTATTTATTTATTTATTTATTAACTTTCTCTCTCTAGGGTTTTAAAAGCTTCCCACTCATCATTTCTCGTAATAACTGGAGCTTTGTTTTGTCCCTCACTTTTACATTTGCTTAATTTGATTTCTTGACTCTTACCACTCTGAGTCCCGAACAATGAAGGAAAACTTCCCACAGATGCGCTTTAATATTGTGTCTAATTGTCTTACAACTTTGGTCCGTTGATCACTCTGTACACCAATGCTGAAGGACAAAGAAGGACGTTACAGAGTAAAATAAAATCAATATAATTTGTGTACGGATTCCTTACTGGTGACCGAAATGTGAAATGGCAGCGGGAAGTGAAAACTGGGTAATTATCTCCTCAGAGCCCATACTGGAATAAACGTTTTCCACCGGCGCCTCCGCATTTCGTGTCATAAAATGAATACATCCGCACCCTGATTGCGGGATAGTTCAAATAGACAATCATCAGCTTCTATGGCGCTCCCTGTCAGGACAATCGAAGGACGGTACAAAAGAACGGAATATGCTGGAAACACGCAACCAGACAAGAGTCTTTGTGGAAAAAAGCTGTTAAAGTGTCTCTTCTCATAAATGTTCTCAGAGAGGTCCGTGACAAACCTGTTAACATTTCTCTTTCCATTCAAACCGATTGGGGTTTAGTGTTTAAAGCTCTTCCCATGTTTGCTTCCTAATCCATCATCTGCCACCAGTGACTTTACAACAGAACATTGACTGATACCACCACTAAAACGCAATCTGACACAACGTGAGAGAGCGATATGACACCTCTTATTGAAACCATCACAGGGAAGCAGGGAGAGAAATTCATCGTCCAGTAGCCAACTCGGTGTCTCTTTTAGATAACTGGATCGGTGTCAGATGTAGATATAATATAATACGTTTCATAGTGTTGATAACTATGAAGCCACACGTCTGTTGTGATAATTGGCTCAACAACGACTTCATTGAGTTGTCCATCAACTGCTTCACAGTCAGTCACAGCGCACACATTTATTAAAAATCGTCGAGTTTAATGGAATTCCTCACATTTGCTAAGGAGTTACTACCAGTCGATGGTTTGATTATTGCACCTCACACGACCGCTCACATACAAATGCAGACAGTCCATATAAGCACGGTGAGCTGCAGAGACAAAATGTGTGTGGTTTCAGTATAGCCACTCCACGACCAAAAGCAGATAATCACGAACATCACATTATTCAACAGAAGCCACTGGGAGAACTCTGCCTGACCCGTTGAACTCCAGAATCGCTGAATTCCATCATCGGTTTGTTTTTAGATCCAGATCCCCAAATCCACATTCCTGATCTTTCCATTCCCTTCCTGAAATGCGGCAGACTGGGACTGGACATACGGCAGTGGAATCCAGCGACAGAAACAATTACAACAAGGGATTTCAACTGCACTTCCCACCTACAGCAGCTGATACGGCGGCTTACCAGGAATTCCTAAGGCTGAAATAAAAGGATAGTAAACTTCCCCTATTCTCAGGATGACTGGATAACCCATTTCAGTGAGAATTTCATTTCTGTTGCTTTTGAATTCACAGCGCTGGCAGAAACTCTGATCTGGTGCTTCCAAAACGTCCCTGATTTATACAAAGGAGCAGTCTCGAGAGATACGGTTATACCCCTGTCTAACATCATTAGTTACAATTACTTCAGCAGACACTTTTATTCAACACCATTGGCTCTGATGTAAATATTGGGCAGATTAAATAGAAATATATCAAAATTATTGGGTGTTACGGCAGCAGTGGAAATTATGACAAAATCTGAGGTTTCTGTCGGAGCAGCCATATTTACAGGGTTCATCTTTTTGTAGGCTAATTATTAATCTGTAAACAGATTTCACCGACGCCGTACTAATTTCTGACCCTGCGTTTTCCCATTTTCAGTGTTTCACCTCCCTCCTGGCCACACACACAGGAAACAAACACACACACACACACACACACACACACACACACGCACGCACACACACACAACACATATACGCACACACAGCACACACAGGAAACAAACACACACACACACACGCACACACACACACACACACACACACACACACACACACACATACATAACACACACACACATACACACACATAACACACACACACACACACAGTCACACGCACACACACACACACACACACAACACACAGACACACAACACGTACACACACACACACACACACAACACATATACACACACACAGCACACACAGACACACACACACACACACAACACATATACACACACACACACACACGCACACACACACACACACACAGCTACACACACACACACACACGCACGCACACACACACAACACACACACACACACACACACACACAACACATATACACACACACAGCACACACAGGCACACACACACAGACACACAGATAAAACACACACATAACGCACACACACATAACACACACACATACACACACAGACACACACACACACACAGACACACACACACACACACACACACACACACACACACACACACACACACACACACAGAGCTACACGCACACAGAAGCACAGATACGAATAGATCCTGGAAATGAAAGTGAGTACACACTAAGTGCTAAAGAAACTTCGCTGAGTCCGTCAAACATTTTGATATGTTGCTGGAAAGGTTGGCTTTCATAAGCCGTCCACTTCATAGAACCGTCTATGTCTTGACTCTGTCCCACTGACCCAGTTTCCTTCTTCTTCCCGCAGGGAAAGATTACAATATTCCTTCCTGTCGATACCCAATTTAACTCAGACCGAAGGCGTTCAGTCCCACACTGAGTCCAAATCGGATACGCATTCTACTATTACACTGAACCACACATGTTCATTGTTTTGATTGCATTCTGTACCACAGCGTCCTATAGGTAGAGAGACTGACCCTGATCATTAATGTCCACACACGGTGCTGGGAGGGCTGCAGCAGTAGGGTTGGCAGAGTCAATGTGGGTTCAGGATACGACAAACAGCTGGAACATTACTAACTGATAAATGTGGTGTTGTTGGAATTTTAGAAAGTTTCTAATCAGCAAATAAGGTTCTGGTGTGCTTGTGTAGACTTAGAATTAGTCAGCAGCTCAAAGACAGAGAGATGGAATAAATTGGCCACTTTCGATCTTGGAAGGTGTGACGAGTAGGGTGAATCAGGAATTGGAGCTGAGACCCCAGCTGTTCACAGTGTGCATCACTGATTTGGATGTGCGATGTTATCAATGTCTGCTGGTGTTACAGAGCTGGGTGGCAGGATCAGTAGTGAGAAGGATACAGAGTGGGTCCGGGGACGCAGGCAGAAGTGAATGAGTGAGGACCTGGCAGATGTACAAAGTGCGGAGTGACTTGAGGCCAACCATTCCGAGAGAACAAGGTAGGAAAAGCCACTTTTACATGGGGACGGAGGTCATCTTTCAGCGGGACGTGAGGAGCATTTTGAACAATTCACTGAGAGTTAACATTCAGGTACAACAAATATTAAGGGAAACAAACTTCAATTTGTCCTATGAAGCAGAATGACTGGGGAAGAGGAGGTGTCTAATTGGGTTCTGGTGAGAATGCATCTTGAATATTATAACCATATAACCATATATAAGCATATAACAATTACAGCACGGAAACAGGCCATCTCGGCCCTTCTAGTCCGTGCAGAACTCTTACTCTCATCTAGTCCCACCGACCTGCGCTCGGCCCATAACCTTCCATTCCTTTCCTGTCCATATAGTTGTCCAATTTAACTTTAAACGACAACATCGAACCTGCCTCAACCACGTCTGCTGGAAGCTCGTTCCACACAGCTACCACTCTCTGAGTAAAGAAGTTCCCCCTCAGGTTATCCCTAAACTTTTGTCCTTTAACTCTGAACTCATGTCCTCTTGCTTGAATCTCCCCAGCTCTCAATAGAAAAAGCCTATCCACGCCATCTCTATCTACCTCCCTCATATTTTTTTTAAATACCGATATCAAGTCCACCCTCAACCTTCTACGTTCCACAGAATAAAGACCCAAGTTGTTCAACCTCTCTCTGTAACTTAGCTGATGAAACACAGGTAACATTCCAGTAAATCTTCTCTGTACTCTTTCTATTTTGTTCACATCTTTCCTATAATTTGGTAACCAAACCTGTAGACAATACTCCAAAGTTGGCCTCACCAATGCCTTGTACAATTTCAACATTGCATCGCAACTCCTAAACTCAATGCTCTGATTTATAAAGGCCAGCATATCAAAAGCTTTCTTCACCACCCTATCCACATGAGATTCTACTTTCAGGGAACTATGTACCATCATTCCTAGATCCCTCTGTCCTACTGCATTCTTTAATGCCCTACCATTTACCATGTATGTCCTACTTTGATTAGTCCTACCAAAATGTAGCACCTCACACTTTTCAGAATTAAACTCCATCTGCCATTTTTCAGCCCACTCTTCTAACCGGCCTAAATCTCTTTGCAAGCTTTGAAAACCTACTTCATTATCCACAACTCCACCTATCTTCGTATCATCTGCATACTTACTCATCCAACTTACTACCCCATCATCCAGATCATTATCGTATATGACAAATGACATTGAACCCAGTAGAGATCCCTGAGGAACACCACTAGTCACCGAGCTCCGATCTGACAAACCGTTATCTACCACCACTCTCTGGCGTCTGCCATCCTGCCACTGCTGAATGCATTTTACTGCTTCAAAATTAATACCTAACGATTGAACCTTCCTAACTAACCTTCCGTGTGATACCTTGTTAAAGGCCTTACTGAAGTCCATATAGATTCAAAAAGATTTGTCAAATATGACCTTCCACGCAAAACTCCATGTTGACTGTTCCTAATCAGACCCTGTCTATCCAGATAATTATATATACCATCCCTAAGAATACTTTTCATCAATTTACTCACCACTTACGTCAAACTCACAGGCCGATAATTGCTAGGTTTACTCTTAGAACTCTTTTTAAACAATGGAACAACACGAGCAACACACTAATCCTCCGGTACCATCCCCGTTTCTAATGACATTTAAAATATTTCTCTCAGCGCCCCTTCTATTTCCACTCTAACTTCCCTGAAGTTCCTCGGGAATACCCTGTCAGGACGCGGAGACTTATCCGCTTTCATATTCCTTAAAAGCTCCAGTACTTCCTCTACTCTGATCATCATAGTTTCCATAACTTCCCTACCTGCTTCTCTTATCTGACCCAATTCAATGTCCTTCTGCCTAGTGAATACCGAAAAAAAACAAATTGTTCGGAATCTCCCCCATCTCTTTTTGCTCCACACAAAGCTGTCCACTCTGATTCTCCAAGGGACTAATTTTATCCCTCACTATCCTTTTGCTATTGGATTTATTTACACCTTACTTGCCAAAGCAAACTCATATTTTCTTTTAGCGTTTGTAATTTCTTTCTTAAGATTATTTTTACATTATTTATATTCCTTGAGCACCTCATTTACTCCATGCTGCCTATATTTATTGTAGATATCTCTCTTTTTCCGAACCATGTTTCCAATATCCCTTGAAATCGATGGCTCTCTCAAACTTTCAACCTTTCCTTTCATCCTAACAGGAACATAAAGATTCTGTACTCTCAACATCTCACCTTTAAATGACCTCTATTTCTCTATTCTGTTCTTCCTATAAAATAAGTTGTCCCAATCCGCTCCTTCTAAATCCCTTCGCATCTCCTCAAAGTTAGCCTTTCTCCAATAAAAATCTCAACCCTGTGTCCAGACCTATCCTTCTCCATAATTATGTTGAAACTAATAGCATTGTGATCACTGGACCCGAAGTATTCCTCAACACAAACCTCCGTCACCTGACCTATCTTATTCCCTAACAGGACACCCAACATTGCCCCTTCTCTAGTTGGTACCTTTATGTATTGCTGCAAAAATTTACCCTGCACACATTTTACAAACTCCAAACCATCCAGCCCTTTTACAGTATAGGCTTTTCAGTCAAATTATTATTTGCCGGTCTGGTCGCATTTCCTCAGTAAAGTCATCCCTGCACCACCGAGAGTGTAGGGATTATTCCTCACACTATCTGCACTGGCTCCAGGGATGGCACGGTGGCGTGTGAGGAGAAATTGTGTGAGCCGGGCCTGTATTCTCTGGAATTTTGAGGAGAATTGATCAATTCTTTGAGATTATTCAGACCGATTGCAGTTATGATTCCCCTGAATTAGAATTCTCTTACCATGGGTCATAGTTTCATCATGAAGAAATAGAAATTCAGAACGTAGAGGAAAAGAAAATGTCCTTAATCGGTGATTATTTATCTAGTTAGAATCTAAACCAGTGCAGGACAGGAAGGCGCCCTTTGGTCTGTTAAGTTGGGCTGACTTAATAAAGCCAGTGATACCTAATTAAACTAATCCATCTGCCTGCATGTTTTCTATGTCCTTTTGTTCTCTGCGTATTTGTTTGCCTGTCTAAGAGCCTCATAAATACCACTGTTTGATCTACCCCCAGCCCCACACCAGAAATGCATTCCAGACACCAACAACTCTTTGTTTTGTTTTCTTTTAATTACCTCCGGCCCATGTCCTTTGAATTTTTTGCACTCTCACCTTAACCGCATGCCCTCTCGTTCTCGCCATTTTGATGCGCTGAAAAAGATACCGGCTGTCTACTCTATTTAGAAATCGTACGCACATTTCAGTTTCAATTTCGCTTCTGACACTCTGCGAAGAACAATACCAAATTGTGCAACTCCGCCTTTTAGACCTTTCCCTAAACTCCTCCTGTTGAAACTCTTCGATACTCTTTCCAAAGTGTCGGCATCCTTCCTATAACGGGGCGACCGACACTAAATAGAATATTCCAGATGCAACGTGGCCACAGTTTGATGAAGCTGCAACATTACTTCCGAACTCAATCCCTTTATTAATAAAAGCAAAAATGTTACACACCATGAGCGGTGGAGGAGAGTGACATATCAGTGTGATGCTGCAGACCAGGAAATGAGACCAGAAAAATAAAATAACGAGTGCAAAGAGATGGCAGATGAACGAAATTATTGCCCAAGACTTCACTTGGAAAGCAGAAGCAGTGCCCCGGGTGTTAAAAGGTGTGAGGGGAGAGACGTGAGCGCAGTTACTGCAACAAGGTGTATGTGCACGAAAGGTTGAACGAACTAAGAGTGCATAATTCACCCGGACCAGATGAACTGCAAGCCAGTGTTCTGAAACAAGTAGCCCTCAGGATTGTGCAGGCAGTAGTAATGATCTTTCAAATAGTAAGTGGACCCTGGCAGAGGACTGGAAAATTGCAAATGCCACTTTACTCTATAAGAAAACAGGAAGGCAGCAGAAACGAAATTATAGACCAGTTAACCTGACAGCAGTGGTTGCTGAGATTTTGGAGTCAATTGTTAATGATGAGGTTATGAAGTACTTGGACGCACAGCACAATATAGGGCAAAGTGGACATGGTTTCCGAAAAGGAAAGTATTGTCTGACAAACCTGTTGGAATTTCGTGAAGTTATGAAGCAACGAATGGGAATAAAATGATCATTTTCTGGCTGCCTGCAAGTGTCTAGTGTTTCACAGGGGTTGGTTTTGGGACCGTCTCGTTTTATGCTGTATCTCAATGATTTAAAATATGGAATAGAGGGTAGATGATACGAAGATTGGTGGAGGGGATGGTAGTGTTCAGGAAACCAGTAGGCTGAATGGGGGACTTCGACAGATTAAGAGGATGAGCAGTCGCTGCTTCCTAAAAATCCACTGCGTCCCCTTTACGTATCGTATGTTTAATATCCTCATGAAATTCCAACAGGTTCGACAGGCAAGAGTTTCTATGGAGGAAACAATGCCAACTTTGTCCTATCTTGTACTGTGTGCCCAAGTACTTCATAACCTGATATGTGCTAATCAGAAACTTTCTTAAATTCTTTCAACACCACTTTCACTTGTTCGTAATGTTCCAACTGCTTGTAATATCCTGAATCCACAATACTCTGCCAGTGCTACTGTTGCAGTCCTCCCCGCACCGTGCATAGGGATTTGGGCTCTGGGTCCGTCTTTCAACCTGCAGGATACTGTGGTACAGAATACAATGAAAATATCGAACATGTGTGGGTAATGTAACAGAGGCTTTGGAAAAGAGCATCTGGGCTTGAGCTCAGTGTGGAACTGAATGCTTTCCGTCCGACATTGTGGAACTGCTGAGCTCTCAGTGTCTCTGTGCTCGGAAACACACCTTGTGTGAGAGATTGGCTCGGCTGCTCTTTATCTTGTCCCTGGACAGAGGGAATATCAGACTCGTTTGCAGACTCTCCCCGCGGGCCGAAGAAAGAAACTGGGTCAATGGGTGAGAGGTGAATGTCCGACGGTTGTGCCAAGTGGTCGGCTTATAATCGTCTACCGCGAGGGCAACATCTCAAAATGCTGGAGGAACTCAGCGAAATTTTTCGAGCACTTGGTGTGTGCTGACTTTCTTTTCCAAAGTCTATTCTACGTCTGTTTACACTTGTGTTTCTGTGTGTGTGCATCTATTCTATCTCTCTTCGTATTTGTGTGTGTGTGTGTGTGTGTGTGTGTGTGTGTGTGTGTGTGTGTGTCTGTCTGTATGTGTATGTGTGGAGGGTGGGGGGGGGGAGGTGGAAGTTGTATTCCTGAACGACAGTTCAAAATTGTAAATCGGAGGGACAGAAGTTAGGGGTTCTAGGGTGCCGGTGAAACCTGTTTACAGTTGAATAACTAGTCAACAAAAGCATGAACCCTGCAAATGTGGCCGCACCGAGAGAAAGCTCAGATTTCTAACAAAAAAGTCACTGCTGACGTAATGCCCAAGGAATTTGAAACATTGCTCTTCAAACAGTCCCATATTTACATCAGAGTCAATGGTGTTGAATAAAATTGTTTGTTCAAGTAATTGTAACTTATGAAGTTGGTCAGGGAGATAACCGTATCTCTGGAGATTGATCATTTGTATATATCAGAGACGTTTTGCATACATCAGCTCAGAGTGTTCTGCTGGGGCTGTAAATTCAGGAGCAATAGAACATTTTACTGAAATGGGGTATCCAGTCATCTTGAGAATAGGGGAAGTTTACTATCCTTTAATTTCAGCCTTTGGAATTCCCGGTAAGCCGCCGTATCAGCTGCTGTAGATAGGAACCGAAGTTGAGTTCCAATGTTGTAATTGTTTTTGTCGCTGGATAGCACTGCCACGTCCAGTCCCAGTCTGCCGCATTTCAGCAATGGAATGGAAACACTGGAAGTGTGTTTTTTGAGATTTGAGTCAAAAACAATCCAATGTTGGAATTCAGCGATTCTGGAGTTCGACGCTTCTCTAAGCTGCTTGCTTTCGATGGTTTGATGTTCGGGTTTTATTGCTTTTGGACCAGTCGCGGCTGCACTAAAATTGCATATATTTTCTTTAAACTTCTCCCGGTGTTTATACCGATTGATTGTTTGCATTGGCATGTGAGCGGACGTGTTATGTACAATAATCAAACTATCGACTCATGGAGGGGTTCCATGTTGCAGCATGAAACTTGTGGATTTTTAATAAACGGGGAAGTTTGCTAGTGCTGCCTCGGGAGGTTTAAACAAGCTTAGCAGGGGGAGTGGAACCAGAGTGTTAGAGCAGATAGTCAGGTAGAGGAGGATGAAGGTCATGCGAGAACTGCAAGTATAGACATAAATCGCAGGTTTGTATGAGATAGAAACGTTCTCAGGTGCATCTGTTTCAATAGAAGAGAATTTTAGGTAAGGCAGATGAGCTCAGGGCATGGATTAGCACGTGGGATTACGACAGTATTGCTATTACTGAGACTTGGTTGCAGGAGAGGCAGGACTGGCATCTTAATGTTCCGGGGTTCCGTTGTTTCAGATGTGACAGAGTGAGAGGGATGAAAGGGGGAGGAGTTGGCATTACAAGTCAGGGAGAATATCACAGCTGTGCGTAGACAGGACTGCCCGGAGGGCTGGTCTACAGAGGTCATATGGGTGGAGCTGAGGAACGGGAATGTTGCGACCATACTAATAGGGTTGTATTATAGACCGCCCAATGGTCCGAGAGAATTGGAGGAGCAAATCTGTAGAGAGATAGCAGACCGATGTAAGAAACAGAAAATTGTAATAGTAGGGGATTTTAGCTCATCACATATTGACTGGGACTCCCACATTGTGAAAGGGCTGGATGGCTTGGAAATTGTCAAATGTGTTCAGGAAAGTTTTCCAAATCAATATATAGAGGTACCAACGAGAGAGGATGCAACACTTGATCTCCTATTAGGAACCACAGAGGTTAGGTGTCAGAAGTATGTGTAGGTGAAAATGTTGGGTCCAGTGACCATAACGTCATTAGTTTCAAGTTAATTATGGATAAGAAAGGTCTGGTCCTCGAGTTGAAGTTCTAAATTGGAGAAGAGCCAATTTTGTGGTGATGAGAATGGATCTCGGAAGAGTGGATTGGGATAAGTTGTTTTCTGGCTAGGATGTGTTCAGTAAGTGGAAGCCCTTCAAAGGCGATTTTTGAAGTGCAGAGTTTGCATGTTCCTGCCAGGATTAAAGGCAAAGTTAACAGGCATAGGGAACATTGGTTTTCAAGGGATATTGGTGATCTGGTTAAGAAAAAGAGAGATGTGTATGGCAGGTATAGGCAACTAGGAACAAATGAGGTACTTGAAGAGTGTAAAAAATGTAAGAAAATACTAAAGAAAGAAAACGGGAAGGCAAAAAGAAGACATGAGGTTGATTTGGCAGGTAATGCGAAGGTAAACCCGAAGGGTTTCTACAAGTATATTAAGAGTAAAAGGATAGAAAGGAACTAAATTAGTCCCCTAGAATATCAGAGTGTCCGTCCATGTGTGGAGCCTCAGGAGATGGGGGAGATTTAAAACGGTTATTTTTTTTTCTCATTATTTATTCAGGAAACTGGCAGAGTGTATATGGAAGGAAGGGAAACAAGCAGTAGTGTCATGGAACATATAGAAATTAAAGAGGAGGAGCTGCTTGCTGCCTTACAGCGAATAAAGGTAGATAAATCCGCCGGGCCTGACAGGATATTTCCTCGGCATTGAGAGAGTCTAGTGTAGAAATTGCAGGGGTTCTAGCTGAAATAGTTAAAATGTCCTTAGCCACCGGTGCGGTGCCGGAGGACTGGAGGGAGGTTCATGTTTTTCCTTTGTTTGAAAAGAGCTCTAAAAGTAAACCAGACAACTGCAGACCGGTGATCCGGACATCAGTGGTAGGTAAGTTATTGGAAGGTGCTCTGAGAGATCGGATATGCAAGTACTTGGACAGCCAAGGATTGATTAAGGATAGTCAGTAAGGCTTTGTGCGTTGTAGATCGTGTTTAACAAATATTCAGGAGTTCTTTGAGGAGATTACCAAGAAGGTAGATGAGGGAAAGGCCGTGGATGTTGTCTACATGGACTTTAGTAAGGCCTTTGACAAGGTCTCATATGGGAGGTTAGTTCAGAAGGTTGAGACACCAGGTATCCATGGAGTGGATGTAAACCGGATTCGAAATCGGCTGTGGGGGAGAAGACAGAGAGTGCTGGTGGATAATTGCTTCTCAGACTGGAGGCATGTGACTAGTGGAGTGCCTCAGGGATCTGCGCTGGGACCATTATTGCTTGTTGTCTATATAGAAACATAGAAACATAGAAAATAGGTGCAGGAGTAGGCCATTCGGCCCTTCAAGCCTGCACCGCCATTTATTATGATCATGGCTGATCATCCAACTCAGAACCCCGCCCCAGCCTTCCCTCCATACCCCCTGACCCCCGTAGCCACAAGGGCCATATCTAACTCCCTCTTAAATATAGCCAATGAACTGGCCTCAACTGTTTCCTGTGGCAGAGAATTCCACAGATTCACCAATCTCTGTGTGAAGAAGTTTTTCCTAATCTCGGTCCTAAAAGGCTTCCCCTCTATCCTCAAACTGTGGCCCCTCGTTCTGGACTTCCCCAACATCGGGCAATCTTCCTGCATCTAGCCTGTCCAATCCCTTTAGGATCTTATACGTTTCAATCAGATCCCCCCTCAATCTTCTAAATTCCAACGAGTACAAGCCCAGTTCATCCAGTCTTTCTGCATATTAAAGTCCTGCCATCCCAGGAATCAATCTGGCGAACCTTCTTTGTACTCCCTCTATGGCAAGGATGTCTTTCCTCAGATTAGGGGACCAAAACTGCACACAATACTCCAGGTGTGGTCTCACCAAGGCCTTGTACTACTGCAGTAGTACCTCCCTGCTCCTGTACTCGAATCCTCTCGCTATAAATGCCAGCATACCATTCGCCTTTTTCACCGCCTGCTGTACCTGCATGCCCACTTTCAATGACTGGTGTATAATGACACCCAGGTCTCGTTGCACCTCCCCTTTTCCTAATCGGCCACCATTCAGAAAATAATCTGTTTTCCTATTTTTGCCACCAAAGTGGATAACTTCACATTTATCCACATTAAATTGCATCTGCCATGAATTTGCCCACTCACCCAACCTATCCAAGTCACCCTGCATCCTCTTAGCATCCTCCTCACAGCTAACACTGCCACCCAGCTTCGTGTCATCCGCAAACTTGGAGATGCTGCATTTAATTCCCTCATCCAAGTCATTAATATATATTGTAAACAACTGGGGTCCCAGCACTGAGCCTTGCAGTACCCCACTAGTCACCGCCTGCCATTCTGAAAAGGTCCCGTTTATTCCCACTCTTTGCTTCCTGTCTGCTAACCAACTCTCCACCCACACCAGTACCTTACCCCCAATACCGTGTGCTTTAAGTTTGCACACTAATCTCCTGTGTGGGACCTTGTCAAAAGCCTTCTGAAAATCCAAATATACCACATCCACTGGTTCTCCCCTATCCACTCTACTAGTTACATCCTCAAAAAATTCTATGAGATTCGTCAGACATGATGTTCCTTTCACAAATCCATGCTGACTTTGTCCGATCATTTCACCGCTTTCCAAATGTGCTGTTATCACATCCTTGATAACTGACTCCAGCAGTTTCCCCACCACCGACGTTAGGCTAACCGGTCTATAATTCTCCGGTTTCTCTCTCCTTCCTTTTTTAAAAAGTGGAGTTACATTAGCCACCCTCCAATCCTCAGGAACTAGTCCAGAATCTAACGAGTTTTGAAAAATTATCACAAATGCATCCACTATTTCTTGGGCTACTTCCTTAAGCACGGGAAGCAGACCACCTGGCCCTGGGGATTTATCTGCCTTCAATCCCTTCAATTTACCTAACACCACTTCCCTACTAACATGTATTTCGCTCAGTTCCTCCATCTCACTGGACCCTCTGTCCCCTACTATTTCTGGAAGATTATTTATGTCCTCCTTACTGAAGACAGTAGCAAAGTAATTATTCAATTGGTCTGCCATGTCCTTGCTCCCCATAATCAATTCACCTGTTTCTGTCTGCAGGGAACCTACATTTGTCTTTACCAGTCTTTTCCTTTTTACATATCTATAAAAGCTTTTATAGTCCGTTTTTATGGTTCCTGCCAGTTTTCTCTCATAATCTTTTTTCCCCTTCCTAATTAAGCCCTTTGTCCTCCTCTGCTGAACTCTGAATTTCTCTCAGTCCTCAGGTGAGCCACTTTCTCTGGCTAATTTGTATGCTTCTTCTTTGGAATTGATACAATTCCTAATTTCTCTTGTCAGCCACGGGTGCACTACCTTCCTTGATTTATTCTTTTGCCAAACTGGGATGAACAATTGTTGTAGTTCATCCATGCAACCTTTAAATGCTTGCCATTGCATATCCACCGTCAATTCTTTAAGTGTCATTTGCCAGTCTATCTTAGCTAATTCACGTCTCATACCTTCAATGTTACCCCTCTTTAAGTTCAGAACCTTTGTTTCTGAAATAACTATGTCACTCTCCATCTTAATGAAGAAATCCACCATATTATGATCACTCTTACCCAAGGGGCCTCTCACGACAAGATTGCTAATTAACCCTTCCTCATTGCTCAAAACCCAGTCCAGAATAGCCTGCTCTCTAGTTGGTTCCTCGACATGTTGGTTCAAAGAACCATCCCGCATACATTCCAAGAAATCCTCTTCCTCAGCACCTTTACCAATTTGGTTCACCCAATCTACATGTAGATTGAAGTCACCCATTATAACTGCTGTTCCTTTATTGCACATATTTCTAATTTCCTTTTTAATACCATCTCCGACCTCACTACTATTGTTAGGTGGCCTGTACACAACTCTCACCAGCGTCTTCTGCCCCTTAGTGTTACGCAGCTCTACCCATATCGATTTCACAACTTCCCGGCTTATGTCCTTCCTTTCTATTGCGTTAATCCCTTGTTTAACCAGCAACGCCACCTCACCTTCCCTTCATTCATGTCTATCCCTCCTGAATATTGAATATCCCTGAACGTTGAGCTCCCATCCCTGGTTACCCTGGAGCCATGTCTCTGCGATCCCAACTATATCATAATCATTAATAACAATCTGCACTTTCAATTCATCCACCATATTACGAATGCTCCTTGCATTGACACACAAAGCCTTCAGGCGCTCTTTTACAACTCTCTTAGCCCTTGTACAATTATTCCGAAAAGTGGCCCTTTTTAATGCTTGCCCTGGATTTGTCGGCCTGCCACTTTTATTTTTCTCCATAGTACTTTTTTGCTTCTACCCTCACTTTACACCCCTCTGTCTCTCTGCACTGGTTCCCATCCCCCTGTTGTGAACTAACCTCCTCACGCCTAGCCTCTTTAATTTGATTCCCACCCCCAAACCATTCTAGTTTAAAGTCACCTCAGTAGCCCCCGCTAATCTCCCTGCCAGGATATTGGTCCCCCTAGGATTCAAGTGCAACCCGTCCTTTTTGTACAGGTCACGCCTGCGCCAAAATAGGTCCCAATGATCCAGAAACTTGAATCCCTGCCCCCTGCTCCAATCCCTCAGCCACGCATTTATCCTCCACCTCATCGCATTCCTACTCTCACTGTCGCGTGGCACAGGCAGTAATCCCGAGATTACTACCTTTGCGGTCCTTTTTCTCAACTCCCTTCCTAGCTCCCTATATTCTCCTTTCAGGACCTCATCCCTTTTCCTACCTATGTCATTGGTACCTATATGTACCACGACCTCTGGTTCCTCACCCTCCCACTTCAGGATATCTTGGACACGATCAGAAATATCCCGGACCCTGGCACCAGGGAGGGAAACTACCATCCGGGTCTCTGGACTGCGTCCACAGAATCGCCTATCTGACCCCCTTACTATCGAGTCCCCTATCACAACTGCCCTGCTCTTCCTTGCCCTATCAATGATCTAGATCATAATGTTGAAAATTGGATTAGCAAGATTGCTGATGACACTAAGATTGGAGGCGTTGTGGACGGCGAAGAAGGCTTTCAAAGCTTGCAGAGAGATCTGGACCAGTTGGAAAAAAATGGGCTAGAAACTGGCAGATGGAAGTTAATGCAGACCAGTGTGAGGTTTTGCATTTTGGAAGGACAAATCAAGGTAAGACGTACATAGCAAATGGTAGGGCACTGAGGGGTGCGGAGGAACGAAGGATTCTGTGAGTTCAGATACATAATTCCTTGAAAGTGGCGTCACATGAGGATAGGGTGGTGAAGAAGGCTTTTGGCATCTCGGCATTCATAAATCAAAGCACTGAGTATAGCAGTTGGGATGTTTTGGAGAGGTATAAGACGTTTGGAAATTGGAATATTGTGTGCAGTTCTGGTCACCCAACGAAAAGAAGGATATCAGTGAGATTGAAAGTGTGCACAGAAGATTTTCTAGGATGTTGCTGGGTCTTCAAGAGTTGAGTTGCAGGAAAAGATTGAACAGTTTAGCACTTTATTCCTTGGAGCGTAGAAGGAAGAGGGGAGACTTGATAAAGGTTTACAAAATTGTGAGGAGTATAGACAGAATAAATGCGAGTAGGCTCCTTCCACTTAGATTAGGAGGGATAAATACGAGAGGACATGACTTTGGGGTGAAAGGGGAAAAAATTAGGGGTAACATTAGGGGGAACTTCTTCGCTCAGAGAGTAATGAGAGTGAGGAACAAGCTGCCATCTGACGTGGTAAATGTGGCTCACTCTTACGTTTGAAGAATAAATTGGATAGATACATGGATGGAAGAGGTCTGGAAGGTTATTGACTGGGTGCGGGTCAATGGGACTGGTGGAATAAAGTTTCGGCACAGACTAGACGGGCCGAATGGCTTGTTTTCTGTGCTGTAGTGTTCTATGGTCTATGCTGTGTGCTGTGACTGACTATAAAACAGTTGATGGACAACACAACTCAATTGTTGCTGAGCCAATTACCACAACCGAAGTGTTACTTCATAGTTATCAATACTGTGAAATATATTATGTTATATTTACATCCGACACCTTTACAGATATCTGAATGCGACACCGTGTTTGCTACCAGGCAATGAATTTCTCCTCCCTGCTTCCCTCTGCTGGTTTTAATGGCAGACTTCATATCTGTCTTTCACGTTGTGTCATACTGCGCTGTAACTGCGGTATTAGTCAATCTTCTTTTCTAAAGTCAGTGAAGTGGTAGATTCTGGAATAGGAGACACACATGTGGAATACTGGAAACACTAAACCCCAATCAGCTAGAATGGAAAGAGAAATGTTAAAAGGGATGTCAGCGGCCTGTCTGAGAACATTTATGAGAAGAGACAATTTAAAAGTGTCTCCACATATTTTGTTTCGTCTGGATGCGTGTTTCCAGCATTTCCCTTCTTTTTTTTAAACGTCCTTCGGCTTTCGTGGCAGGGAGTGCTATAGAAGCTGCTGAATTTCCAATGGAAGTATCCTGCAATCAGGGTGCGGATTTATTCACTTTACGAACACGAAACGCGGAGGCGCCGTTAGAAAATGTTCCATCCAGTATGGACTCTGAGGAGGTAGTTACCCAGTTTTAACTTTCACCTGCCACTTTACATTTCGGTCATCAGTAAGAATCCGTATGCAAATCGCACTGATTTTATTGCACTGTGTCTTTCTTTGTCTCCTCCAGATCTGCCCACTCTTTGCACACTTGCACCACTAAACGCAACAATATCATGGGGGTGTTAGAGTATTCCCTCCAACTATTCCATTGGCCTCCGCTCAGAATTTTTTCAACTTGCTGTTCCCTGTCTCTCTTCCAGCGAATCTGCTCGCGTTTGTGATCCTCTCCTGGAGAAAGTGCGGTCTATCCAAATGCATTAATCGCTACCTGGTTGGAATGGCCGCGGCCGATCTCCTGATCGTTATCTCCTATCCGCTGTTGACGTGGACTGCTTGGATTTACTTCCCTTGGTCTTTCCTTTTCATCACTCCCGTGTGCAGACTCGGTGCATGGTTAATTTCTGCGAGCACAGTGACCTCTGTCTGGCTGACTGTCGCTTTCACCGTCGATAGGTTTGTGGCTATTTGCTGTGAGAAGCTGAAAACAAAATATTGCACCGAGAGAACGGCGGCTGTGGTTATCGGGACAGTGAGTGTGCTGGCCTGTTTGGAAGGTATCCCCTGGGGCTTTGTATATCAGCCTTTGGTAATGATTGATGGTGTTCCCTGGTATTGCGTTTACACATCGAGCTACAAAAGATCTCCCACATGGGCGGCATTTGCAATGTTTCACCGCATTTTAACCCCTTGTGTTCCATTCTTGCTGATATTGCTGTTCAATATTCGAACTGTTAGGAAGATTCTTGCAGCCAGCCGAGCCCGCCGGGGGCTCCGGGGACGAAGGAATGGAGAGAATGACAAGGACCGGGAGATGGAGAACCGACGCAAATCCATCATTTTGCTCTTCAGTATAACTGGTAGTTTCGTACTGTGCTGGATAACACGGCAGGTATCTTATATCTATCAAAGGATTTCAATGACTTTTGTTTACTATTCTGTGACAGATACCCGTTACATCACCGAAGAGTTATCGGGAATGCTGCAGATTCTCAATTCCTGCACCAACACTTTTATATACGCCCTGACCCAGAGGAAATTCCGAGAGGAACTCAGGAATATGCTGAAATACCCATTAAATGGGATTTTGAAACTCGTTAAACGTTAGAAATAAATGCTGTTAAGTATTAAAATCAAGCTATCTTCGTGATTCCTATTCTGCACCGCAACTTGTTGGCAAATTACAACAACGTGATGCACAGAAAGATGAAACTAAAATACGAGAAAATCTGCAAATGCTCTCCACCTGTAGGTTCTCCTCTACCATCACGAACCATCTTCCAATAGCATATTTTAATTCTTTTAAAATGAAGACAAAGTACCTTTATTTTACTTGCAGCTGTTGAGAGAGAGAGTGAGAGAGAGAGAAAGAGGGGGGGGGGGTGAGGGAGAGGAGATGTTCTGTACCGCAGAGATAGGTGGAGTTATTGGAGTCAATATCGGTTTTGGAAGCTGAAATTGGTCTGGGTCTTGGCGGAATATCAGGGGTCAGCAAGCAATACAATAGTGAACCGACAGAATGAATAGTGACCAGGAAATGTATTCACTGAGGAGAATGAATGGGACTGAAAACTGCAGTACACTGGCAAGAGCACAGGACCACTCAGTGACAAAGAAGGGAGATTGTGTCTGGAGCTGGAGTTAGTATGTGAGGGACAAGATCATTACGTTGCATTCACTGGTGTTCATTAAGGGGAAGGACATGGAGGAAAGCGAGATCAAGAAGTGTGTATGCTGATATTCTTAGTGTTGCTACCAAAGGGGAGATTGCTTTGGGCCAAAGAGCAGTAAGGTGTAAATCCCTCAGGGAATTTAGTTCATTGGAGGACAGAGATCACATGCGGGCAAATATGCGGTTTAAATTGTCATCATGATCAACAGAAACACACACACACACGCACACACACACACACACACACACACACACACACACACACACACACGGTGAGGAGAGGTAACTGTTCCTGTGCTGTACCCTGCAGTTTATTGATTAGTGATTTGATGCCCAGTGGGCCAGGATCCAAGGGGCAGGTGATGAAACTCGTATTTCTACGTTGACTCTGATAACAGCTGGGACTCACTGCTTTTAAGGGTGGTACGAACGAGACAATGGAGAAATCCTACAGGAGAATTAACCTGCCGAGCTTTGGGGAATGAGGATGTTATAAAAGGACAGTTTGTGTAATAAGTGTAAATTTGTGTAAAACACTGGCATTTTTTCCAAGCGCACTGAACAGCCATTGCAAAGCACCGACCGGTAAGGACACAGACCAGTGTAAGACTCTAATACAAGGACAGAGAATGATCAACACATAACTCTGATGAACCAGAGTCGGATAATCCCTGTCTTTTTTTTTTACTGTAATAAACATCGTCTGCACTATACTGTAAGGGCACAGCCCTTTATAACATCAAGCGCATACTGAAAGGACACAGACACAACCCTTTATAACATCAAGCGCATACTGAAAGGACACAGATCTTTATAACGGCTGACCAGACGAAGGACAGAGATCATTGCAATAGTCGGCAGCATACTCTAAGGACAATCGATGTTTACAACAGCTGAGTTCGTCCTGCAAGGCCACTGATCCTTCGAACAGCCGGCACCGTACTGTAGGGATACAGACCAGTACTGCAGAGCGTACCACAACAGCAAGTGCAATCAGCTTCACAGCAGTTATCACTGTGGTTTCAGGACGCAGGTCCTTACAACTGTTGGCAGTATGATGTAACGGGACCTGTCTTTACAAGCGTTGGGCATACAAATACCTGAGATAAAACTGTGTACGAGCATCCGAGCCTGTAGAACAACAGTCAGCAGTTGACTAGAGGGACAATGACCTTTACAATATCTATACCTTCACTACCAGGACATAGACCTATAAAACTTCAAACATTGTGCAGTGAGCACACGGCCCTGTACACACCCAGTACTGAACTCCACCGGGAAACACTAGTACAACCCCAGAACGGTAGGGACAGAGACCTGAGCACTGCCGACACTGGACTGCAATTCATCGGCACTGTCAATCACCTCCCTCCCAATGGGCACCTTTCAACGTGTAACGGAGAGCTGATAAAGGGTAGCATTGAGATGTTGCGTGCTTCAATTACCAAAGGATTTTGAAGCTCCAGCTGGAGAGATATGCACAGAAATATAGGCAGTTTATTAAAGTCGCAAAATTAACAGAGTAGTGTGTGACTGATATCCCCGATATTGACTGGGATTCTTAGTGTAGGGGCTCAGAGGAGTGGTATAGCAATGGAAAGATATAGCAATATTTACAGTCAGTTTGTGTCATTTTGTGCAGATTTAGCATGTCGGCTGAACCAGGCAATTTTTTAGAGTGGTATAGTAGTGAGTACCCTGACTGGTTGCATCGTTGTCTGCTATGGAAACACCGAGTTCCTTGAGCAGACTAATCAATGAAAAGTTGTGGATGCAACGAGTCCATAAGATGTACATCCCCCCCACCACTGAGAACATTTACAAGGAGTGAAATCACAGGAAAGCAGCATTCATCATCAGGGACGCCCGTCACCCAGGTGATGCTCACTTCTCCAAGCTGCTGTCCAGAAGGAGTGACAGGAGCGTCAGGTCCCATTGCAACAGGTTCAGCAATACTTCTACTCGTAAATGATCAGGCTCCTCCAGTAGAGGGGATAATTGCACTTACCCCAACAATGAACTCACACGAGAGGACTGAACAACTCATGTTCATGATATTTACTCAATTAATAATTAAATAAAATCAATAACTTTAGTGTACTTAGTCCATTGATAGATTATCTCCTTTGCCTCCTACCCAACTCGTGACGAGTCTGCAATCAAAACAGTAATCGGTGGTAACTCAGCAAAAAGCTGGTCCCATAAATATCGACCGTATTAGTGTGTAAGTGCGTTGGAACTGGAAGCTCCCCCTTCATTACTCTGATTCTTGCTGGGTGAAGCAAGTCTCGTCCTCTTATCTCCAATTCTGAAGTCATGTTCTCAATTACAATATTGTAACTTTCCAAAGGACACTCTTTCCACCCGTTGGTATAACTTGTTTTTGTTGTGGCTATAATATGCCTGTCCCACGAAAGCACATTGTAAGAAGATCTCATTCGTTATCGTCAGAGCAGACAATGAACAATCCTCGTAAGCACTGAAAGCATAATCCATGTATCTATGTTTTCTTATCACTTCCGGACAAGCACGTCGTTTATCCCCTTTTATGACATCTGGATGATTCTATTCCTTACTTGGTACCATTCATAACAATAACACGTGTTGGTGGGTTACTTTAGAATATAAGTCTCCTCGTGATATATGCCCGCAATGCAAACTCTTCTCAAATTAGGGCTCAATTATTTCGATGTCGGGGAATATGAAATAACATACCGACATAAAACATTCCTGTACTGTCATCCAATGTGGCCAGTACTGTATGGATTAGTGTAAACTTCTAATATTACACAAGACAACTTTACCTCAAACCCTTGTTTCTTAATCTGATACCCACATTGATACTTGATGTGCATCAAGTTGAAGTAACATTAGGCCAATCATGTCGAGCAACCAACTGGCATATGTAGTAGAGGACTCAGTTTAATGCGTTCCCTCAGATTTGGACAATGCGGTCAATAATCAAATTCGTGGAAACTTCAATGGGCTTCACGAATGTAATTGAATTCATAGATGTGTCCCCACCAATTTTATTAGTCTGTACATGATCCCGATAATTTTTCCGCTGAGGACTGTAACTGGTTTTCTAACTCTGGTTTATCAAACGTATTGACCATTGCAAACCTTGATGCATAACATGCTTTCAATAATTCCACTTTTCTTTCGCTTTTCTCATTTTTTGACCGACGCAAACTCCTCTCTGCTTAATTGTCTTGGAACAAAATTGTAAGTATATAACGGTCCAGTTCCATACAAGCACCATCTGACTTCCCCGTTCTGCCATCTTCTCTCTCCATCTTCCGCCGAACAAAAGACCGTGAATCCTTCGCTCGGGCACACAAGAAAGAGAAAAAGAGATCTCCCCTGATTGTCGAGCGCATATTCCAAAGCCCCGTTATCTCCATTCATAACACAAACACTGTGCTACAGAGAAACCATTACATTAGCAGGGAAACCTCTCCCAGGTCGTTACACTTTCCCTCCCCCGCCACAACGCCCCCCCCCGCCAAACACAACCAAATGTAGTCATGTCCTGATGACCTTGAAATAATTAGACAACCCTTTCTGCAAGGCACAGGTCCAAACTAGGTGTAAAAGGCAGTGACATAGCTACAAAAAGCGATAGGGGCCGCACTCTGTTTGCCCGGTGTCAGCTCATCCGGTGCTCTCCTAATTCCCTGAGACCTGCGTCCCTCCTCACCTAACTCTTCAGATTCCGAAACTACCCGGGATGCTCCTGATATAACGGGCAAGGCTAGCCCGGCCTATCACTCGTGCCCACCTACAACTCGGACCACTCTGTCACTTGGCTAAACCCCGCTTCAACCCGGGCTGTCCACAGATAACCCCCAATCCCACCGGACCCAGCGGGAGAAGGATGGGGAGACTCTGTCTCAATCAATGTGGAGTTATGAAAAGGCAGCATACACCACACATCCAGGTCCTCATTCTCCAAATCAGTGTCCGTTTCACGGGTGGGGACCGGCTTAACCTCGCCTGCTGTTGGCCCTATAGTCTCCCCACATCTCCGCAGAGTCCTCTTACTAGGCCTAGGCTGCAGGTCGGCCTCTGGGTCAGCCTGCACCTCTTGTCCCAGAGGCAGAAGGTAGTTCCGATGCAGAATCTTGTCAAACCCATTCCCATCCTCTGGTTTCATCCGGAAAACTGGCAGGTTTGGCATCTGACCCTCCATCGCAGAGGGCGTAGCCGCCCAGTGGTCAGTTTTCTTATGCTTCCCTGGTAGCCGCAAGTTCTTCATGTGGACTCTATATCCCGGCACGAGTTGGGAGAACCTCACTTTTTGATGACACATTTTGATACACACAAGGTCCAAGGGCCCCGCACGTTCTAAGTGGAATAAGGGAGCTGCCCGCGTAGGCTGCGTCTTCCACCATATGCATCGATGCACGACCTCCGACTTCATTCGTGGCCGGTGAAACGGATCTCTGAGCAATCCATATGTCGTTTCAACCCTGAAATATTCAGAATCATCATGAACCCTTTCAGGATTCTTTTGAAGACCCGTACCTGGAGTTACACGCTGACTATGGCTCTTTGCAGGAATGGGACCCGCTCTTGGGGTTTCACAACTGGCCCTTGTTCGGCACGCCAAACGCTTGGCCTACACAATCGGCTCGCTCTTGGAGACTTAGAATCTCGGTGTTCTGGAGATGGGGCGGGGGGCGGGATCCGTTGTGTCGTTGCGGGAGTCGAGAGATCTACGGCTGTGCGCCAGAGACCCGAGATCATTGAGCCCAGAGCTCTAAAGAAGTGACATAATAGATTTTTAACATCGTCAACAAGGGAGCTGTGTGTTCCGTCTCTACTTTCGCTGTGAAACGGATACACTTCTTTCTCCCTTATTAGGGCGAGAGAGCGCAGGATGAATAATGTAGTGTCTGGAATACTGCGTCTGTATATTTACTGCTGGTTTGCTGACGCTTGAGTGCTGTGGTGGGCGCCGATGTTTTTTTTTTTGCTGGTGGGGGAAGAGGAATCGTTGTTTGTTGCTGCTTACGCGCGGGAGGGAGGCGAGCTGGGGGCGGGTGAGCATACCTTGGAGTTCTAACATTTAACTGTCGTTCATTCATTGGGGCAATCCTCTGGTTTCGTGGATGGCTGCGAAGAAAAAAAACATTTCAGGAGATATATTGTATACATTTCTCTGGCATTAAATGTACTTTTGGACCTTTGAAACTTAGAAGTTACTCCAAAACAGTCCTTCAATTCTTCTCCGGCAGAACCAGCTGGGAACGCCGAGGTGAGTCCAGAGGTAAAATGAGGCGGTATAGGATCTGGTTTCCGCATCTCCAACTGGGGCTATTCTCTTAGTAATAGGGACACCGAGGCGTGTCTCGTCTTCTCGACCTGAGTCATGTCTCCCTTCTTGACCGATGCCAGGGTCATCTCGCTGAGCACTCGTCACTTCTCTAGAACTCAATTTCGGTAACTGATTTGCCTTCAGAGCAGTCAGGTACAGCAAATTTGTGGATTGGCGTCATCAGAGGCTCCCAATTGAACTACCGCACAATCCTGCCCCTGCTTTCCTTCTGCTTTCACCGTGAGGGCAAACAGACACATGGCCTTCTCCCACGCGGCAGGAACACTCTCCCACTCTTTGTCCCTCTCCAGCCTCTCATGCGCACGTCGGGACAAAGCATTGGTCTCACTGTTCCTGCTTCCATGCCAGTAATTCAGTCTGAAATCATGGGAAGACAACGCCGCCAATCACCGATGGTCGGCGGCATCCAGTTTCGCCGAGGTCAGGATATACATTAGCGGATTGTTGCCCGTCCTCACATCAAACTTGACACGATGGAGGTAGTCACTGAGCTTATCCACCACAGCCCATTTCAACGCCAGAACATCTATTTGTGCGTGGGATGTTTTTTTTTCAGAGGCCGACAGACACCGGCTGATAATCGCAGCCGGTGACCAGATCCTGATACGGGGCGACCGCTGAGCCCGCTCGATTGCATCGGGGCCTGGGTCAGCATCTCCTTTAGCGACCGAAAGGCCTTTTTTAGACTTCGTTACCACCTCGGTCCAAAGGGCTCCAACGGGTTAAGATGCTCTCTACCCTCCTCTCCTTTTACCCCCCACCGTTTCTTCCGCAAGGTGAAGTTAAGCACATAGCGGATTCAACGTGTGACTCACTTTCGTGTAGACTTCAGGAAACTCCGATGCTCACCACAGAACCCGAGGAACGAGCGCAGAGTTCTCACAGACTGGGTCCTTTCCAGGTGGTTAACGCCACTAGCTTAGCCGGATAGTAGCTACTCCAACTGTGAGACTATGTGCCCAACATCTCTAACAGCCGTCTTGCCGAACTGGTACTTGTCCAGAGAATGGTTGAACCCTACAGCTTTCAAGCGGCCGAGCAATTTCACTAGCCTGGCTTCCTGTTCTTTCAAGGTACACCCAAGCATTATCAGGTCATCCAGATGCACCAATACCTGAAGCAAGTTCATATACCCCACCGTCATCTTCTTGACGCGCTGGATGGTTACAGGGGCTCCCGATATGGAACATTCTTTCAAACTGGAAGAATCCCAGGGGTCATATAAATGCCGTCTTCTATTGTCAGCCTCATTCCTGGGGATCAAATCCAGCGCACTGAGCCACTTCGCAGCACTCAGACAGACCAGTCCGTCTTCAATCGTCGGGACTGTATACTGGTCAGGGACTTAGGTCTATTCAGAGCCCACACACATCCGTACCTTCCTATTCTTCTTTCAGGCCACTACGCATAGGGGCTTGGGAACACGGTGATTATACTTACATAAATGCTGCCCAACGTCCTCCATCTCTTCAGGGGCCAGGCGCCGCGACCGCTCTCTGAAAGGGGTGTCCTCGGTGACCCGGATAGTGTGACGAGCGCTCTTGGAACAACCCACAACAAACTGGTCAGCGAAAATCACACCTTCCAGCTTCAATAGCTTTTCTACCAACCTCCTCTTCAAACCCGCAGGAACTGGGGAAATCTCGAAGCTGAATAACTCAGCGGTCAAGTCCCCCCCCACCCCCCCCCCCCCCGCTTTTCCTATAGTTTCTCCCCGGCTTGTCTCACAGGGAGACTAGATATTACTGTCACCTGGAACAAATGCACCAGGGGCGTCCTGTGCTTGAAGGTGAAATCCCTCTTCGTGGTGTTCCTGACAACCATTATCGATGACGTCTGCAGTCAGGACCTACTAGTTCCCCAGCAGGAAATCCCGACTCCCTCTTCTCCTCAGTCATGCTCTGAAACCCCACCAGATCTCCATTAGGCTTTCTGTCGCGCCAAATGCATTTTCCGGTGCTTTCATGTAATCGGCCGTGGTTGCTAGCGGATACCGGGACAAGACAGATCTCACAACGTCAGCAGCTCACTCACTCAAACTCTCAACCAATCTCTGTCGCTTTACATCATCAGAGCACTGCCAGTCATCTAACAACTGAAAGGTCTGCCTCGCCTCTGTCTTAAACTCTTTTTACCCCTTTAAGGAGCGTACCATATTCATTTTTACCATTTATTCGCCAGAGAGGTAGATGCGGGTACTACCTCAGAATTCTCACTCTTTCCTGTGGAACAGGGACTAATTATACATTACAAATCCGACCAATCCTTCCCCTCACTCCTCAGAAACGATAGAACCCTGTCTTTGAAATCTCCGCCCTCCGCTACGGGAACTCAGCTTGTGATTCGGACCGCTACGTCAGTGCTGGTCTGCATTGAAACGAGTGCTGCGCACCCCCTCGCATTTTATCCAACATCTGCCCACAATCGCAATTTTAACAGGAAGGGACGAATTAACAATTCCTCGGGACTACCAATACCCACCCAACTAGTTCAATGCCCAGGGCAGTCACACAGCATCCCAAGAAATCAATGCCGAACGATACCCCCACAGTTGTAACCTACTTTCGTCTTGTGGCTTTATCTAGAGCAAGATTGCCGCCAGCATGGCCAA
Source organism: Mobula birostris (assembly GCF_030028105.1). Lineage (NCBI taxonomy): Eukaryota > Metazoa > Chordata > Chondrichthyes > Myliobatiformes > Myliobatidae > Mobula > Mobula birostris. Next base: position 38,580,225 of record NC_092382.1, on the reverse strand, counting down.
ACTTAAGAAATCTTGTTTGGGTGCTGCGTGATATGTTCCCCTGTTACAAATCAATACCACGAAATAACAAACAATACATCACATACAATTAATCGATTGAGCTTTATAATTTTTAATTTGACAATTGGTGAGTAATGAAACAAAAAAAGAAAAAAGGCCCATTCTCATGAAACAGAGTAATAAGCAACGTTGGAGCTCCCGGTTTTTCCCCTCTGTACGTTCTCCATCGTTTTCCCTCCAGGTGTCGACTCCCGAACCCATTCGAATTCCACTCCGACCTACCGTCTACCACATCCCCGTTCTGGCATCTTCTGCCGAACAAAAAATCGCGAAATCTCCGCTCGGGCATACAGGAAAGAAAAACGACTCCCCTCATTGGCCAGCACACATTGCAGAGCCTCGTTATCTCTCGTCATAACCCAAACAGTGCGCTACAGAGAAACCATTACATTAGCTGGGAAATCTTTCCCAGGTGTTACATATAACCTATCATGTTAGTTACAGTTTTAAGATTCTATACTAAACCACTTTGTGTCCATAATTTCTTTATCTTTTCTAGTCCATCCAATCCAGATTCTCAATTATCTTTGTGCTCAAGTTATCCATCTGCTTTTCCCACTCCCATTTTCTTTTCAGGATAGGGGAGGCAGGAAGCAGCGTGTTCTTTTTTCCTTTATGTTCTTCACAAAACTCCCGTTTCTCAGAATGAGGGAACGAAAACCCTTTTCTTTGGTCGAATCTGTCGCAATCGACTGGGAAAGTTGCTCCAATCATAAATCTTCCAAATCAGATTGACCAGGCACATCAATTGTGAAGTCTCCGAGATTGGCACCATCATGTATATTAGTTGTACGTTCCAATGATGGTAACTTTCCTGTTTCTCCCCTAACAATTTCAACCGGGTAATGTGGTACATCCACTTTTAATTGTGTTTCATGTGTACTGGTGGATTTCCTCTGTGTATCATTTCATAGGGCTCTGCAAACCTTGGTTACAAAATTGCGGTGGGCTGGTGTACTCTAATCATCACTCTTTGTCCCGGGGTGTAATTTTCTGTAACCAACCTTTGAGTCAAAGCAACCTTTACTCTCTTGCCTCCTCTTTCCTGGTTGATGGGCTGCCACATAATTTGCCTATTCCACTGCCTCTAAAAATTGTTGTACCACTTTTCAGACACAATCCCATCGATTTCCCGTTCTGACAAATCTAACCAAATTCTGACGTATCACCTCTCAGCGTCTCATGTTGCTTGGGTCATGAGTTTATAAACTGTTTATATGCCATTGTATTCCTTTTTATCATCAGTACATAAGGGAAACCGAGATGTCCTCCTGTTCCATATATTATTGGACCATTTCGGCCATCATTTGACTTACCGTTCGGTCCATCTTTTCCATGATTCCATCTGACTGTGCTCTATAGGTTGTATGAAATTCCACTTGATCCCGAAAAAGGCCAAAACCTCTTACATTGTCTTCCCTGTTAAATACGTTTCTTAAACCGACTCTATACACCTAGGTAATCTTTAGCAAGCGATAACCCTTTCCAATAAGATAATTGCAGTGGTGTGGGCAATGTTTATGTTAGCCCCGAAAGCTTCCACCCACTAGGTGAAAGTATCTACCGTGATAAGGATATATTTGTACCCTCCTGGGGTCGATGGCAAACCTTAACCATAATCTATCTGCAAATTAGTCGAAGGGCGCTCCACTGGTATGGTACGTCGGAGGGCTCCTTTATTTACATATCTTCATGTTGTTCCTTGTTGAAAGTTATACTTTACCATTCCTGGCTATCTGCATCGTCTAATTGTATACTGTGCCCAGTTCTCCTCTCACATATCTGTACTGATGAGAAGCCGTTAATTTGAACATCTAACAGTAGCTGGATAAATTCTGAAAAATGTCGTTTGTACCTGTCCTATATTTAAACTGAACTTTCATTTGCACTTTACATAACAAATCACTGGTTGCTTCAAATCTATTTTTTCAGGGAATCTTAAACTCAAAAGCAATAAATCAAAAGACTTGAGCATCATATTATATACAGTATAGTAAAACATATATAGTAAAATAACGCTGCTTATTAGTAAAAACAGCCTTTAGGATTGTTCACCAAATTTTCCGTATCTTCCCAAAGTGTTTTATTGAAATTCAAATAAGCAATTTCCTTGAATGTCCATTTCCATTTGAAACGTGGGCATTTCATATCATGAATGGAGATGCACAAATTTCCATCTTAACCAAGATTACACGTAGCCAATGTGGAACATGTCTTCTCCTAAAGTTAATCCCATGGAAAACAAAGAAGCACAAACTGAAAACACAAGCAAAGCAAAACACAAAAATCCATGCTTGCAACTGCTCTTTCTTCAGAACAGTAACTGTAAAACTCAGAACAAATAGTTAATTCACACCGTGAAAAAAAGTTTTATACGTTTTCCAAAGAAAAACAATGTGCTCGAAGGGGTTATGCAACCTCTTAAAACAGGCTGCTCAATCTTTCACGGAAATACAGTTTCCCAAGTGAACCCATACGTGGCCACACCTTACACATTTAAAACAGTCAAGTCATTTACACTTTAAAGCATTCCAGAAAATCTCCTGTTCTAAAGAGTTAAGTCGTTGCCAAAATATTCAGTAACAATCCTATAACAACGCGGAAATATGTTACTGAGCCTTTCAAAATAATGAAATGTTGGAAGTTATTTATCATGGACAAGTAAACAATATTCAAGAAAATTAAAGTACGAAATCCCCACATTAAGCAAAATTCCAGCATATTCTAACATTTCTGTAACTCCGCCTGCTGATTTTTGTTTGAATTTAAATTGCACGATCTGTCTGCTGTGCAGTTCAGAGCTGAACAGCCCATGTGACCACATCTGAAACAGTGTGTCTGCGCGCTCCATTGCCCTCGACAGCAGTTTTTCCTGATTGCGCAAATGCCCATTCCCGCGCTGTGCTACTTCCCTTCTGCAATCTCTCGACTGGCGTCTGTCCTGACGAGAATTTCCCCACACGATATCCCATTGAGTATTCCTAAAGTGAAAATCTCGTTCCCATAACTTCCTTATCCAATACTCTAATCAGCTTCCTAAGCACCCATTCCTTGGTAGGTGGCGTGTCACTGGTATCAACAGTTCTAATCTCTCAATTCTAATGTTCTTAAAATGTAATAAATTTAATGACACAATTGTAGTGGGTGACTTCAATCTGCAGGAGAATTGGGAAAGTCAGATTTGTGTCCAATCGCAAGAGAGGGAATGCATTGAATGCTTACTAATGGCTTTTCAGAGCAGCTGATGGTTGAGGCTACACGGGGAACTGCTATCCCTGATTGGGTGTTGTGTAATAACCTCGATCGCATTAGGGAGGTCAATGTAAAGGAACCATTAAAAGACAGTGATCATAATGTGATTGAATTCCTACTGCAATTTGTGAAGGAGAAGCATAGGTCACAAATGTAATATCGCAATGGAACAAAGGGAATTACAGAGGCATGAGAGAGGTGATTCCCCAGGTGGATTAGAGAAGGATACTGGTGGGGATGAGGCCAGAGCAGGAATGGCTGATGTTTCTGGGAATAGTTCATAATGTACAGGATAGAAGTAATTCTCAAACAGCGGGGCTTGGCTACCGTGGCTGACAAAGGAAGTTACGGACTGTATAAAAGCGAAGGAAAGTGGTCATAAGGTAGTAGAAGTGAGTAGGAAGTTAGATAATTGGGTAGTTTTTAAATTCCAACAGCAGTCAACTAAAAAAAAACTATATGAAGGGGAAAGATGAAATATGAGAGCAAACTAGACAATAATATAAACCATTATAAAAAAATGTGAAAAGGAGTCGAGAGTTTATATTGGACCGCTGGAAAATGATGCTCATGAGGTAGAATGGGGAAGAGACGGTAGATGAATTTGATAGGTACTTTGCATCCGTCTTCTCTGTGGAAGACACTAGCAGTGTGCCAGAGATCCCTGAGTGTCAGGGAGCAGGAGTGAGTGCCATTGCTATAACAAAGGAAAACGTGCTAGGAAAACTCAGGTTCTTAAAGTCACCTGGACCAAATGTACTACTCAGGGAAAGGCTATTTTAGACTGGGTATTGTGTAATGACCCAGATCTTATTAGGGAGCTGAACGTAAATAGACGTTTAGGCGGCAATGATCATAATACGATTGAATTCATACTGCAATTTGAGAAGGAGAAGCATAACACAGATTTATCGGTATCACAATGGAATAAAATGAATTAGGAAGAGGAGTTTGTCTTTCTGGCTTGGAGGAAGAGACTGGCGGAGATGACCACAGTGTAGAGATAGCAGAAGATTCTGAGAATAGACCACAAGGCGCAGGAGTGATCTGTCCAACAGAGGAAGTTCTCAAATGGAAGGGATCGACAACCATAGCCGACAAAGATGGCTAAAAGCCATGGAAATGTCAAATACGTTCGTAAACGTGAATGATTAGTTGGATGATTTAAAAGCTATAAAAATCGAACTAAAGTCAACGTAAAAACATCGATACGAAAAGGAAAGACAAAATATGAGCACAGACTAGCCAATAATATAAAGCAGAGCACCATTTTTTTTTCAGTTATAAGAAGTGTAAAAAAGATGTGAGAGTTGATATGGCAACACTGGAAAAAGGTTCTAGTGAGGTAGTAATGGTGTACGGAGGAATGGCAGATGAATTTAATGGGTACACTGCATTTGTCTGCACTGTGGAAGAAATGAGCAGTTATCCAAATGTCCGTGAGTGTCAGGCAGCTTGAGTGAGGGTCATTTTTTGAAAACGCAGAAGGTGGTAGGCAAACTCAGTCTTCGGTGGATATGTCACCTGGTCCAGATGGACTACATCTCAGTGTCCAGACTGAGGATGCTGAACGGATAATGGATGCAATGGTAAATATCATTGAAAAATCACTTGATTGTGGTATAGTCCCAGCGGGCTGGAGGTTTGCAATTGTTGCTGCACTTTTTAAGTGGGGGGGAAGGCAAAATAAAGGAAATTATAGGCCGGTTCGCCTAACCTCAGTGCTGAGTGCACTGTACGTCTATTTTAAAGGATGAGGAGTAGGGGTAGTTAGAGACATGATAAAATAATTCGAAGGCAGCGTGAAATCTTGCTTGACAAATCTTTTGGAGTTCTTTGAGGAAGTAACAAGCTGGGTGGACAAAGGTAGGCAGTCGATGACATTTACTTGGATTTTAGAAGTTATTTGATAAGGTGCCAGACGTCAGGCTGCTTAACTCAATAAAATCCTATGGTGTCACAGAAATGATACTGTCATGATTAGTGGAATGGCCAACAGGCAGGAGGCAGCCAATCGGAATAAAAGCGGCCTGTTCTATTTGGCTGCTGGTGAAATGAGGTGTTCCTCAGGTGTCAGTATTGGGACAGCTACTTTGCACATTGTTTGTCAAAGATTTGGAACAATGGAATTCATGCATTTGTGGTAAAGTTTGCAGAAGATACTAATGTAAGTAGAGAGTTATGTAGTGATGAGTAAGTAATACGATTGCACCAGAACTTAGACGAATTTGAAGAAGAGTCAGAAAAGTGGCAGATGAAGGACAGTGTTTGAAAATGTATGACAATGCATTTTGATAACTTTGGTGCAAACTGTTATCTAAATGGGGAGGAGGTTCAAACATCAGAGGTGCAGAGGGGCTTACGAGTCCCCGTGCAAGACTCACAGACGGTTAATTTGCAGGTTGAGTTTCAGCGAAGGAAAGCAAATGCAATACTGACATTTATTTTCAGGATATATATAAACATGGAGATAATGCTGTGTCTTTATAAGAGAATAGTCAGGCTTCACTTGAAATATCGTCAAGTGTTTTGGACCCTATATGTCCGAAAGGATGGGTTGTCAATGGGGAGGGATCAGATAGGTTCACAAGGATGATTCTAGACTGGAATGAGTTAAAATATGAAGAGCTTTTGTCAGCTTTGTGCCTCTACTCACTAGAATTTAGAAGAATGCGGGGAAATCTCACTGAAACCTGTCCAATGCTGAAAGGACTGGCTAAGCTGGATATAGACAGGATGTTTCCTACAGTGGCGTATCCAGAGCTACAAGGCTCAGCCTCAAATTCAGTGGCGGCTTTTAATACAGAGGGAAGGGGGATGTTTTTTTCTTCAACTAGAGAGAAGTGAATCTGTGCAATACTCTGCCACAGGCAGCGGTCGTCGCCAAGTTGGAGAGGATATTTAAGGCGGAAGTTGACCATTTCCTGATCTTTAACGGCATCAGGCTATATTGCAAGAAAGCAGTTGTATAGGCCAGAGAGGGATCCTGATCAACCATGATGGAAAGGCTTTATGTGGCACCTATGTCTCATGGTCTTATAGGATAGGTTGGATTATTCTTTGGCTGTGGCTGACTGACTGTTCCAACGTATTGAAAGTTTATACATGCTGTTTTCTCTGGTTCTTTCTGTCCACAACTAACCTGTCGGCGGAACTCAGAGACAGTATTAGCGGAGGGAAATGGTCTTTAGATGTTTCGAGGCGAAACCCGAAAAGATATTGTGGCTAACACTCAGTTTATAAACACTGGACAGCAATATTTTTCTAAAATGTTGCTTCCTAAGAATTAGATTTGTTTGTGATAGTTTGCCGGAAGCTGAGCACAAATATGTTTTCTTACAATTTGCATGACGTCGGAATTTGGAGAAAAATATCTGTCATTGAATTTAAGGCGTTTAAGTGGTTAATGGTGCTGATGCTTTGCAATCTTATAAATGAGCTGAAAATGTCTTGTTGATGATTTTCGTGTATTTGACGAGTGATGAGGCTCCTCGCTTAAGTATTCGACAATAATCAACCGGTGTTTATGACGTTTCTCCATGACCGACGTGTCCTGGTGAAACCTTTCACCATGCTTGTCACTGACACCGACAAGATTTGCAGAGAAATTGGAATTCATAAAATGAATCCAGCGATAAATGTATTCTCGAACATGTCTACTATGTATACGTAGTTTTGTACTCTATAATTTCCAAGAAACTTTTTCGCAATATCCTTGAATGCCTTCCATACAGATCAAGTTACTAGTTAAGTGGAATGAGACAATAAAGTGTCCAGGAGGATCTGAGAAATAAGTAATAAAACACAGAGTGTTGATTAGAAAGCAATGTCATAATATGGTACTGTAAAACAATTCTGACATTTATTGCAAGGAATAAGACACGCAGACGGTGGGTAACATGTCATTGTAGATATTCTTTCATTGACTATGCAGTCTGTGCAAACAGCATATATTATTTGTGTTATATTTAGTCCCGGTTTGCTAATCATGCACAGAATGGATATTGGCCTATTGTGCGGAAATGTTCGTGTAGACTGTCATTGACACTGGGATGTGAACGTAGAGGGTGAATTCAACTGAATGTCTTGAAGGCTTTCCGGGATGAGTAGTTAATTCATCGAATCCATATCTCACTGCACTTCATTCACCTGCAGTGAGTGTCCGTTTAGAAGCTTCTATCAACATAGTACCTCCAGTCAGCGCCCAATGGAATCCCAGAGAGAATGATATATCATTGGAGTCACCTCCCGCTGATATAACTTCCTGAGCTACAGATGGCGTTAAGGGACTTCACCATTCTAGACGCCATACAACTGTGCTCATCCATCACAACTAATATTTAGAAAAGTATCTTCAAATCTATTTAAAAAATATATATATGAACAAACAAACACGCTAAAATGATCTAATCCCTGGCACCACACTGAGGCTGTCCAATCGCAAGTCTGTGCAGAGATGCTTCCACGGCCACACCTGCCACCGTATCAAGTGAATGCAATATATGAAATGCGCGGTCTATGAATGTAAGCCAGAAATCTCTGTGCAATGCACCATTTTATGTCTTGGCAACTAAAGCTGTTTTCTCTATTTCCGGTGATGGATGATGTTTGGGACTGTAGAGCAAAATATTATTGGTCAACCTTCACTAATCCGGCACCATTGGGACCTGAGGAGTGCCGGATTAAGGAAAATGCTGAATTACAGAAGGATCACATTATGCAATAGCTACCCCTCATCATACCTTTACAATAACATGTAAACGAGTACAAGTTAGATAATAATGAAACAGAAATATTAAATGAGTAGCAAGTGAAATTTTAATAAAGGAATATAATGTACGCACAGATAAAATTAAAGGTACAGGTAAATATATAGGAATTAACTTATATAGAAGTGTCGAGCACTTCCGCTTCTAAAGTGAGATGTTTCATATACCTTCAGGCAAAGTTACATGACTGCAAGTGCGGGGTTGTCTGGATCATCAACATCTTCATCTTGAAAATGAGTGAAGCAACAAACTGGCACAAAAGTTTCTTCAAAAACTGTTGATGTTGGTGGTAGCACTTCTGGGTGAGCAGACGTTGATGGCACTGGATTTTGAAGTGTTAACTCCCCTGTTGCAGTTTTTCTGGCAATTTTCTCGAACATATCTTCCAAGGTAAGCTGTTTCATATATCTTGCTCTCTCTCTGATTAGTTTATCCTGCAGCATATAAACACTCATTATTTCTTGCTCAGTTACAAAACATCGTTGCTCCAATCCTTTCAGCAATTTACCTGTCAACTTAGTTAGCCTGTCAACAGAACGTCTGTCTGCTAGCAAAGTCCCACGATCTCTCGATGCCTTACACTCTGTTGACGATTCTGCATCTCCTGTTGTTAGTGTTCTTCTTGATATACATCTCCAATACAAATCAGTGTGAGCAGCATTGTACACCTGCTCGGGGCTTAATTTTTCATCGGAGACTAACTTGGCAAACTCGTCAACAAACTCTGCTGCTGCTTCCTTGTCTGCTGAACGTTTTTCACCACACACTGCACGAAACTGTAAGGCATGATGCTGCTTGAACCGATAAAGCCAGCATTCACTATAGTCACACTCATAATCTTGTCCTAGATCTTCATGAAACACACATGCTTGTTCATTCACCATATCTCCAGATAGTTCAACACTTCACTTACACGAAGATTAAACCACGTTATCGCACTTTATCTAGTTCCGAACTTCTTCCGTCTTGCATTGTTTTTCTTACGCACATCTGTTTCTTAGAGCCACTATCAGCAAAAAAAAATGTAGCAGTTACGTCTCTTTGTTTCTGTGGAAGAGCCAATGTCGTAACACTCGCACAAGTTTTTAACCGATACACAACTGTCCAGTTTTTTTTCAAGAGTGCAACCTAATCTTCAACGGATAATGTGCGGTGCTTTCGCTTCACAGCACGAGGTGCATTTTCTTTAATCACTGGGGCCATAGTTGGGGCTAAAAAAGAGCCAATGATATTAATAAATGCAGGAAAACAAGCAGGAATCGCCTGTCTGTGCTTACAAGAGCACGCCAGCACGTGAACAGATCTAGCGCAACCAAACAAATGCACAGAAGATTGGTACAGTAGCCCGAGAAATTTGAAATTACAGATGCGCGGAAAATTTGAACTCAGTGCCGGATTATCAAAGGAACCAGAAATTACAGGTGGTCGGATTAGTGAAGGTCGACTGTACTTGCTTACCTTTGATTGCCCTATCCTAGGAAAGTTGTCGCATGTGTCATCTATCTCTAAGTCGCTCACGAATTTAACCAGATCGGTAAGATCACGTCTCATTCTCCAGTGAAAGAGTCAATAAATAAAATCCCCTAACCTGCTCAGTTACTCTCCATTAATCTGGACCGACGAGACGAATTTACATTGCTTTAAGCAACCTCTTCAGTTTTTTTTTTCCAACTTATTGACTTCCTACATTCAGCAAGTTGGCGAAACCTGATCACAGTATTACAAATGCGGATTCAGTATCACCTTGCAGAACACCACATTCATCTGATAACATTTAAATTCGGTTCACTGATTAATAATTGCCAGTGTAACAAACGACACCTTCACTAAATTTCTACGCATTTCTCTACTTTCAGGGACTCTAATTGTGCACCATGCCAGACTTTTTTTTTTGTTTTACATCTCTGCATCTTTTGCGAATAACGTGGAAATTTCTAAGGCAACATGTCACATTTATCTAAAAGCAACACAAGATTTCTGTAAACAGCTACCATAAGCTGAATGAGCATCTAATTCGCCAGCTCACTCTGAAATCTATGCTATCTGATCATCCATAGTAGCTGTCTAGGTGGTAGGGTGAGTGATTATTATTTCTGCTACATCGGGGTGCTTCTATTAACTTGTGCATATTACAGTGCGTGCGTGTGTGTGTGTGTGTGTGTGTGTGTGTGTGTGTGAGGGAGAGAGAGAGAGATCATTAAAATACCATCTAAAATGTGTCAACAACATCACTGTCGGTCTTTCAATAGGAACGGGGCATTCCGGGTATTTACTGGACAGCAAATACGCTATCCAAGCTTTCCTGGTATCGGAGACACTCTATAATGGGCTAACCCCCTGTAACTTTTTCATTCACCTTTCCCAGTACTGGAAGAGTTAGTACGTTGACGAACACAGCACAGGGTACTCAATGTAAAGTTTGACAAATGTTTTATAAACTTGGTGTACATGTTTCATGCAATCGACCCTTGACGACTAGTATCAGATATTTCACCTTAATCCCGTTATCTAACACATCAGATATTTCTGGACTTGCATAGCATGCTTTCTCTTTTACTCGGTTCTCAAACCGACAACAGCGTTAATGCAGTATCCCCACACCCAATAGTACTTCAGAGTGGATCGGGTAATATTTGCAAGGATAACATGATATCTGAATACATTTATGAATACACTCGTCTCACACTTCATCTCAGTTCCATGATTTCATTCACTGCAAAGATTTTGAGCCATTTGCAATAATAATAATATCTGAAAATCTCACATGTAAACTGTTCGAGTGTTTCGCAAACCAACATACTAACATGATCTTGCAATTCCTGTCGCAAAATCATTTTCGCCCCAGGTGTTCAACATCGATATCTGATTGTTCCGCTTTCCGTGCTGTATCTTGTCGCGCCTTGATAGCATCAATGTAGACCAAATATCTTCAGTAATAAATTTCGCCCTTTGCTTAAATGTTCAGTCAAATTCTTTAGTCCTGGTCGGCACTTGACAAAGTAATGATAGTTATTTCTGAATAGATGTTGCCATCCCACGAGATAGCTAATTCCCTGTTTTCCTTCATTTAATTTTCCACAATTTTCCAGCAACACCACAAAAATTGAAAGGCTCACAGATCTGCAATCATAAGAATTTTCTCTTTGCCTTCTTTGATTGGAGGATGACATTCTTCCTCTATCCAGCCGGACTAGTCTTTATACGAGGCTTGAAGGTTTTAAGGAAGTGTGACTGGTCCAATTTAGTCAGGTATTAACACGTTAAGTTCGATCTGAAGTCACTATAGAGGCAACGTCCCTTATGCTGGAAATCCAACTTGCAGGATGAACTCAGCAGACAGTATCAGTGGAGGAAGTGGGCTTTCCCTTTTATGTTTCAGACCCTGAAGAGAAGCAGGTTGATATTCAATATAAGTAACTGAGGGGAAAGGGGAGGGAAAGATGGTGGACGGAGGAAGGCTGAAAGCGCTGGAAGAACGTGCTGTGTAGGGGACTGTATTAGGGGTCTGAATTATGGTATTTCATTGGAAAGCAATATGGAGCATAAAATCCGGTGAGGTAGATGTCCTCCGCACATGGAAACAGTAATAGGAGAGCACCCGTGAGAGGAGTGTGCAGTCGCTGTGCAGATGGAGAGGGTGGAGGATGGAATAAAACAATCTGAATAGAAAAAATATGAAATGCATAGAAAGAAGAGAGGAGATTTCATTCGTACCCTACAGTGTAGATAACCATTCATTGCACCGTCTTACATGTACCGAAAGATGGCGCAAGATTTCGCTCTACCTCTTCCCCTCATCACCTAATAGCGGCTATCGTCCTTCAATCCTCAGTCAATCATGTGGCAGTAACTCAATGCATGCAATCATGCAAATGATATTCAGTCGCTTTTGAATGAAACCTCGGAAGGGGGAGTAAATGTGATCTCGATTATTTTACTGTGGAATGATTGTTGGTGCCAAACGGGCTCGTTCGACTTTCTCAGAATCTGCCGGTCTAATGGAATTTCGTGCACAGCCTGTTTGATGCTGACAATAGGGGGACTACAACTTGGGTAATCAGACGTCAGAAGGATGTGTGAAGAAGAGCATCTCTGAAAACAACGTACATGGAGTTTTGAAGTGGATGGTGCAGAGCATAGGCTCTGTGGTTGCGTTATGACGTACAGCACATATCGAAAATTGAGGGAGCTGAGTGCAAGAGATGGCGATATAGTGCCTACAACATGACACTGTGAATTTGACGTCATGATAAAACCACGTCAAATGTTTTTTCTATGAGTAAATCAGAACTCACTGCAATGGAAATCGCGATCTAAATTCATACTTAGATAAATATTGCACATCAGCGAATAGGAGGAACATGGTGATCATCTGCACGAATCTTTAAATAAGAAAAACATAGTGGACAGCAATGTGCATAAATACTGCATATGTTGTTTTCAATAAAATAGTGGCGTACCGTAGATTAATAGACATTATTTCTATTTCAGAAACAGAGAGACATTGCTACGATTGAACTGAATGCTAGAAAGACCAGTGTCGGACTGCTGTACTCAATGATATTATTTTTGCTTACGAGAGGAACTACTGGGGGTAATAAGGAGATTCACCCGGTTAGCCCCTGGAATGAGAACATTGTCTTTGACAGAGAAGCTTTAACCCCTCTTCTTGTCCGAGAACCATTTAAATTGGATCGATGTTTTTTAGAGTTTAAAAGCGGGAAGGATATTCAGATGGAAACACATAACGTCATGACGTGAGTGGCGTCATAGATATTATGAAACTTCCAACTTAGAAAATGTGAATTATTCAGCACATCGTTCCCAGACTGGTGAATTTAAGAAATTGTACACCCCAGTCTGAAACATTGTGGTCATTCACAGAAGAAGTCGTCACACTTTGGTGGAATTTCAGGGAACTCAATCACAGAGGACCTAGCATATTCGAGAAGTTGAAGCCTGAGACAGAACAACGGGATCGTAATACGCACTAGAAAATGTTTGCTGAAAATTTCCTGCTGCTGAATAATAATTCCTGATGTACGTTGATTTCTGTAAAATATCAGCCATTAATTCACGGCCGAGTGCATGCAGCTTCCCATTCTACACTTCCGTAAACGCGTCTTTCTCTAATTGACTTGCTCGGTCGCGTTACAACAATCAGAAAAAAATGTATAGATCCGCAGTAAAGTATCTAGTTCGCATAGAATATTAGTTGATACCAAGTAAAGAAAAAGATGGAAATAATCATGGGCAATTTATACACCGCCTTATTTGGACACATAAAATTGGCAATAAATATTCGCACGATAAATTTGAAACTGATTAAACTACATTTAAAAAGGCAATAGGACATAGGACATTTCAAGTGAAGCATTTTCCCTTTAACGATAAAAGAAGATTGCCTAAAAAATGAATATGCATATCACGGTTGATGCCAGGTTCGCTTGATTTGTGTGTAGAAGGTCATTGCTGATGAATATCTTGAAGGCTGTCCGGGAGATTTGGTTAACTGATAATCACCCTCATAGGGGCTCACATGAACGCTGCATACCGGGTACATTACCACTGTCGGTCAGCAGATGAAAGAATATATACAACATCTGTCCAAAAACCTCTGCAGACTTTCAGCGTCATCAGCATTGATATGGCCGGCCGGTGGCGCAATTGCATAAGCGAAAGCTCCCGAGTTGGAATCGAAGTCGGGCAAACCCCCGAGCATGTTTTCCTTCCGTGCCGGGTGGATCGCCGAGCCAGCCACGGCCTTGTAAGAAACAAAGTGTCGACTCAGGTGCATTCATATCCTGACCCGGTTAATCCGAACGGAGACCAATCCTGTTACCACGAAGCAGACAAGAATAGTTGACTGTCTGGTGCTACACGCTAAAAAAAACATCGATATTGCCTGCATAATCACCGACCCCAGATCTTCTGAAGGGATCGAGCCCGAGCACATCGATTACAGTATCCATCCACATTCTGGGTATAAAGAGTGAATGACGGGCGATCCGAGGACAATAGCGGGTACAGTATCCATCCACATTCTGGGTATAGAGAGTGAATGACGGGCGATCCGAGTACAATAGCGATTACAGTATCCATCCACATTCTGGGTATAGAGAGTGAATGACGGGCGATCCGAGTACAATAGCGGGTACAGTATCCATCCACATTCTGGGTATAGAGAGTGAATGAAGGGCGATCTGAGTACAATAGCGATTACAGTATCAATCCACATTCTGGGTATAGAGAGTGAATGACGGGCGATCCGAGTACAATAGCGGGTACAGTATCCATCCACATTCTGGGTATAGAGAGTGAATGACGGGCGATCCGAGTACAATAGCGGGTACAGTATCCATCCACATTCTGGGTATAGAGAGTGAATGACGGGCGATCCGAGTACAATAGCGGGTACAGTATCCATCCACATTCTGGGTATAGAGAGTGAATGACGGGCGATCCGAGTACAATAGCGGGTACAGTATCCATCCACATTCTGGGTACAGAGAGTGAATGACGGGCGATCCGAGTACAATAGCGGGTACAGTATCCATCCACATTCTGGGTATAGAGAGTGAATGACGGGCGATCCGAGTACAATAGCGGGTACAGTATCCATCCACATTCTGGGTATAGAGAGTGAATGATGGGCGATCCGAGTACAATAGCGATTACAGTATCCATCCACATTCTGGGTATAGAGAGTGAATGACGGGCGATCCAAGTACAATAGCGATTACAGTATCCATCCACATTCTGGGTATAGAGAGTGAATGACGGGCGATCCGAGTACAATAGCGGGTACAGTATCCATCCACATTCTGGGTACAGAGAGTGAAAGACGGGCGATCCGAGTACAATAGCGATTACAGTATCCATCCACATTCTGGGTATAGAGAGTGAATGACGGGCGATCCGAGTACAATACCGGGTACAGTATCCATCCACATTCTGGGTATAGAGAGTGAATGACGGGCGATCCGAGTACAATAGCGATTACAGTATCCATCCACATTCTGGGTATAGAGAGTGAATGACGGGCGATCCGAGTACAATAGCGGGTACAGTATCCATCCACATTCTGGGTATAGAGAGTGAAAGACGGGCGATCCGAGTACAATAGCGATTACAGTATCCATCCACATTCTGGGTATAGAGAGTGAATGACGGGCGATCCGAGTACAATAGCGGGTATAGTATCCATCCATATTCTGGGTATAGAGAGTGAAAGACCGGCGATCCGAGTACAATAGCGATTACAGTATCCATCCACATTCTGGGTATAGAGAGTGAATGATGGGCGATCCGAGTACAATAGCGATTACAGTATCCATCCACATTCTGGGTATAGAGAGTGAATGACGGGCGATCCGAGTACAATAGCGGGTACAGTATCCATCCACATTCTGGGTATAGAGAGTGAATGACGGGCGATCCAAGTACAATAGCGATTACAGTATCCATCCACATTCTGGGTATAGAGAGTGAATGACGGGCGATCCGAGTACAAGAGCGGGTATAGTATCCATCCACATTCTGGGTATAGAGAGTGAAAGACCGGCGATCCGAGTACAATAGCGATTACAGTATCCATCCACATTCTGGGTATAGAGAGTGAATGATGGGCGATCCGAGTACAATAGCGATTACAGTATCCATCCACATTCTGGGTATAGAGAGTGAATGACGGGCGATCCGAGTACAATAGCGGGTACAGTATCCATCCACATTCTGGGTATAGAGAGTGAATGACGGGCGATCCAAGTACAATAGCGATTACAGTATCCATCCACATTCTGGGTATAGAGAGTGAATGACGGGCGATCCGAGTACAATAGCGGGTACAGTATCCATCCACATTCTGGGTACAGAGAGTGAAAGACGGGCGATCCGAGTACAATAGCGATTACAGTATCCATCCACATTCTGGGTATAGAGAGTGAATGACGGGCGATCCGAGTACAATACCGGGTACAGTATCCATCCACATTCTGGGTATAGAGAGTGAATGACGGGCGATCCGAGTACAATAGCGATTACAGTATCCATCCACATTCTGGGTATAGAGAGTGAATGACGGGCGATCCGAGTACAATAGCGGGTACAGTATCCATCCACATTCTGGGTATAGAGAGTGAAAGACGGGCGATCCGAGTACAATAGCGATTACAGTATCCATCCACATTCTGGGTATAGAGAGTGAATGACGGGCGATCCGAGTACAATAGCGGGTATAGTATCCATCCACATTCTGGGTATAGAGAGTGAAAGACCGGCGATCCGAGTACAATAGCGATTACAGTATCCATCCACATTCTGGGTATAGAGAGTGAATGATGGGCGATCCGAGTACAATAGCGATTACAGTATCCATCCACATTCTGGGTATAGAGAGTGAATGACGGGCGATCCGAGTACAATAGCGGGTACAGTATCCATCCACATTCCGGGTATAGAGAGTGAATGACGGGCGATCCGAGTACAATAGCGATTACAGTATCCATCCACATTCTGGGTATAGAGAGTGAAAGACGGGCGATCCGAGTACAATAGCGATTACAGTATCCATCCACATTCTGGGTATAGAGAGTGAATGACGGGCGATCCGAGTACAATAGCGGGTATAGTATCCATCCACATTCTGGGTATAGAGAGTGAAAGACCGGCGATCCGAGTACAATAGCGATTACAGTATCCATCCACATTCTGGGTATAGAGAGTGAATGATGGGCGATCCGAGTACAATAGCGATTACAGTATCCATCCACATTCTGGGTATAGAGAGTGAATGACGGGCGATCCGAGTACAATAGCGGGTACAGTATCCATCCACATTCTGGGTATAGAGAGTGAATGACGGGCGATCCGAGTACAATAGCGATTACAATATCCATCCACATTCTGGGTATAGAGAGTGAATGACGGGCGATCCGATAACAATAGCGGGTACAGTATCCATCCACATTCTGGGTATAGAGAGTGAATGACGGGCGATCCGAGTACAATAGCGGGTACAGTATCCATCCACATTCTGGGTATACAGAGTGAATGACGGGCGATCCGAGTACAATAGCGGGTACAGTATCCATCCACATTCTGGGTATAGAGAGTGAATGACGGGCGATCCGAGTACAATAGCGGGTACAGTATCCATCCACATTCTGGGTATAGAGAGTGAATGACGGGCGATCCGAGTACAATAGCGATTACAATATCCATCCACATTCTGCGTATAGAGAGTGAATGACGGACGATCCGAGTACAATAGCGATTACAGTATCCATCCACATTCTGGGTATAGAGAGTGAATGACGGGCGATCCGAGTACAATAGCGGGTACAGTATCCATCCACATTCTGGGTATAGAGAGTGAATGACGGGCGATCCGAGTACAATAGCGGGTATAGTATCCATCCACATTCTGGGTATAGAGAGTGAATGACGGGCGATCCGAGTACAATAGCGATTACAATATCCATCCACATTCTGGGTATAGAGAGTGAATGACGGGCGATCCGATAACAATAGCGGGTACAGTATCCATCCACATTCTGGGTATAGAGAGTGAATGACGGGCGATCCGAGTACAATAGCGATTACAGTATCCATCCACATTCTGGGTATAGAGAGTGAATGACGGGCGATCCGAGTACAATAGCGATTACAGTATCCATCCACATTCTGGGTATAGAGAGTGAATGACGGGCGATCCGAGTACAATAGCGATTACAATATCCATCCACATTCTGGGTATAGAGAGTGAATGACGGGCGATCCGATAACAATAGCGGGTACAGTATCCATCCACATTCTGGGTATAGAGAGTGAATGACGGGCGATCCGAGTACAATAGCGGGTACAGTATCCATCCACATTCTGGGTATAGAGAGTGAATGACGGGCGATCCGAGAACAATAGCGGGTACAGTATCCATCCACATTCTGGGTATAGAGAGTGAATGATGGGCGATCCGAGTACAATAGCGATTACAGTATCCATCCACATTCTGGGTATAGAGAGTGAATGACGGGCGATCCGAGTACAATAGCGATTACAGTATCCATCCACATTCTGGGTATAGAGAGTGAATGACGGGCGATCCGAGTACAATAGCGATTACAGTATCCATCCACATTCTGGGTATAGAGAGTGAATGACGGGCGATCCGAGTACAATAGCGGGTACAGTATCCATCCACATTCTGGGTATAGAGAGTGAATGACGGGCGATCCAAGTACAATAGCGATTACAGTATCCATCCACATTCTGGGTATAGAGAGTGAATGACGGGCGATCCGAGTACAATAGCGGGTACAGTATCCATCCACATTCTGGGTACAGAGAGTGAAAGACGGGCGATCCGAGTACAATAGCGATTACAGTATCCATCCACATTCTGGGTATAGAGAGTGAATGACGGGCGATCCGAGTACAATACCGGGTACAGTATCCATCCACATTCTGGGTATAGAGAGTGAATGACGGGCGATCCGAGTACAATAGCGATTACAGTATCCATCCACATTCTGGGTATAGAGAGTGAATGACGGGCGATCCGAGTACAATAGCGGGTACAGTATCCATCCACATTCTGGGTATAGAGAGTGAAAGACGGGCGATCCGAGTACAATAGCGATTACAGTATCCATCCACATTCTGGGTATAGAGAGTGAATGACGGGCGATCCGAGTACAAGAGCGGGTATAGTATCCATCCACATTCTGGGTATAGAGAGTGAAAGACCGGCGATCCGAGTACAATAGCGATTACAGTATCCATCCACATTCTGGGTATAGAGAGTGAATGATGGGCGATCCGAGTACAATAGCGATTACAGTATCCATCCACATTCTGGGTATAGAGAGTGAATGACGGGCGATCCGAGTACAATAGCGGGTACAGTATCCATCCACATTCTGGGTATAGAGAGTGAATGACGGGCGATCCAAGTACAATAGCGATTACAGTATCCATCCACATTCTGGGTATAGAGAGTGAATGACGGGCGATCCGAGTACAATAGCGGGTACAGTATCCATCCACATTCTGGGTACAGAGAGTGAAAGACGGGCGATCCGAGTACAATAGCGATTACAGTATCCATCCACATTCTGGGTATAGAGAGTGAATGACGGGCGATCCGAGTACAATACCGGGTACAGTATCCATCCACATTCTGGGTATAGAGAGTGAATGACGGGCGATCCGAGTACAATAGCGATTACAGTATCCATCCACATTCTGGGTATAGAGAGTGAATGACGGGCGATCCGAGTACAATAGCGGGTACAGTATCCATCCACATTCTGGGTATAGAGAGTGAAAGACGGGCGATCCGAGTACAATAGCGATTACAGTATCCATCCACATTCTGGGTATAGAGAGTGAATGACGGGCGATCCGAGTACAATAGCGGGTATAGTATCCATCCACATTCTGGGTATAGAGAGTGAAAGACCGGCGATCCGAGTACAATAGCGATTACAGTATCCATCCACATTCTGGGTATAGAGAGTGAATGATGGGCGATCCGAGTACAATAGCGATTACAGTATCCATCCACATTCTGGGTATAGAGAGTGAATGACGGGCGATCCGAGTACAATAGCGGGTACAGTATCCATCCACATTCCGGGTATAGAGAGTGAATGACGGGCGATCCGAGTACAATAGCGATTACAGTATCCATCCACATTCTGGGTATAGAGAGTGAAAGACGGGCGATCCGAGTACAATAGCGATTACAGTATCCATCCACATTCTGGGTATAGAGAGTGAATGACGGGCGATCCGAGTACAATAGCGGGTATAGTATCCATCCACATTCTGGGTATAGAGAGTGAAAGACCGGCGATCCGAGTACAATAGCGATTACAGTATCCATCCACATTCTGGGTATAGAGAGTGAATGATGGGCGATCCGAGTACAATAGCGATTACAGTATCCATCCACATTCTGGGTATAGAGAGTGAATGACGGGCGATCCGAGTACAATAGCGGGTACAGTATCCATCCACATTCTGGGTATAGAGAGTGAATGACGGGCGATCCGAGTACAATAGCGATTACAATATCCATCCACATTCTGGGTATAGAGAGTGAATGACGGGCGATCCGATAACAATAGCGGGTACAGTATCCATCCACATTCTGGGTATAGAGAGTGAATGACGGGCGATCCGAGTACAATAGCGGGTACAGTATCCATCCACATTCTGGGTATACAGAGTGAATGACGGGCGATCCGAGTACAATAGCGGGTACAGTATCCATCCACATTCTGGGTATAGAGAGTGAATGACGGGCGATCCGAGTACAATAGCGGGTACAGTATCCATCCACATTCTGGGTATAGAGAGTGAATGACGGGCGATCCGAGTACAATAGCGATTACAATATCCATCCACATTCTGGGTATAGAGAGTGAATGACGGGCGATCCGTTAACAATAGCGGGTACAGTATCCATCCACATTCTGGGTATAGAGAGTGAATGACGGGCGATCCGAGTACAATAGCGGGTACAGTATCCATCCACATTCTGGGTATAGAGAGTGAATGACGGGCGATCCGAGTACAATAGCGATTACAATATCCATCCACATTCTGGGTATAGAGAGTGAATGACGGGCGATCCGAGTACAATAGCGGGTACAGTATCCATCTACATTCTGGGTATAGAGAGTGAATGACGGGCGATCCGAGTACAATAGCGGGTACAGTATCCATCCACATTCTGGGTATAGAGACTGAATGACGGGCGATCCGAGTACAATAGCGGGTACAGTATCCATCCACATTCTGGGTATAGAGAGTGAATGACGGGCGATCCGAGAACAATAGCGGGTACAGTATCCATCCACATTCTGGGTATAGAGAGTGAATGACGGGCGATCCGAGTACAATAGCGATTACAGTATCCATCCACATTCTGGGTACAGAGAGTGAATGATGGGCGATCCGAGTACAATAGCGATTACAGTATCCATCCACATTCTGGGTATAGAGAGTGAATGACGGGCGATCCGAGTACAATAGCGGGTACAGTATCCATCCACATTCTGGGTATAGAGACTGAATGACGGGCGATCCGAGTACAATAGCGGGTACAGTATCCATCCACATTCTGGGTATAGAGAGTGAATGACGGGCGATCCGAGTACAATAGCGATTACAGTATCCATCCACATTCTGGGTATAGAGAGTGAATGACGGGCGATCCGAGTACAATAGCGGGTACAGTATCCATCCACATTCTGGGTATAGAGAGTGAATGACGGGCGATCCGAGTACAATAGCGATCACAGTATCCATCCACATTCTGGGTATAGAGAGTGAATGACGGGCGATCCGAGTACAATACCGGGTACAGTATCCATCCACATTCTGGGTATAGAGAGTGAATGACGGGCGATCCGAGTACAATAGCGATTACAGTATCCATCCACATTCTGGGTATAGAGAGTGAATGATGGGCGATCTGAGTACAATAGCGGGTACAGTATCCATCCACATTCTGGGTATAGAGAGTGAATGACGGGCGATCCGAGTACAATAGCGATTACAGTATCCATCCACATTCTGGGTATAGAGAGTGAATGACGGGCGATCCGAGTACAATAGCGGGTACAGTATCCATCCACATTCTGGGTATAGAGAGTGAAAGACGGGCGATCCGAGTACAATAGCGATTACAGTATCCATCCACATTCTGGGTATAGAGAGTGAATGACGGGCGATCCGAGTACAATAGCGGGTACAGTATCCATCCACATTCTGGGTATAGAGAGTGAATGACGGGCGATCCGAGTACAATAGCGGGTACAGTATCCATCCACATTCTGGGTATAGAGACTGAATGACGGGCGATCCGAGTACAATAGCGGGTACAGTATCCATCCACATTCTGGGTATAGAGAGTGAATGACGGGCGATCCGAGAACAATAGCGGGTACAGTATCCATCCACATTCTGGGTATAGAGAGTGAATGACGGGCGATCCGAGTACAATAGCGATTACAGTATCCATCCACATTCTGGGTATAGAGAGTGAATGATGGGCGATCCGAGTACAATAGCGATTACAGTATCCATCCACATTCTGGGAATAGAGAGTGAATGACGGGCGATCCGAGTACAATAGCGATTACAGTATCCATCCACATTCTGGGTATAGAGAGTGAATGACGGGCGATCCGAGTACAATAGCGGGTACAGTATCCATCCACATTCTGGGTATAGAGAGTGAATGACGGGCGATCCGAGTACAATAGCGATTACAGTATCCATCCACATTCTGGGTATAGAGAGTGAATGACGGGCGATCCGAGTACAATACCGGGTACAGTATCCATCCACATTCTGGGTATAGAGAGTGAATGACGGGCGATCCGAGTACAATAGCGATTACAGTATCCATCCACATTCTGGGTATAGAGAGTGAATGACGGGCGATCCGAGTACAATAGCGGGTACAGTATCCATCCACATTCTGGGTATAGAGAGTGAAAGACGGGCGATCCGAGTACAATAGCGATTACAGTATCCATCCACATTCTGGGTATAGAGAGTGAATGACGGGCGATCCGAGTACAATAGCGGGTATAGTATCCATCCACATTCTGGGTATAGAGAGTGAAAGACCGGCGATCCGAGTACAATAGCGATTACAGTATCCATCCACATTCTGGGTATAGAGAGTGAATGATGGGCGATCCGAGTACAATAGCGATTACAGTATCCATCCACATTCTGGGTATAGAGAGTGAATGACGGGCGATCCGAGTACAATAGCGGGTACGGTATCCATCCACTTTCCGGGTATAGAGAGTGAATGACGGGCGATCCGAGTACAATAGCGATTACAGTATCCATCCACATTCTGGGTATAGAGAGTGAATGACGGGCGATCCGAGTACAATAGCGATTACAGTATCCATCCACATTCTGGGTATAGAGAGTGAATGACGGGCGATCCGAGTACAATAGCGGGTACAGTATCCATCCACATTCTGGGTATAGAGAGTGAATGACGGGCGATCCGAGTACAATAGCGATTACAGTATCCATCCACATTCTGGGTATAGAGAGTGAATGACGGGCGATCCGAGGACAATAGCGGGTACAGTATCCATCCACATTCTGGGTATAGGGAGTGAATGACGGGCGATCCGAGTACAATAGCGATTACAATATCCATCCACATTCTGGGTATAGAGAGTGAATGACGGGCGATCCGAGTACAATAGCGGGTACAGTATCCATCCACATTCTGGGTATAGAGAGTGAAAGACGGGCGATCCGAGTACAATAGCGATTACAGTATCCATCCACATTCTGGGTATAGAGAGTGAATGACGGGCGATCCGAGTACAATAGCGGGTATAGTATCCATCCACATTCTGGGTATAGAGAGTGAAAGACCGGCGATCCGAGTACAATAGCGATTACAGTATCCATCCACATTCTGGGTATAGAGAGTGAATGATGGGCGATCCGAGTACAATAGCGATTACAGTATCCATCCACATTCTGGGTATAGAGAGTGAATGACGGGCGATCCGAGTACAATAGCGGGTACAGTATCCATCCACATTCTGGGTATAGAGAGTGAATGACGGGCGATCCGAGTACAATAGCGATTACAATATCCATCCACATTCTGGGTATAGAGAGTGAATGACGGGCGATCCGATAACAATAGCGGGTACAGTATCCATCCACATTCTGGGTATAGAGAGTGAATGACGGGCGATCCGAGTACAATAGCGGGTACAGTATCCATCCACATTCTGGGTATACAGAGTGAATGACGGGCGATCCGAGTACAATAGCGGGTACAGTATCCATCCACATTCTGGGTATAGAGAGTGAATGACGGGCGATCCGAGTACAATAGCGGGTACAGTATCCATCCACATTCTGGGTATAGAGAGTGAATGACGGGCGATCCGAGTACAATAGCGATTACAATATCCATCCACATTCTGGGTATAGAGAGTGAATGACGGACGATCCGAGTACAATAGCGATTACAGTATCCATCCACATTCTGGGTATAGAGAGTGAATGACGGGCGATCCGAGTACAATAGCGGGTACAGTATCCATCCACATTCTGGGTATAGAGAGTGAATGACGGGCGATCCGAGTACAATAGCGGGTATAGTATCCATCCACATTCTGGGTATAGAGAGTGAAAGACCGGCGATCCGAGTACAATAGCGATTACAGTATCCATCCACATTCTGGGTATAGAGAGTGAATGACGGGCGATCCGAGTACAATAGCGATTACAGTATCCATCCACATTCTGGGTATAGAGAGTGAATGACGGGCGATCCGAGTACAATAGCGGGTACAGTATCCATCCACATTCTGGGTATAGAGAGTGAATGACGGGCGATCCGAGTACAATAGCGATTACAGTATCCATCCACATTCTGGGTATAGAGAGTGAATGACGGGCGATCCGAGTACAATAGCGGGTACAGTATCCATCCACATTCTGGGTATAGAGAGTGAATGACGGGCGATCCGAGTACAATAGCGATTACAGTATCCATCCACATTCTGGGTATAGAGAGTGAATGACGGGCGATCCGAGTACAATAGCGGGTACAGTATCCATCCACATTCTGGGTATAGAGAGTGAATGACGGGCGATCCGAGTACAATAGCGGGTACAGTATCCATCCACATTCTGGGTATAGAGAGTGAATGACGGGCGATCCGAGTACAATAGCGGGTACAGTATCCATCCACATTCTGGGTATAGAGAGTGAATGACGGGCGATCCGAGTACAATAGCGATTACAATATCCATCCACATTCTGGGTATAGAGAGTGAATGACGGGCGATCCGATAACAATAGCGGGTACAGTATCCATCCACATTCTGGGTATAGAGAGTGAATGACGGGCGATCCGAGTACAATAGCGATTACAGTATCCATCCACATTCTGGGTATAGAGAGTGAATGACGGGCGATCCGAGTACAATAGCGATTACAGTATCCATCCACATTCTGGGTATAGAGAGTGAATGACGGGCGATCCGAGTACAATAGCGATTACAGTATCCATCCACATTCTGGGTATAGAGAGTGAATGACGGGCGATCCGATAACAATAGCGGGTACAGTATCCATCCACATTCTGGGTATAGAGAGTGAATGACGGGCGATCCGAGTACAATAGCGATTACAATATCCATCCACATTCTGGGTATAGAGAGTGAATGACGGGCGATCCGATAACAATAGCGGGTACAGTATCCATCCACATTCTGGGTATAGAGAGTGAATGACGGGCGATCCGAGTACAATAGCGATTACAGTATCCATCCACATTCTGGGTATAGAGAGTGAATGACGGGCGATCCGAGTACAATAGCGATTACAGTATCCATCCACATTCTGGGTATAGAGAGTGAATGACGGGCGATCCGAGTACAATAGCGATTACAGTATCCATCCACATTCTGGGTATAGAGAGTGAATGACGGGCGATCCGAGTACAATAGCGATTACAATATCCATCCACATTCTGGGTATAGAGAGTGAATGACGGGCGATCCGATAACAATAGCGGGTACAGTATCCATCCACATTCTGGGTATAGAGAGTGAATGACGGGCGATCCGAGTACAATAGCGGGTACAGTATCCATCCACATTCTGGGTATACAGAGTGAATGACGGGCGATCCGAGTACAATAGCGGGTACAGTATCCATCCACATTCTGGGTATAGAGAGTGAATGACGGGCGATCCGAGTACAATAGCGGGTACAGTATCCATCCACATTCTGGGTATAGAGAGTGAATGACGGGCGATCCGAGTACAATAGCGATTACAGTATCCATCCACATTCTGGGTATAGAGAGTGAATGACGGGCGATCCGAGTACAATAGCGGGTACAGTATCCATCCACATTCTGGGTATAGAGAGTGAATGACGGGCGATCCGAGTACAATAGCGGGTACAGTATCCATCCACATTCTGGGTATAGAGACTGAATGACGGGCGATCCGAGTACAATAGCGGGTACAGTATCCATCCACATTCTGGGTATAGAGAGTGAATGACGGGCGATCCGAGAACAATAGCGGGTACAGTATCCATCCACATTCTGGGTATAGAGAGTGAATGACGGGCGATCCGAGTACAATAGCGATTACAGTATCCATCCACATTCTGGGTATAGAGAGTGAATGATGGGCGATCCGAGTACAATAGCGATTACAGTATCCATCCACATTCTGGGTATAGAGAGTGAATGACGGGCGATCCGAGTACAATAGCGATTACAGTATCCATCCACATTCTGGGTATAGAGAGTGAATGACGGGCGATCCGAGTACAATAGCGGGTACAGTATCCATCCACATTCTGGGTATAGAGAGTGAATGACGGGCGATCCGAGTACAATAGCGATTACAGTATCCATCCACATTCTGGGTATAGAGAGTGAATGACGGGCGATCCGAGTACAATAGCGGGTACAGTATCCATCCACATTCTGGGTATAGAGAGTGAATGACGGGCGATCCGATAACAATAGCGGGTACAGTATCCATCCACATTCTGGGTATAGAGAGTGAATGACGGGCGATCCGAGTACAATAGCGGGTACAGTATCCATCCACATTCTGGGTATACAGAGTGAATGACGGGCGATCCGAGTACAATAGCGGGTACAGTATCCATCCACATTCTGGGTATAGAGAGTGAATGACGGGCGATCCGAGTACAATAGCGGGTACAGTATCCATCCACATTCTGGGTATAGAGAGTGAATGACGGGCGATCCGAGTACAATAGCGATTACAATATCCATCCACATTCTGGGTATAGAGAGTGAATGACGGACGATCCGAGTACAATAGCGATTACAGTATCCATCCACATTCTGGGTATAGAGAGTGAATGACGGGCGATCCGAGTACAATAGCGGGTATAGTATCCATCCACATTCTGGGTATAGAGAGTGAAAGACCGGCGATCCGAGTACAATAGCGATTACAGTATCCATCCACATTCTGGGTATAGAGAGTGAATGACGGGCGATCCGAGTACAATAGCGGGTACAGTATCCATCCACATTCTGGGTATAGAGAGTGAATGACGGGCGATCCGAGTACAATAGCGATTACAATATCCATCCACATTCTGGGTATAGAGAGTGAATGACGGGCGATCCGAGTACAATAGCGGGTATAGTATCCATCCACATTCTGGGTATAGAGAGTGAATGACGGGCGATCCGAGTACAATAGCGATTACAGTATCCATCCACATTCTGTGTATAGAGAGTGAATGACGGGCGATCCGAGTACAATAGCGATTACAGTATCCATCCACATTCTGGGTATAGAGAGTGAATGACGGGCGATCCGAGTACAATAGCGATTACAATATCCATCCACATTCTGGGTATAGAGAGTGAATGACGGGCGATCCGATAACAATAGCGGGTACAGTATCCATCCACATTCTGGGTATAGAGAGTGAATGACGGGCGATCCGAGTACAATAGCGGGTACAGTATCCATCCACATTCTGGGTATACAGAGTGAATGACGGGCGATCCGAGTACAATAGCGGGTACAGTATCCATCCACATTCTGGGTATAGAGAGTGAATGACGGGCGATCCGAGTACAATAGCGGGTACAGTATCCATCCACATTCTGGGTATAGAGAGTGAATGACGGGCGATCCGAGTACAATAGCGATTACAATATCCATCCACATTCTGGGTATAGAGAGTGAATGACGGACGATCCGAGTACAATAGCGATTACAGTATCCATCCACATTCTGGGTATAGAGAGTGAATGACGGGCGATCCGAGTACAATAGCGGGTACAGTTTCCATCCACATTCTGGGTATAGAGAGTGAATGACGGGCGATCCGAGTACAATAGCGGGTACAGTATCCATCCACATTCTGGGTATAGAGACTGAATGACGGGCGATCCGAGTACAATAGCGGGTACAGTATCCATCCACATTCTGGGTATAGAGAGTGAATGACGGGCGATCCGAGTACAATAGCGGGTACAGTATCCATCCACATTCTGGGTATAGAGAGTGAATGACGGGCGATCCGAGTGCAATAGCGGGTACAGTATCCATCCACATTCTGGGTATAGAGACTGAATGACGGGCGATCCGAGTACAATAGCGGGTACAGTATCCATCCACATTCTGGGTATAGAGAGTGAATGACGGGCGATCCGAGTACAATAGCGATTACAGTATCCATCCGCATTCTGGGTATAGAGAGTGAATGATGGGCGATCCGAGTACAATAGCGATTACAGTATCCATCCACATTCTGGGTATAGAGAGTGAATGACGGGCGATCCGAGTGCAATAGCGATTACAGTATCCATCCACATTCTGGGTATAGAGAGTGAATGACGGGCGATCCGAGTACAATAGCGGGTACAGTATCCATCCACATTCTGGGTATAGAGAGTGAATGACGGGCGATCCGAGTTCAATAGCGATTACAGTATCCATCCACATTCTGGGTATAGAGAGTGAATGACGGGCGATCCGAGTACAATACCGGGTACAGTATCCATCCACATTCTGGGTATAGAGAGTGAATGACGGGCGATCCGAGTACAATAGCGATTACAATATCCATCCACATTCTGGGTATAGAGAGTGAATGACGGGCGATCCGATATCAATAGCGGGTACAGTATCCATCCACATTCTGGGTATAGAGAGTGAATGACGGGCGATCCGAGTACAATAGCGATTACAGTATCCATCCACATTCTGGGTATAGAGAGTGAATGACGGGCGATCCGAGTACAATAGCGATTACAATATCCATCCACATTCTGGGTATAGAGAGTGAATGACGGGCGATCCGATAACAATAGCGGGTACAGTATCCATCCACATTCTGGGTATAGAGAGTGAATGACGGGCGATCCGAGTACAATAGCGGGTACAGTATCCATCCACATTCTGGGTATAGAGAGTGAATGACGGGCGATCCGAGTACAATAGCGGGTACAGTTTCCATCCACATTCTGGGTATAGAGAGTGAATGACGGGCGATCCGAGTACAATAGCGGGTACAGTATCCATCCACATTCTGGGTATAGAGACTGAATGACGGGCGATCCGAGTACAATAGCGGGTACAGTATCCATCCACATTCTGGGTATAGAGAGTGAATGACGGGCGATCCGAGTACAATAGCGGGTACAGTATCCATCCACATTCTGGGTATAGAGAGTGAATGACGGGCGATCCGAGTGCAATAGCGGGTACAGTATCCATCCACATTCTGGGTATAGAGACTGAATGACGGGCGATCCGAGTACAATAGCGGGTACAGTATCCATCCACATTCTGGGTATAGAGAGTGAATGACGGGCGATCCGAGTACAATAGCGATTACAGTATCCATCCGCATTCTGGGTATAGAGAGTGAATGATGGGCGATCCGAGTACAATAGCGATTACAGTATCCATCCACATTCTGGGTATAGAGAGTGAATGACGGGCGATCCGAGTGCAATAGCGATTACAGTATCCATCCACATTCTGGGTATAGAGAGTGAATGACGGGCGATCCGAGTACAATAGCGGGTACAGTATCCATCCACATTCTGGGTATAGAGAGTGAATGACGGGCGATCCGAGTACAATAGCGATTACAGTATCCATCCACATTCTGGGTATAGAGAGTGAATGACGGGCGATCCGAGTACAATACCGGGTACAGTATCCATCCACATTCTGGGTATAGAGAGTGAATGACGGGCGATCCGAGTACAATAGCGATTACAATATCCATCCACATTCTGGGTATAGAGAGTGAATGACGGGCGATCCGATATCAATAGCGGGTACAGTATCCATCCACATTCTGGGTATAGAGAGTGAATGACGGGCGATCCGAGTACAATAGCGATTACAGTATCCATCCACATTCTGGGTATAGAGAGTGAATGACGGGCGATCCGAGTACAATAGCGATTACAATATCCATCCACATTCTGGGTATAGAGAGTGAATGACGGGCGATCCGATAACAATAGCGGGTACAGTATCCATCCACATTCTGGGTATAGAGAGTGAATGACGGGCGATCCGAGTACAATAGCGGGTACAGTATCCATCCACATTCTGGGTATAGAGAGTGAATGACGGGCGATCCGAGTACAATAGCGGGTACAGTATCCATCCACATTCTGGGTATAGAGAGTGAATGACGGGCGATCCGAGTACAATAGCGGGTACAGTATCCATCCACATTCTGGGTATAGAGAGTGAATGACGGGCGATCCGAGTACAATAGCGGGTACAGTATCCATCCACATTCTGGGTATAGAGAGTGAATGACGGGCGATCCGAGTACAATAGCGATTACAGTATCCATCCACATTCTGGGTATAGAGAGTGAATGACGGGCGATCCGAGTACAATAGCGATTACAGTATCCATCCACATTCTGGGTATAGAGAGTGAATGATGGGCGATCCGAGTACAATAGCGATTACAGTATCCGTCCACATTCTGGGTATAGAGAGTGAATGACGGGCGATCCGAGTACAATAGCGATTACAGTATCCATCCGCATTCTGGGTATAGAGAGTGAATGACGGGCGATCCGAGTACAATAGCGGGTACAGTATCCATCCACATTCTGGGTATAGAGAGTGAATGACGGGCGATCCGAGTACAATAGCGATTACAGTATCCATCCACATTCTGGGTATAGAGAGTGAATGACGGGCGATCCGAGTACAATACCGGGTACAGTATCCATCCACATTCTGGGTATAGAGAGTGAATGACGGGCGATCCGAGTACAATAGCGATTACAGTATCCATCCACATTCTGGGTATAGAGAGTGAATGACGGGCGATCCGAGTACAATAGCGGGTACAGTATCCATCCACATTCTGGGTATAGAGAGTGAAAGACGGGCGATCCGAGTACAATAGCGATTACAGTATCCATCCACATTCTGGGTATAGAGAGTGAATGACGGGCGATCCGAGTACAATAGCGGGTATAGTATCCATCCACATTCTGGGTATAGAGAGTGAAAGACCGGCGATCCGAGTACAATAGCGATTACAGTATCCATCCACATTCTGGGTATAGAGAGTGAATGATGGGCGATCCGAGTACAATAGCGATTACAGTATCCATCCACATTCTGGGTATAGAGAGTGAATGACGGGCGATCCGAGTACAATAGCGGGTACAGTATCCATCCACATTCCGGGTATAGAGAGTGAATGACGGGCGATCCGAGTACAATAGCGATTACAGTATCCATCCACATTCTGGGTATAGAGAGTGAATGACGGGCGATCCGAGTACAATAGCGATTACAATATCCATCCACATTCTGGGTATAGAGAGTGAATGACGGGCGATCCGATAACAATAGCGGGTACAGTATCCATCCACATTCTGGGTATAGAGAGTGAATGACGGGCGATCCGAGTACAATAGCGGGTACAGTATCCATCCACATTCTGGGTATAGAGAGTGAAAGACGGGCGATCCGAGTACAATAGCGATTACAGTATCCATCCACATTCTGGGTATAGAGAGTGAATGACGGGCGATCCGAGTACAATAGCGGGTATAGTATCCATCCACATTCTGGGTATAGAGAGTGAAAGACCGGCGATCCGAGTACAATAGCGATTACAGTATCCATCCACATTCTGGGTATAGAGAGTGAATGATGGGCGATCCGAGTACAATAGCGATTACAGTATCCATCCACATTCTGGGTATAGAGAGTGAATGACGGGCGATCCGAGTACAATAGCGGGTACAGTATCCATCCACATTCTGGGTATAGAGAGTGAATGACGGGCGATCCGAGTACAATAGCGATTACAATATCCATCCACATTCTGGGTATAGAGAGTGAATGACGGGCGATCCGATAACAATAGCGGGTACAGTATCCATCCACATTCTGGGTATAGAGAGTGAATGACGGGCGATCCGAGTACAATAGCGGGTACAGTATCCATCCACATTCTGGGTATACAGAGTGAATGACGGGCGATCCGAGTACAATAGCGGGTACAGTATCCATCCACATTCTGGGTATAGAGAGTGAATGACGGGCGATCCGAGTACAATAGCGGGTACAGTATCCATCCACATTCTGGGTATAGAGAGTGAATGACGGGCGATCCGAGTACAATAGCGATTACAATATCCATCCACATTCTGGGTATAGAGAGTGAATGACGGACGATCCGAGTACAATAGCGATTACAGTATCCATCCACATTCTGGGTATAGAGAGTGAATGACGGGCGATCCGAGTACAATAGCGGGTACAGTATCCATCCACATTCTGGGTATAGAGAGTGAATGACGGGCGATCCGAGTACAATAGCGATTACAGTATCCATCCACATTCTGGGTATAGAGAGTGAATGACGGGCGATCCGAGTACAATAGCGGGTACAGTATCCATCCACATTCTGGGTATAGAGAGTGAATGACGGGCGATCCGAGTACAATAGCGATTACAATATCCATCCACATTCTGGGTATAGAGAGTGAATGACGGGCGATCCGAGTACAATAGCGATTACAGTATCCATCCACATTCTGGGTATAGAGAGTGAATGACGGGCGATCCGAGTACAATAGCGATTACAGTATCCATCCACATTCTGGGTATAGAGAGTGAATGACGGGCGATCCGAGTACAATAGCGATTACAGTATCCATCCACATTCTGGGTATAGAGAGTGAATGACGGGCGATCCGAGTACAATAGCGATTACAATATCCATCCACATTCTGGGTATAGAGAGTGAATGACGGGCGATCCGATAACAATAGCGGGTACAGTATCCATCCACATTCTGGGTATAGAGAGTGAATGACGGGCGATCCGAGTACAATAGCGGGTACAGTATCCATCCACATTCTGGGTATACAGAGTGAATGACGGGCGATCCGAGTACAATAGCGGGTACAGTATCCATCCACATTCTGGGTATAGAGAGTGAATGACGGGCGATCCGTGTTCAATAGCGGGTACAGTATCCATCCACATTCTGGGTACAGAGAGTGAAAGACGGGCGATCCGAGTACAATAGCGATTACAGTATCCATCCACATTCTGGGTATAGAGAGTGAATGACGGGCGATCCGAGTACAATAGCGGGTACAGTATCCATCCACATTCTGGGTATAGAGAGTGAATGACGGGCGATCCGAGTACAATAGCGATTACAGTATCCATCCACATTCTGGGTATAGAGAGTGAATGACGGGCGATCCGAGTACAATAGCGGGTACAGTATCCATCCACATTCTGGGTATAGAGAGTGAATGACGGGCGATCCGAGTACAATAGCGATTGCAGTATCCATCCACATTCTGGGTATAGAGAGTGAATGACGGGCGATCCGAGTACAATAGCGGGTACAGTATCCATCCACATTCTGGGTATAGAGAGTGAATGACGGGCGATCCGAGTACAATAGCGGGTACAGTATCCATCCACATTCTGGGTATAGAGAGTGAATGACGGGCGATCCGAGTACAATAGCGGGTACAGTATCCATCCACATTCTGGGTATAGAGAGTGAATGACGGGCGATCCGAGTACAATAGCGGGTACAGTATCCATCCACATTCTGGGTATAGAGAGTGAATGACGGGCGATCCGAGTACAATAGCGATTACAGTATCCATCCACATTCTGGGTATAGAGAGTGAATGACGGGCGATCCGAGTACAATAGCGGGTACAGTATCCATCCACATTCTGGGTATAGAGAGTGAATGACGGGCGATCCGAGTACAATAGCGGGTACAGTATCCATCCACATTCTGGGTATAGAGAGTGAATGACGGGCGATCCGAGTACAATAGCGATTACAGTATCCATCCACATTCTGGGTATAGAGAGTGAATGACGGGCGATCCGAGTACAATAGCGGGTACAGTATCCATCCACATTCTGGGTATAGAGAGTGAATGACGGGCGATCCGATAACAATAGCGGGTACAGTATCCATCCACATTCTGGGTATACAGAGTGAATGACGGGCGATCCGAGTACAATAGCGGGTACAGTATCCATCCACATTCTGGGTATAGAGAGTGAATGACGGGCGATCCGAGTACAATAGCGGGTACAGTATCCATCCACATTCTGGGTATAGAGAGTGAATGACGGGGGATCCGAGTACAATAGCGATTACAATATCCATCCACATTCTGGGTATAGAGAGTGAATGACGGACGATCCGAGTACAATAGCGATTACAGTATCCATCCACATTCTGGGTATAGAGAGTGAATGACGGGCGATCCGAGTACAATAGCGGGTATAGTATCCATCCACATTCTGGGTATAGAGAGTGAAAGACCGGCGATCCGAGTACAATAGCGATTACAGTATCCATCCACATTCTGGGTATAGAGAGTGAATGACGGGCGATCCGAGTACAATAGCGATTACAATATCCATCCACATTCTGGGTATAGAGAGTGAATGACGGGCGATCCGATAACAATAGCGGGTACAGTATCCATCCACATTCTGGGTATAGAGAGTGAATGACGGGCGATCCGAGTACAATAGCGATTACAGTATCCATCCACATTCTGGGTATAGAGAGTGAATGACGGGCGATCCGAGTACAATAGCGATTACAGTATCCATCCACATTCTGGGTATAGAGAGTGAATGACGGGCGATCCGAGTACAATAGCGATTACAGTATCCATCCACATTCTGGGTATAGAGAGTGAATGACGGGCGATCCGAGTACAATAGCGATTACAATATCCATCCACATTCTGGGTATAGAGAGTGAATGACGGGCGATCCGATAACAATAGCGGGTACAGTATCCATCCACATTCTGGGTATAGAGAGTGAATGACGGGCGATCCGAGTACAATAGCGGGTACAGTATCCATCCACATTCTGGGTATACAGAGTGAATGACGGGCGATCCGAGTACAATAGCGGGTACAGTATCCATCCACATTCTGGGTATAGAGAGTGAATGACGGGCGATCCGAGTACAATAGCGGGTACAGTATCCATCCACATTCTGGGTATAGAGAGTGAATGACGGGCGATCCGAGTACAATAGCGATTACAGTATCCATCCACATTCTGGGTATAGAGAGTGAATGACGGGCGATCCGAGTACAATAGCGGGTACAGTATCCATCCACATTCTGGGTATAGAGAGTGAATGACGGGCGATCCGAGTACAATAGCGGGTACAGTATCCATCCACATTCTGGGTATAGAGACTGAATGACGGGCGATCCGAGTACAATAGCGGGTACAGTATCCATCCACATTCTGGGTATAGAGAGTGAATGACGGGCGATCCGAGAACAATAGCGGGTACAGTATCCATCCACATTCTGGGTATAGAGAGTGAATGACGGGCGATCCGAGTACAATAGCGATTACAGTATCCATCCACATTCTGGGTATAGAGAGTGAATGATGGGCGATCCGAGTACAATAGCGATTACAGTATCCATCCACATTCTGGGTATAGAGAGTGAATGACGGGCGATCCGAGTACAATAGCGATTACAGTATCCATCCACATTCTGGGTATAGAGAGTGAATGACGGGCGATCCGAGTACAATAGCGGGTACAGTATCCATCCACATTCTGGGTATAGAGAGTGAATGACGGGCGATCCGAGTACAATAGCGATTACAGTATCCATCCACATTCTGGGTATAGAGAGTGAATGACGGGCGATCCGAGTACAATAGCGGGTACAGTATCCATCCACATTCTGGGTATAGAGAGTGAATGACGGGCGATCCGATAACAATAGCGGGTACAGTATCCATCCACATTCTGGGTATAGAGAGTGAATGACGGGCGATCCGAGTACAATAGCGGGTACAGTATCCATCCACATTCTGGGTATACAGAGTGAATGACGGGCGATCCGAGTACAATAGCGGGTACAGTATCCATCCACATTCTGGGTATAGAGAGTGAATGACGGGCGATCCGAGTACAATAGCGGGTACAGTATCCATCCACATTCTGGGTATAGAGAGTGAATGACGGGCGATCCGAGTACAATAGCGATTACAATATCCATCCACATTCTGGGTATAGAGAGTGAATGACGGACGATCCGAGTACAATAGCGATTACAGTATCCATCCACATTCTGGGTATAGAGAGTGAATGACGGGCGATCCGAGTACAATAGCGGGTATAGTATCCATCCACATTCTGGGTATAGAGAGTGAAAGACCGGCGATCCGAGTACAATAGCGATTACAGTATCCATCCACATTCTGGGTATAGAGAGTGAATGATGGGCGATCCGAGTACAATAGCGATTACAGTATCCATCCACATTCTGGGTATAGAGAGTGAATGACGGGCGATCCGAGTACAATAGCGGGTACAGTATCCATCCACATTCTGGGTATAGAGAGTGAATGACGGGCGATCCGAGTACAATAGCGATTACAATATCCATCCACATTCTGGGTATAGAGAGTGAATGACGGGCGATCCGAGTACAATAGCGGGTATAGTATCCATCCACATTCTGGGTATAGAGAGTGAATGACGGGCGATCCGAGTACAATAGCGATTACAGTATCCATCCACATTCTGTGTATAGAGAGTGAATGACGGGCGATCCGAGTACAATAGCGATTACAGTATCCATCCACATTCTGGGTATAGAGAGTGAATGACGGGCGATCCGAGTACAATAGCGATTACAATATCCATCCACATTCTGGGTATAGAGAGTGAATGACGGGCGATCCGATAACAATAGCGGGTACAGTATCCATCCACATTCTGGGTATAGAGAGTGAATGACGGGCGATCCGAGTACAATAGCGGGTACAGTATCCATCCACATTCTGGGTATACAGAGTGAATGACGGGCGATCCGAGTACAATAGCGGGTACAGTATCCATCCACATTCTGGGTATAGAGAGTGAATGACGGGCGATCCGAGTACAATAGCGGGTACAGTATCCATCCACATTCTGGGTATAGAGAGTGAATGACGGGCGATCCGAGTACAATAGCGATTACAATATCCATCCACATTCTGGGTATAGAGAGTGAATGACGGACGATCCGAGTACAATAGCGATTACAGTATCCATCCACATTCTGGGTATAGAGAGTGAATGACGGGCGATCCGAGTACAATAGCGGGTACAGTATCCATCCACATTCTGGGTATAGAGAGTGAATGACGGGCGATCCGAGTACAATAGCGGGTACAGTATCCATCCACATTCTGGGTATAGAGACTGAATGACGGGCGATCCGAGTACAATAGCGGGTACAGTATCCATCCACATTCTGGGTATAG